>NC_068343.1:34013857-34613857 GCF_014633365.1 Diospyros lotus | reverse complement strand
AGATTTATGGGTTGGACGAGAAAGATTTCACATAGGGGACAAATACACAGCTGGTTGCATTTCATTTACTGATTTTCATCTATCCTTGTGTTTTCTATTTTGTTACTAAGTTTTCTGTCAAAATCCCCCCTAAACAAACTGTTGTTTGTATTGGTTCTCCTTGTTGGTAGAAGAAGGTGAGGCTCCTTGTGAGAGACGACCTAGGGTGCACTTTGCTGCAAACTAGAGAAGAGAAGAGATATATAGAGATACTAATTCTGGAGTGGTTCGACAGCCGCTGGCCACCCCTCCCCCAAGTTATCCCATTCCAAGGCAACCTGGAAGAGCGGGTGCTAGGGAACATAGACAAAACATCACTTAGCCACAAGCATGCATATATTTAACATCCATCAAACTCAAACCCAAAATAAATACTTCCAAGGGTTACAGGCACGACTTTTCTTTAAGTTACATTACACACAAAATAATGTCTACACATCTACCAATAGCTTCCCAAGACCATTTAGATCAAGAAGGGACCCGCACATGTCTACCCATTCTCCTTACTCGACTCGCCACCTGCCACCTTTTTACCTTTACCTGGAATGGAGGAGAGTACAACGTGAGCTACAAAGCTCAGCAAGCATAAGAAATAAGAAGGAAGAGTGTGGTAGATAATAATAGGATACAGGTGTGGGGAACATGCATATTGACGGAAATGACAGGTGATAACTCAGGAGTTACACACACACCTGTAATGACAATGTCGTGCATAACACACATAAAAGTCTATCAACATATAAATAGCCAATGGCCTCACATAGCAAATAAAATGCATCATAATACATACTAGTTTGAAGCTGAGTTCAGCAACAAGAGAAATTGTAACATGTAGCCCATAAGTCATATCAGATACACTTGGCTATAGCCATATGTACATATATATAAATATAAATAATCTCACCCATGGTCGTCACCACTGGGCGCGCCCCTCAGTCGTCACTGTAGGAGCGTAATCCCAGTCAGGTTAATGCCTACTAGTTTTGGGGATATATCCCGGTGGTACACAACCGTAGCGCGCATAATCATCTTTGTCCATGCCTTTTCCAATGCACACGCAACACATAAAGTGGCCACATACAAATTACACATGCTAGAAATAAGAACTAATGCTTGTGCACACTCATGAGATGTTATGTAGGAGGTCAAGCCAAGACATGCTCATGATGCATAATTACCATTCTTTCAGAACATGCCATGACAGTACATATATAAGCAATCTAAAGTTATTCTCTGTTCATAAACATGTTCAACACAGTTAGCCAATAACACTGAGTCACGAATTTCTTCCTTAAGCTCAAGTTCACAGTGAGATATATAAAGTAGGGCATGGAGAAGAAACAAGTCTCCCATGCAAATTTCAACTTAAAACTCCATTCCTTAGGATTAGTGGGGAGAAACAAGCCCCACATGGCTGTTAGAAACTTTCCCTCGAGCTTAAATACCCTAACCCCAGTCAAGCTCTCAAGACATGTAACCAACCCATAACACAATAAAATCCAAGAGAAAAGAGGAAGGAAGAGAGAACTTGCCTTTTACTTCACCTATCAACCAGTAAGAACTCCTTGGATAGCAGGATCTAGCTTGCTGTGAGAAAAAGAATAAGGGTTTGAAGAAGAACAAAGAGTTTACAAGAAAGAGAAAAAAGAGTGCTTTGTTCTAGTGAGATTTTTCTCGTAAATTTCTCTTTTATATTTTCTTTATAAGTCATCTTTATCGATCTAATTATTTCCCAAATTCTCTATATATTTATTATATTTTTTTGATATTTCAGTTCTAGAATTTTTTACGTGTTTCTAGAATTAATGAGGTATCGGGCGATATATATATATATATATATATATGAATCACTGAGAGAGGCATTCGAATATAATTTAAGGCATTCGGATGATGTTTACATATATATGTAGTTGTATGAAAGTCATTCGGATGATCTGGGAACATTCGAATGTGTTTTGAAGCTTTTGGTAGAAGAATTGATAAAATGGAGAAGACATTTGAATGACACAGCAAACCATTCGAATGAATTTTGAATAGTAGAATAAAAAGATGAAGAAAAAATAGGGACATTTGAATGCAACAGTGCCCTCATTCGGATGAATTTTGCAATTTTCGCATGACTCATTCAAATGTAAAGGCAACT
This sequence comes from Diospyros lotus, assembly GCF_014633365.1. NCBI lineage: Eukaryota > Viridiplantae > Streptophyta > Magnoliopsida > Ericales > Ebenaceae > Diospyros > Diospyros lotus. Next base: position 34,611,675 of record NC_068343.1, on the reverse strand, counting down.
CATTCGAATCTAAAGGCTCAAATGGATTCTGGATAGCTTTGACACCCTTTTGAATTTTGAGCATAAATCTCTCATCCAAACTCCAATTGAGATGATTCAAGATTATATAGAACAAAAAGAGAAAGATCTACAACTTTTATGTTTTAAGATTTGAAAGATTTGAGTTGGAACATAGTCAAAATTGGGTTACAATGAAAAAGCACCACGCATCAAAATAGACCATTCGAATGGATCACCCCCCATTCAAATGACTCACACCCCATTCGAATGGGGTTTCTCTCATTCGAATGATACTTCCACCATTCGAATATCTAGCCTCCCAAAGCCCCTCACATTTGAATGCCTCTTCACAAACCCTCATAACTCTTAACCACTCATCATAAACCTTCTAAAACACTTACATACACACTCATACCGCACCAAAACCCAATTTAATGAATAATTCTACCCACAAGTCATAAAATAATACCGTGTTATTCATTGATATCAACACCCCATCTTCGGGTCGTTACAAATCCTCCCCCCCTTAGGGAATTTGTTCCTACAAATTCAGGTTTGGTAATTTGGAAAGCTAAAGGATATACAAATATTTTATCTTATTGTCTTCCTACTCTCATAGGATCCACTAAAAAAAATGTAATCTTGCTGAACATATACGTTCACTTACTGGTTTTGGACAACACTGCTTTCCCTATTCCCATCATAATTTGTGATATGTGCTCCGTTCCTATTTGCTCAAATAAATAGGGATAAAGGCGTCGCATTTCATTCTCAAGCTCCCAAGTTGCTTCTTTTAAGTCATGTTGTTGCCATAACACTTTCACATAGGGAATGACTTGATTCCTTAACACCTTCTCCTTACGATCGAGGATGCAACTTGGAAATTCTTCGTATGTTAAATCTTCTCTTAACTCAAGAGGTTGGAAGTCAATCACATGCTGAGGGTCGGGAACATATTTGCGTAACATGGAGACATGGAATACATTATGCACACTGGCTAACTGGGGAGGCAAAGCTAGCTGGTACGCTAAGGCTCCAACACGCTCCAAAATCTCAAATGGACCCACATAGCGTGGACCAAGTTTCCCTGAAACTCCAAACCTCTAAATTCCTCGTACTGGCATAACCTTCAAAAATACCTGACCACCAATAGAAAATTCCAAAGCTCGCCTCCGACAATCTGCATAACTTTTTTGCCTGTCTTGAGCAGCTTTCATTCTGGCCCTAATAGTTCGAATCTTCTCAGTCGTTTGCTCCACTATCTTTGGTCCGAGAATAGTCTTATCCCCCATTTCCTCCCAACATAATGGAGACCGACAAGGTCGCCCATAGAGTGCCTCGTAAGGTGCCATACCGATACTGGAATGATGACTATTATTATATGCAAACTCAATCAATGGTAGGTGGTCATCCCAGTTACCATGGAAATCAAGCACACATGCCCTCAACATATCCTCCATAGTTTAGATCGTGCGCTCTGTCTGGTTGCCTGTTTGAGGATGGAACGCTGTGCTAAATTTCAATCTAGTAACCAAAGCCGCTTGCAGAGCGTCCCAAAAGTGAGAAGTAAATCTGGAATCACAGTCAGACACTATACTGGAAGGCACTCCGTGTAACCTAACAATCTCCCCAATATAAAGCTGAGCCAATCGGTTCAAAGGAAACGTTTTCTTGATGGGTAGGAAACGGGTAGACTTAGTGAGTCTGTCAATAATCACCCAAATAGTATCATGTCCTCGTGAAGTCCTCAGCAATCCGGTAACAAAATCCATCAAATATCATCCCACTTCCAAACAAGAATGGGTAGGGACTGAATCAATCCAGCGGGTCGCTGATGCTCTGCCTTCACTTGCTGACAAACCAAACATCTAGAAATAAACTCTGCTACATCATTCTTCATACCAGGCCACCAAAATAACCGTCGTAAGTTCTGATACATCTTCATCGTGCCCGGATGAACCGTATAACGTGCACTGTGTGCCTCAGATAGAATCTCCTACTTCATCTCTCGATCATCTGGTATACAAATACGGCTCTGGAACAACAACAGTCCATCTCCCTGCTAACTGTATCCCATGGAAACATAGTCCTCTATCCGCTCCAACACTTTGCCTAACTTTTAATCATAGGGCTGCTGGGCTTGGATCCGCTGTATCAAATCTAACTGCATTCCCAAATAAGCACAATACATTCCCGGGGTCTCTTCATTGGCTGTAATAGTCAGGTCATCCAGTTGTTCCAACAGCTGCCACTCCTGTATCATCATCATGGCTATAGAAGCTCCTCTTCGGCTCAAAACATCTGCCACCACATTCGCCTTCCCAGGATGAAATAAGATCTCACAATCGAAATCCTTAAAGAATTCAATCCATCGATGCTGTCTCATATTTAACTCTTTTTGGGAGAACAGATACTTAAGGCTCTTATGATCTGTATAAATTTCTATCTTCTCACCATATAGATAATGTCTCCATATCTTCAAAGGAAAAACCATAGCCGCTAATTCTAAATCATGAGTGGGGTAATTTACCTTATGTTTCTTCAGCTGTCTAGAAGCGTAGGCAATCACATGGCCTTCTTGCATCAATACACACCCTAGGCCCATATACGAAGTATCACTGAAGATAATAAACTTTTCTCCACTTCTAGGAATAGCCAACACAGGAGTGGTAGTTAGCTTCCTTTTCAGCTCTTGAAATGCAGTCTCACAATCATCAATCCAATCAAATTGGGCATCCTTACGAGTTAACTTCGTCATAGGAGAAGACAACCTAGCAAAACCCTCGATGAACCTCCTATAATAGCCAGCCAATCCCAAGAAACTTCGAATTTCAGTCATTGTAGTAGGCTTGGGCTAATCCACAACAACTCTAATCTTCTCAGGGTCCACTGCTATACCATCTCCTGAAACGATATAACCTAGGAACCCTATCTGATGGAGCCAAAATTCACATTTGCTAAACTTTGCAAACAATTGTTCCTCTCTGAGCTTCTATAGTACCATAGAGAGAAGTACAGCATGATCCTCAGGACTGGGAGAATAAACCAAAATGTCATCTATAAAAATAATCACAAACCGATCTAGGTACTCTTGAAATACCCGATTCATCAAGTCCATAAACATCACGGGGGCATTCGTCAATCCGAATGACATCACAACAAATTCATAATAACCATAGCGGGTTCGAAATGCTGTCTTCTGAATGTCCTCATCCCTGACTCTCACTTGGTGATACCCCGATCTCAAATCAATCTTGGAGAAAACCCTTGCTCCACGTAACTGGTCAAGCAAATCATCAACTCTGGGGAGGGGATATTTATTTTTCACTTTCACCTGATTCAACTGGCGATAATCTATACACAGTCTCAAAGATTTGTCTTTCTTCCTCACAAATAAGACTGGGGCACCCCATGGTGAAGTATTAGGGCGGATAAATCCCTTCTCCATCAATTCCTACAATTGGACCTTCAATTCTTTCAGTTCATTAGGTGCCATCTGATACGGAGTCTTGGAAATAGGTTGGGTACTTGGCATCAATTCCACCGAAAACTCTACCTCCCTGCGAGGTGGTAACCCTGGAAGCTCATCCGGAATTACATTAAGAAAATCACATACAACCGGTACCTCTGTTAGTGGTGTACTGCTCTCGCCTTCAGTCATCACAAATGCCAAATAAACTTCACAACCCTGATGCATCAACTTCTCAACCTTCATAACTGAAATCATGAGAGTCACTAACATGGGCTGAACGCCTCTATACACAAGGGCAGGCTGTAAGGGAGGCTCAAAATGAATGATCTTTTGACGGCAATCAACCTTAGCATAATGATTTGATAACCAATCCATTCCAGTATAAGGTCGAAGTCTTTAAGATCCAAAATCACTAAGTCTCCTGGTAATTTCCTATCATGGACTTCAATTTCACAGTCAAAAAGTACCTCTCTACCCCATAATTGATTACCTCCCGAAGTGGATACAATCAAATGGAAAGGCAATACAATCCATGGATGAGGTAAACGACTGTAGCATGCAATGCAATAAATGAATGCGAGGATCTTGTGTCAAAAAGAGCACGCACATCATGACTATATAATGAAAGAATACCTTGGATGGTACTGGTCCCCTTCTCCGCCTCAGCTGCTGTGAGAGAAAACACTCGGCCCTGTACCTGAGGACTCTCCATAGCAATGGAACGCTGAGTAGCTGGTGAAGATCCTCGTGGGCCTGCTCCTGAAGCTCTGGAGGTTGCTGGCCTATGACTACCCCTTTGACTCAGCGCTCCTGATCTCTGGCCTCGACCTGGCATCGCTCTAGAACGAGTATTCACCATGTGCCCCTACTGCTCATATCTATAATAAGTCACCTCAGGGGTAGATGAAACCTCCAAGCTACATGGACAATCCCTGCGTACATGCCCTGCCTGGCCACGTAGATAGCAAACCAACTGCCCGAAGAGACAAGACCCCCGGTGTTTCTTTCCGCAACAAGTACAGGATGGAAGCCTCATAGTCTCACTACTCGAACCAGCTTCCCTTCTCCTCTTCTTGCCACTGGTAGATCCCTGGGAAGCTTTGGATCCTCTAAATAAGGCTTGGGCTGCTCTCCACTCCCCACGATCACGCTCAATAGCATAAGCCCTTTACACCATTGTGGGGTAATTTGTAACTCTCGCACCACCATATGCATGTCAGATCTCGGGACGCAACCCTTGCTGGAACTTAGAGGCCTTCTTTCTCTCTATAAAAATCAGATTAGGGGCATACCTAGCTAAGGTTGTAAACTCAGCTTCATATTGAGCCACTGTCTTGCTGCCTTGCACCAACTCTATAAATTTATACATTTTCTGCTTTTTATACCAGGCTGGACAATAAGCTTCATTAAATGCATTCTGAAATTCTGCCCAAGTAGGGTCCCTAGGCCCATACCTCTGTTAAACTATCTCCTACCATCTCTTTACATCATCCCTAAGGAGGAATGTGCCCAACTGCACCTTTTGAGCATCTGTACAACCCATAGAGCGAAGGTGCTTTTCTATGGAAAGCATCTAGTTTTCTGCCACCGCTACATCCATCCCTCCAGTAAATTTTGGTGTTCGAAGCGCCATGAAGTTCTTCAATAGCTGACCCCCGTCACTGCTTCCTGCCCCCTACACTCCAAGATTTACCACGGGTTCCTCCACTTCCTTGTGCTCTTGTCTAGGTTGATTATCCGCCAATGGATTAATAGCTTGCAAAATCCCCGCTAGAGTGCCATGCATCGCAGCCATCCCCTGATGTAAATCACTACTAGACCCTTTTGAAGTCTCAGGCGTAGCCTCAGATGCTGCATCAGGGATAGTTGTAGCTCGTCCTCGTCCTCGAGTTCGTGGTCGTCCCCGAAGAGCACTCATATCCCTGAACACACACTAGAGTTAGGATCCAATTCACAATTATCAAACTTTGCTAAAAGCGCATATCAAAAACTGACACACACTCCCTACTCTACCCGACATCCTATGTGCACGGGGTTATCTCTCGACTGCTCTAATACCAACTTCCTGTAACATCCCGCATCGAGCGATAGGAAGGACTGGGACAACTTACCCTGATGGGCCTACGCGAACTTGCCCGGGGGGTCACCCATCCTTGGATTTCCCCAGGTCAAGCACGCTTAACCCTGGAGTTCTTTGCCTACATTCAGCCCAAAAGGTATCCAGCTGGTGTTGTTTCCTTCCTTACTTATCCTAGATATATACTATCCTCCTCTAGGCTCCCGGGGTATTACATTCTCCCCCCCCCCTTGAGCACATAACGTCCTCGTCATGCGACCTTACAATTGGTCCCAGACCTTTTCCCCTTTGGAGGCTGCCATCCTAGAAGCTTGCCAGGAGCCGCTCCTTGATCAGGCCTTGCGCCCCGGCGCCACTCCCGCCCTTATTGGACCGCCTTCTCCAAGGGTCGGCTTTGATACCAGCTTTGTAACACCCCCTCCCCCAAGTTATCTCATTCCAAGGCAACCTGGAAGAGCAGGTGCTAGGGAACATAGACAAAACATCACTTAGCCACAAGCATGCATATATTTAACATCCATCAAACTCAAACCCAAAATAAATACTTCCAAGGGTTACTGGCACGACTTTTCTTTAAGTTATATTACATAAAAAATAATGTCTACACATCTACCAACAGCTTCCTAAGACCATTTAGATCAAGAGGGGACCTGCACGCGCACATATCTACCCATCCTTCTTACACGACTCGCCACCTACCATCTCTTTACCTTTACCCGGAATGGAGGAGAGTACAACGTGAGCTACAAAGCTCAACAAGCATAAGAAATAAAGAGGAAGAGCGTGGCAGATAATAATAGGATACAGGTGTGGTGAACATACATATCGATGGAAATGACAGGTGATAACTTAGGAGTTACACACACACCCGTAATGACAATGTCATGCATAACACACATAAAAGTCTATCAACATATAAATGGCCAATGGCCTCACATAGCAAATAAATTGCATCATAATACATACCAGTCTGTAGCTAAGTCTAGCAACAAGAGAAACTGTAACATGTAGCCCATAAGTCATATCTGATACACTTGGCTATAGCCATACGTATACATATATATATATATATATATAATCTCACCCATGGTTGTCACCACTAGGCGCGCCCCTCAGTCGTCACTGTAGGAGGGTAACCCCAGTCAGGCTAATGCCTACTAGTTTTGGGGGATATATCCCAGTGGTACACAATCGCAACGAGCATAATCATCTCTGTCTATGCCTTTTCCAATGCACACGCAACACATAAAGTGGCCACATACAAATTACACGTGCTAGAAATAAGAACTAATGCTTGTGCACACTCATGAGATGTTATGCAGGAGGTCAAGCCAAGACATGCTCATGATGCACAATTACCATTCTTTCAAAACATACCATGATAGTACATATATAAGCAATCTAAAGTTATTCTCTGTTCATAAACATGTTCAACACAGTTAGCCAATAACACTGAGTCACAAATTTCTTCCTTAAGCTCAAGTTCACAGTGAGATATATAAAGTAGGGCATGGAGAAGAAACAAGTCTCCAATGCAATTTTTCCCTTAAAACTCTATTCCTTAGGATTAGTAGGGAGAAACAAGCCCCACATGGCCGTTAGAAACTTTCCCTCGAGCCTAAATACCCTAACCCCAGTCAAGCTCTCAAGACACGTAACGAACCTATAACACAATAAAATCCAAGAGAAAAGAGGAAGGAAGAGAGAACTTGCCTTTTTCTTCACCTATCAACCAGTAAGAACTCCTTGGATAGCAGGATCTAGCTTACTGTGAGAAAAAGAATGAGGGTTTGAAGAAGAACAGAGAGTTTACGAGAAAGAGAAAAAGGAGTGCTCTTTTCTAGTGAGATTTTTCTCACAAATTTCTCTTTTATATTTTCTTTATAAGTCATCTTTATCCATTTAATTATTTCCCAAATTCTCTATATATTTATTATATTTTTTTGATATTTTAGTTCTAGAATTTTGTACATGTTTCCAGAATTAATGAGGTATCAGGCGATGTATATATATATATATATGTGAATCGCTGAGGGAGGCATTCGAATATAATTTAAGGCATTCAGATCATATTTACACGTATATGTAGTTGTATGGAAGTCATTCGGATGATCTGGGAACATTCGAATGTGTTTTGAAGCTTTTGGTAGAAGAATTGATAAAATGGAGAAGACATTCGAATGACACAGCAAACCATTCGAATGAATTTTGAATAGTAGAATAAAAAGTTGAAGAAAAAAGAGGGACATTAGAATGCAATAGTGCCCTCATTCGGATGAATTTTGCAATTTTCGCATGACTCATTCGAATGTAAAGGCAACTCATTCGAATGTAAAGGCTCAAATGGATTCTGGACAACTTCGACATCATTTCTAATTTTGATCATAACTCTCTCATCTGAACTCTGATTGAGATGATTCAAGATGATATAGAACAAAAAGAGAAAGATCTACAACTTGTATATTTTAAGTTTTGAAAGATTCGGGCTGAAACATAGTCGAAATTGGGTTATATTGAAAAAGCACCACCCAGCAAAACAGACCATTCAAATGGATCACCCCCTATTCAAATGACTCACACACCATTCGAATGGGGTTGCTCTCATTCGAATGATACTTCCACCATTCGAATATCTAGCCTCCCAAAGCCCCTCACATTCGAATGCCTCTTCACAAACCCTCCTAACTCTTAACCACTCATCCTAAACCTTCCAAAACACTTACATACATACTCATACGGCACCAAAACCCAATTTAATGAATAATTCTACCCACAAGTCATAAAATAATACTGTGTTATTCATTGATATCAACACCCCATCTTCGGTTCGTTATAGTTTCATACCCCGGGGATATTCAACATCCCAAGTATATCAGACGTGCCAGGTGATCCAAGTTCCAGTTCAAGCAGGGGTAAAGAGGTGGTGCTTGGCTAGCTTTGGGTTTTACAACTAGCTTGGGGTTTTATTCCATTATGTACCCTTGTAATCCAAATGATGTATTGTAAATTGCAGCTAGGATATACAGGCTGTAAGAGGTGTGTGTGGGTGTCTCGCAGTTTTACCTATAGTGAAGTGCTATGTTTTTCTGGGCTATTGAAAGTCATATGCATTTCTTGTGCTTGTAAAGGAAATCTTGTGGAAACCCCATTATTAAGCTTTGGTTAAGCTTACAAGTTCGATCCAGCGCTTCCATTGATTAATGGTTTCCGATAACGCCTGAGGTTATTATTATCGTATAATGAATACCATATTAGCTTGTATTTAGCATCATTGTATATGTAAAAATTCAAGCATTACAGTTGGTATCAAAGCTAGAATATATGGTTTTTAAGTGTGAATGATTAATTTTGAGGATATTTTGGGTTGTGGTGACTTTGTTGTTTTGATTTTGATTTAAGTTGACTAACTTTGAGGATGTTTTGATCTATGGCAGGAATAAATCTGAAACCAAGGAAGAATGATTTTTGGTTTTACAAGACAAATGATTTATGTAGATGTACCTAGATGGACAAAATAGTTAAATGAGGAGTCTATATACGTGTATAAATGCGAGTAAACGTAAATAGCATTTTATGATGTTTTCTTATTACTGATCTTCAAATTTTGATGACAAGATAGGCTACTCATTCTTTGAGGTTATCCCTGTTAAGGACAATAGGATCTAGCAAGTACATAAGTTGGGCAAGATACGAGTAAGTATTTGGTTATTTGGTAAATCTTGGGAAAGACTAATTAAATTGTTGAAGGAAGATAAAACCCCTTTAAATGGAAGTTTATTTAAGGTCTATTGGGTGCTAAGGAGATCGTTTGATCATTTAATTTTCAAAGAAATGTTGGGAGATAAGAAATTCTTATTAACAAATATTTTGCAGAAACTTGGTGGACTTGAGTCTTGAGGATTTCGAGAGGTTATTTTGTAAGTCAAATTATTTATGAGAATTCTTGAAACTCGAGGAATGTATGGAATCAAGGTCATTAAGACCCTATGTCAATTTGAGGATCTTGGGCAATTCTTTGAAAAATTATTTTATTTCCTATAGAAATTTTGGGATTCAAGAGATATATTTGATGTTACTAACTTTTGCAGACTTCTGGATTTCATGATAGGTGTATGAATAATTAAGGACCCTAAAGGACTATCCACAACACCAGAAGAGTAAGTAGAATGAGATTTGGTGCAAGTAATTATTTGGTGAGATTAAACCCTTAGCCAAAATCTTGAGTGCCTCATGAGATTTTTGGAAACTCGAATTTTGTGATATGTGGGTCATTAACAAATATGTTGTAGGAGTTTGATGAATTTTGAAATTTAGCAGACCCTAGGTAGCAATCGTTTGGGAGAAGAGTGATTTGTAAGTGTCCAAGAAGAGGAAAACCTTTAGACAAGAATTTAGAGACCTACTAGATTTTTGAGAATATAATGATATACGAATTGTTAGAATTAACAAATCTTTTACAGGTGTTTCGATAATTTTGGAGGATAATAAACACTTGGGAAACTATTTTATTGTCTAATTGCTCCATAGAAATTTTGGAATTTAGAAGTCTATTGTGTCTTATGGGAATGTTGGAATTTGAAAGATTTAGTAAGCAGTTAGTTCATGAAATCCCCAAATCTAGGATATAGGTATTTAGGGATTTATTGAGCTAACAATTGGTCGAGCTTACAAAAGTCGGGGAAGTTGAGAAATTTATAAGTTTTGGTTAACTATGAATGCCCTGGATTACTTATTTCTAATATCTAATTATTGATCTCATGGCTCAAGTCTGGATATTTCAGATGGTGAATACCAGACGATCCCAAAGATTTGAACTAGCTACTTCAAACCATCGTGGGAGTGATACCCTGGAGGAAGAGTCACAATACGCCCACGAGGCAACATCGGAGACCCCTCAAGAAGACCCATCCCAAGGAAGAAGTCTGGGAGATGGAACCCGCATAGACCAAATAGAGCGAGTCATGGAAACATGGTAACTTATATGCAGGGGGTGCAGCTAACGAATCGAGTTAACCCTTGAGCTCTTGATGCTATTGACAGGTTCTAGCGGTTGAATCCGCCTATCTTTAGAGGAAAAACAGAAGCCAACCCAAGTGAAAGTGAGTATTGGTTGGAGCAGATCAAAAAGATATTTAATTTTATTGGGTGTAAAGAGGAGGAAAAGATTACATGTGCCACTTTTATGCTTTGGGACGAGGAAGACCATTGGTGGAGAACTATGCAAAGGACTTTGCCGGATCCCAAAGGGAAAAGTACGCCAAATATTTCGTGGGCACAATTTAAAGAACTCTTTAACACCAAATATTTTCCCTTATGCAAGAAATTGGAAAAGGGCCGAGAGTTTATGAACCTAAAGTAGACGGGAACATGACTGTGGCCCAGTATGAGGATAGATTTACTCGACTAATCAAGTATATTCCAGTTTACAACCTGGACAAGGAAGCCAAGGCACAAAAGTTCCTTGGGGGATTGAAATTGGAGATCTTGTTAACACTAAGCTCTCTAGGGGCACGTACTTACGCGGAGGTGGTGTTACAAGCCTTGATCGTGGAGAGCAACCTCCATCAAATGGACACCTTGAGGACGGAATTCCGAGAACCCGAGGATAAAAAACTTAGGAAAAGACATGATCTTGGGGTTCGAAGAGAAAATTTCAAACACAAAAGGAGTTGCCCCAAATATAAAAAATTTCACCCTGGGAAACCATGTGAAGAAAGAACCCAAGGATGTTACACCTGTGGGATGAATGACCATGTTGCATGAGACTGTCCAAAAGGACCCAGGTGCTTCAGGTGCCAACAGACTGGCCATTTCTCTAGGGACTACCCATAAAAGAGGGAAGTCAATCAATCTGGGATGAACCAAGGAGGCCGAGAGCCACAGCGGGGTCGTGTGTCCCAGTCAATGGGAAAAGATACCAATGCCAACCCGACGGTCATGTAAGGTACCACGAATCCTCCGTAATGCAGTTGTGCAAGTGTTAATCAATCCCTGGTCGGCCTGTAATGCCCCACTTTTCCAAATACGCAATGATGTAAAATATAAGTTAACATCACCTACGGGCATTATGGAAACCCTTACCAACAGAAGCGTTAGATCGAACCTGCAAGCTTAACCAAAGCTAAATAAAGGGGTTTTCACTATATTTCCTTTATATGTACAAGAAATGCATACAACTTGCAATAAATGCAAAAGATGCGACTCACTACTTGAAGTTACAACTGCAACACACGCCTAAACTAGTGAATAAACCCTTATCATGGAAGCCTTACATAACCCTTGTTTATACAATTGTGATACACAATTCTCAAATAAATCCAAAGGCTACATAAGATCCATAGCACATGGGGTTAAACTAAACATCGGCCTCCTCGTAGCCTTTTCTCCTGCTTGTCTCCGGGGTACCTGGCATGCTAATATACCTGGGACATTGAATGTCCCAGGGGCATCAACCCAAGTTAGATATTGGCATCTAAGTGAGATGGTTTCAAGAAAGAAGTAGATCATGTATGAAACGCAAGTATGCAAAGTGAAACCCCCTTTGTGGAAGCCATGCTAGGGTGTTGCAATCACCCTCGCGCATGCCATGCTCACCTCAAACACGCATATGTGACTCCGCGAGTCACTTATGGCGGCCACTAGCTTGCCACAAACAACTACATGCCATGAAGTGATGAACAAGTAAAATAACATGCTAATCAAAGAGAGCAAGTGAGTATGTCCACATTCAACACAAATGGTTCAAGTAATGATCAATATGAAGCACAAATAATGCAAGAAACCACTCACCTCAATCGGTTTACCCTTCGATAGCACTGTTTACAGCCCGATTTCGAGCACTAGGGGTTGTTCTATAGAAATCACGCATTTTAGTGAATCAAACCTTAAATATTTCTACATGGTAATTGTAGATAATTAAATTATGAGAACAACGGTGAAAATTTCAGGACAAACGGAGCCCGGATGCGCCCTCACGCGCCCTCGGAAGGGTGGCCACGCGCCTCCTCCTTCCTTGTTTCGGATTTTGCAACCTAAGATTAAAACAGCTATATCTTGCTCATTTTAACTCCGATTCACTCTCCATTTGAACCTAAGGACTCTTATTTTTGTGATCTACGATCCTACAGAAAGAAAATTAGCTTAACTTTTCTGTTTCCTTTCTATTTTGGCATTTTTCCAACCAGGTCTCTTTTTCCTTTCTTCTTTGGTTTTTCTTTGTTCTTTCCTTGTACTTGCTTTATTTCCTATTTCCTTAGGTTCTCATGGCCTTAATTCCTTCCCTTTATATAGCCTTTAGATGCCCAAATCCTCAAGATTTTACTTGGCCTCCAAGTTGCTCATTTTCTACCCAAGTAATAATTACACTTTGAAATTTTTGCAATCTTCTCAAGCAAGCCTCCACTTCTTTCAATCCTAGGCCACCAAATATACTTTCAAGATAAGCCTTATCATATTCTTCCTTTTCAAGCTAAATCCTAGCCAATCCTAATCTTCCAACTTTAGACTTTTAGGATAAAGATTAATCATTACAATCTTTGATTTTGATTTCATCTTCTCCTTCAAGCCTTTACTTCCTTCTAATCAAATATCCCCTTCACGTGGCTTTCATGATAATAACACTCAAAGACCCTTATCTCTTCTCTTCCAAGCCACTCATAGCCTTCCAACTCATGCCACATAAGACTTTTGGGGTAAGAATCAATCATTACTTCAAAGACTTTAGGGAAAATTCTTAAACCAATCCTATCTCTCCAACACATGGCTTCTAGGATAAGGAATCATTATTCCTTTTGTTGGGAACAAGCTATCCTTTTTTCAAGTTGTGGTATTTGCATTTGGGTCCTAGAACCATTCATGTTCACACTTTAATTCCAAACTTTCATTTGAAACATTTTATTGCAACATCCAAGCTTACATTAAATTTTGGGGTATTACACGGCCCATTCACATCACCTAAGGAAAGATGATAAATGTATCAACCTATAATTTGGAAAAAGAAGGGATGCCAAGTAGTAAGTTAGGTAGTTCTGAGTTAATGAGTGTTAATTGTAACTTTGAGTATGATTTGTGGCTTAAGGAATGTAATTAAGGATTTAGAAGGAACATGTGGTAAGGTTGCTCTAGATCATGTTACGAATTATTATGAGTATCTGGTGATGACATTTTGGATTAACGCACCTGTAACCCTTGTGAGTTGATGATTGAAGTGTTCAAATCATACTTAGATTAATTTGTGATTGTATTTAGGGACCGATATTTGACTTATTCTCCTCGAGAGAATTCGAGCATGAGAAAGTGTCGGTACCAAGAGTGTGACTATTGCATCATGTGCTAAGTAGGCTTGGGGAATAGGAGGTTTGGAAATGGGGTGATGGAATGGTAATTCCATACGTGGGTCGGGGTAGGTTGTAACTATGAGTGGTATGTTTTCCCCAATATGGGCATGTGAGGTGTTGTGGGCTTGCTTAGGAAATGTGTTTTCCCATAATAGCAAGCAATGGGATTGCGGTTCCCATACTTGGCCTTTGGGGAAGGGAAATTTTATTCTAGTTACTGACCTGACCTTCGGTTTAGTATGCATATTATCATACACCCCAGAAACTGTGAGTAATTGGCTCTGGTTTGATTATCCTGAACTCTTCCTTTGTTAACACGGATGCAGATGCAGTGGTGGGTGTGCTATAGCAGCGTTATATGAAAGTTTGAGGTCTTCATGATTGATTGGGGTACTTGTTCTTCCGAAGGATTAGAATGCGGGGTAGCGACACAGATAGAGTTTTCGAAGGGCTGTGGGTGTGTGATCCAATACCACCTCGAGAGGATGAACGTTGTGGCTAATGTGGGAACGAGCTTGCTCTGATAACCTATTTTGATAACCCAAGAATGGGGACTGGGTGGAGGCTTTTAGCCCATTGTCAGTGGATGTGATTTCATAAGGAAACGTCTGTTTGTGTTGCTAGTCTGGCTATTCGCTCTCTTCTAATGAATAGATCTGGCAAGCTATTATAGAAGACTCAAAGGTATGGTCATGTGTTAACAACTAGGAATGGGTTAAAAAATCTTAACTGTGGGTATTGGATGGAATTTATGTGCTTGAGGCCAAGAGTTAAGGAAAAATCATATCAGACGAGGCACACCAAGTCGGGTATACTATCCACCCTAACGTGAGTCTTAAGAAATGAAATTATACCTCTTGGGGAAAGTGTTCTAGAGACACCATGATTTTGAGGAATTTGCTTAGGAAAGGAGAACTAAGCGAGTTTTGAGGAATGAAGTGGAATTTCGAGGATGAAATTTTCTTTTAAAGGGGGAAGGATGTAATACCCAAAAATTTTGTAAGCTATTGTCATTAAATAAATGAAATATCTTCCGAAAACTTAAGGGTCTTGAGATGCATATGAAAGTCTTAGAAAAGAAATTTTGTTGAAGTAATGATGGCAGCCCAAATCCCAAGGGACACTTGGCGCCATAAGATGAAAGTAATGATGGCGGCCTAAATCTCGAGGGACACATGGCACCATAAGATAAAAGCAATATTGGTGGCTCAAATCCCAATGACAACCTATTCGTCGAGAGGTTTGATATGTCATGATTAGGCTCAAATATCTAGGGCCACTTGTGACAAGGGGAGAAAAGTCATGATTAGGGTGCAAATCTCAAGGATAAGTGTCAAAATCCTATTGAGCCAAGTGGCGTAAGCATGATAAAGCCAAATCTCCAAAGCTAAGTAATGATGATCTAGATAACACTTGGCACCATGGCATTGGGACACATGGAAGAGCAATTATGAGGCTCAAATCTCAAGGCCAAGTGGCCTAATCTTGTGACACCAAGTGGCAAAGGATGGTGAGAATAATGATGAATTATGATTAAGGGCAACATGTGGCGAAATGGGATTAGCCGAGCATTTCTATAAATAGGCCACTAAGGGAAGGAATTCAGTCATACCAAAAGGAGAGACGGGAGGTCATTTTGAGAGGTTTCTAAGTGATGATTCTGTTCTTAAAAGATAGGGGGAGGTTTTGCAAAAAATGGAGTGAATTTGGTGGATATACCTTGTTTGGAGAAAAATTGCACCTCGCCAGAGTTCAGGCCAAATCAGTCGAAAAACAACGAGGTAAGTTTGGTTTTTTGTTATAATATTGTAGAGCATTGAAAAAGGGAGATACAGGAAAAAAATGGGGGTCAAATTGTGTAACGACCCGAAGATGGGGGCCAATATTAGTGAATAAATTAATCTTATTTGGTGTCTTATGGGTAGAATTATTTGTTAAATTAGGTTTCGGTGTGGTGTGATTGTGTATATAAGTGTTTTGGAAGATTTTGAATGAGTGGTTAAGAGTTAGAAGGGTTTAAGAGGTGGCATCTGAATGTGTGGGGCTTTGGGAGGCTAGACATTCGAATGGAGGAGCACCATTCAAATGAGAGCAACCCCATTTGAATGCTTCAGTGAGTCATTCAAATGGGGGGTGATCCATTCGAATGGCCTATTTTTTTGGGTGCAACTTTTTCGTTGTAACCCAATTTCAATTGTGTTCTAGCCTGAATCTCTCAAAACGTAAAACATAAAAGTTGTAGATATTTGTCTTATTGTTTCATAGAATCTTTAATCACCTCAATCGGAGTTTAGATGAGAGCGTTATGCCCAAACTTTGAAAGGGTGTCAAAGTTGTCTAGAATCCATTTTTAGTAGGTTGAGCCTTCACATTAGAATGAGCCATGCAAAAATTGCAAAATTCATCCAAATGAGGGCACTGTAGCATTCGAATGTGCTTCATTTTCCTTCAGCTTTTCTCCCAACTATTCCAAATTCATTCGAATGCCTCTTGCATTTCCTTAATTCTTTTACTAAAAGCCTTAAAACCCATTCGAATGTGCCTAGATCATCCAAATGACTTTCACGCAGCAGCCTATATATGTTTATATCATCCTAATGCCTTAAGCAATATTCAAATGTCTCCCTCAATGATTTAAAAAATATATATAAATCGCCTGATATCTCATTAGCTCTAGAAACGCATAGAAAATTCTAGAACTTGAATATAAAAAATATCTATAGAGAATTTGGGAGATAATCAAAGGGATAAATATGAGGTATAGAGAAAATATTAAAGAGAGAAATTGTAAGAAAAATATCCCAAAAGCAAAGGAGATAAACTCGAGCTCTCTCTTGTAAGCTCTCTGTTCTTTTTCAAACCTTCATTCTTCTTCTCACAACAAGCTAGATTGTAATACCCGAGATTTTTAGACTCAAATTTGAGGTAGTACTCGATATTTTTAGGTTCAAATGCTTGAGGAAATAGGTCATTTCAAGGAATTGTGGAACCCTTGAGGGAAAAATTTAGTTTTTGAACCAGTAGCAAAATCATAAATATTAAAGTTTGGGTAAAAGTGTAATTTATCTAAAATCTTGGAGTATTGGCATAATAAGTCAATTTTTCGGGGACCAAAAAGTGCAATTAAAAATAGCTCGGGGACCAAGTTACAAAGGGTCTAAGTTCAGTTACATGAAAAGTTCGGGCCAAAGTGTCGTTTGTTGGAACCTTAAAATATCTCTTTAAAATATCTTGGATTCTAAACTCAAATCAAATGTAGTTTTGGGTAGTTTTAAAGTCGAAGTCCAAAGTCTTCTCCAAGTCTTCCCCAAAGTCTTCTCCAAGTCTTTTTCTTAGCTTCCAAGGTTACTTAACCTCCAAGGATGGGACACATGGCATATTTTGATTGGATGTTCATGGATAGAATGATGACGCAACATGTGGCGCGATTTGGTTCGCTGGAGTTTCCTATAAATAAGGGCTTTGGGGTTATTCATTTTGGGCATCAAGAAAGGTGGAAAATGAAGGGAATTTGAGGGAGGAAATGCTATCAAAAGAAGGGGGAAAAATCTTCCAAAGAACGAGGAAGAAAAGGCTTGCCACCGTAAAGCATTCCAAACTTCAGCAAAACTGCAAGGTAAGTCTGATTTCTTTCCATAATTGGGTAGAGGTATGAAAGAGGAGCAATTAGGAAAAAATAGGGGTCAAATCGGAGTTAAAATGAGGGAGATACGACCAAAATACGGGAACTATGTGAAGCTAGCCGAAAATAGGGGGCGTGAGCTTCACGCGCCGGAAGGGGGTAGCGCGTGAGGCCCCTTCCCAGGTTGCGTGAAGGCACGTGCAACATCATTTTTCCTTGAAATTTTGCATTAATGACCTTTGAATTAATCCCTACTACTCTGTATAAAAATATTTGGCATTTGCCTTACTAAAACTCATGTTTTGGTAGTAACCAACCTCGATTTGCACGTAAACGGTGCTTTCTGGTGAACTCGAAGGTGAGGGTTTCTTATGCATGCTCCTTGATTCCTATTGATCACTCTTGGGTTTCATTTGTGAATTGTTTGTTGCTTACATCTTATGTTCCCTTTGTTTCGAGCATATCCTTTCTACTTTGCTGCATCGAGTTTGATCATGACAACTTTCGTGCGTGGCTTGTGATCATATTCCTTCTACTTTGTCATACATCTTATCATTTGGTGACTGTAGCTAGTTGGTGGCTTGTTGTGTGTGAACTACCACGGGGGCCTGTGTAAGGGAGCTGACCACGTGGGCCTGTGTAAGGGGCTACCTCGAGCTTATGTAAAGGGGCCGAGGGGTTCATACATGGCAAGTAAGGAGGATATCTCGTGCCTGTGGAAGGGGGCCGAGATGTTACATCTCATGTTTTATTGCTTTTGAGCAAATCTTGCCTATTTTATATGCATCTCGGTATTTGTATTTGTGGCTAGTTGTTGGAACATCACAGGGGATCTCGTGCTCTTGCGGTGAGCTTAGACCTCGTGCTCTTGCGGTGAGCCGTGATCTTGGGAGATTTCGTTCTTATTTCTGCATGTCTCCTAGCAAAGCTACATATTGCTCTTGCATGCATAGTTTCTTTCCCTGTACCACTCACCTAGATGTAATAATCTAACTCGGGTGTTTCGTACCCCTGGGATATTCAATGTCCCAAGTATCTCAGCGTGTTAGGTACCCTAAGATAAACAAGAAGAAAGGGCTACGAGAAGGCCAAAATTTAGTTTAACTTCCCATTACTCATATTCTATGGATCTTATGTAATCTTTGGGTTTGTTTTGAGAGTTGTGTATCACAGTTGTATAAACAGGGGTTATGTAAGGCTTGGATTTATTTATTATGCTGTTAAAGTTGTAAGTCATGATTGCTATGTATTGTATTCGCGGTAAGATATATTTATTGAATTTTGGAAGTCACATTAGAGGTTTTACTATTAGGAATCCTTTTTATCTAGCTTTAGCTAGTTATTAGGTTCGATCATTCGCTTCCGTTGGTAAGAATTTTCATAACGCCCTTGGGGGATATTAGCTTGTATTTAACTTCATTATATATCTGAAAAAATGGGGGTGTTACATAGATTCTTCTATCAAAGGAGTTCCTAGTGATTGATAGGTCAAATATAAGGCAAGTTCTCTCTTCCTTCCTCTTTTCTCTTGGATTTTATTGTGTTATGGGTTGTGTAATACCCCAAAATTTAATATAAAGGTTGGATGATGCAATAAAGTGTTTTAATGGAAGTTTTAGGCTTAAGTAAAATGGAAATGGTTTTAAGGACTTAAATGGAAAATAAAGGATAATAATTGTCATGATAAAGGCTTGTTTGAGAAGCCTTGAGTTGGTAAAGGATAACGTCTCCAAATGAATGTCATGATAAAATCTTGTTAGGAAAGTTTTGAGTTGGTAAACTTTCATTGGAAGACTTATGGTCATAATAAAGGCTTGTGGGAGAAGCCTTGAGGTGGAAAGATTATATTGAATAATTGTATTCAAAATTCTTAAACCATGATTACCTTTATTTCTTAATTCAAAAGTAAATGGAGTTGGAAGCATGTTATTCGCTTGCTAAAAGATAAGGATAAGATGGGTTGAATAAAGGGTCACGTAAAGGGCAAATGGAGAAATGAGATTGGAAGAAAGGAGAAGCTTGAATAGGAAGATTGGTTATAATGATTAAAAGTCTTAACTTGGGAGACTTAACTTGGGAGACTTGACTTGAGAGACTTAACTTGTAAGACTTGAATTGGCTTGCAAAGGAAGGAGAAGATGGAGCTTATCTTGAAGGCCACGTGAAGGTGTACTTGGAAGCTTAGGATTGGAAGAAATGAAGGCTTGCTTGAGAAGATTGCAAAATTTTAAAGTTGTGATGATTACTTGGGTGGAAAATGAGCAACTTGGTGGCCAAGTAAAATCTTGAGGATTTGGGCATTTAAAGGCTATATAAAGGGGAGGAGGAAGGGCCACGAGAAGCAAAGGAGAAAGGAAAGAAAGCAAGTGCAAGAAAAAGAAAAGAAAAAGCAAAGAAGGAAGGAAAGAGAGACCAGATTGGAAATCACCAAAAACGGAAAAGAAAGCTAAAAGGTAAGTCATTGTTCTTTTCGTAGGGTCGTAGTACACTAAAAGGGGAGTTCGTAGGTTCAAACGGAAGTCAAATCGGAGTTAAAATGAAGGAGTTATGGCCATTTTAATTTTGGGTTGCAAAATAGAGAAGGGGTAGCGCGTGGCCACCCTTCCGAGGGCCCGTAAGGGCGCATCCGACCTCCGTTTAGCCTGAAATTTTCACCGTTGTTCTCCTATTTTAATTACCTACAACCCTGTATAAAATATTCAAGGTTTGGTTTACTCAAATCCATAATTTCTGCAGAAACAGCCCCTAGTGCAAGAAATCGGGCTGTAAATCGTGCTATCGAAAGGAAAACGACCAAGGTGAGTGGTTCTCATGCATGCTTCCTCTAGAGCATTCTTGGTTTCATTTGTGAGAGGTTCTTATGCATGCTCCTTGATTCCTATTGATCACTCTTGGTTTCCACTTGTGGATGGTTGTTGCTTACATCTCATGTTTCCCTATTTTCGAGCATTTCTTTCCTATTTTGCTTGATCACGGAGTTTGTTGTTGTGATTCGTCGATGGGATTAAACATGACTACTCTTGCTCGTAGCTTATGGATTGCATATTATATTTTTCCTAGTTTGTGCACCGTGCCTACAGGTGAGGCTATGCCTACTTGATATTCCTTAGTTGTACATATTCCTTCTGCTTTGTTTTCAACATGTTGTTTGGTGATGGTTGCTATTGGTGGATCGGGAACTTGTTGGCTGCTTGTAGAAACATCACGAGGATCGGGGTAGTAATCCTGTGCCTAAAGGTGGGGCCGTGCCTAGAGGTGAGGCTGAGGGGTTAGACTACGATCCCGTGCCTACAGGTGGGGCTGAGATGTTTCATACAAGTACCGAAGGGCATAGTGGTGGCTCGTAATCCCATGCCTAGAGGTGGGGCTGAGGGATTGGACCACGACCACATGCCTAGAGGTGGGGCTTAGCCTGGAGGTGAGGCTGTGAGGTTTGACACAAGTGCTGGAAGGGATGATGGTGACTCGGGGAGGTTTTATTTTGATATGGTCTTGGAAGGTTTATACTTATTTCTGCTTGTTTCCTAGCATAACTGCATCTTGCTCTTACATGCATTGTTTCTTTCCCTGTACCACTCACTTAGATGTAATAATCTAACTCGGGTGTTTCATACCCCTGGGACATTCCTCGTCCCAGCTTTGTCGGAAGTATTAAGTGTTTCAGGCTCCAGGTTCCAGCATGAGCAAGGATTGAGAGGTGGCGCTTGGCTGATTTAGAGATGGATTTGTTTGTATACCCGTGTAACCCCAATATTGTAATGTAAATAGTAGTTAAGATACTTAAGGATGTAATTGTGAAGTTGCTATAACTTTTGATATATGGATGCGTGACATACTTTTATTTAAACTTGTGGAAATCCTAGCTATTTAGCATACTCAGGTTCGATCCTTGCTTCCGTTGATAAAGGATTTCCAATAACGCTCGAGGTCATTATTAGCATATAATGAATATCTTATTGCTTCACTGTGTAATTGAAAAGTGGGGCGTTACAGGTTGGCTATGTGTCTTGAGAGCAGGACTGGGGTTAGGGTATTTAAGCTCGAGAGAAAGTTTCTAACAGCCATGTGGGGCTTGTTTCTCCCCACTAATCTTAGGAATGGAGCTTTAAGTGGAATTTTGCATGGGAGACTTGTTTCTTCTCCATGCCCTTACTAGCATATCTCACTGTGATCTTGAAGCTTAAGTAAGAAATCCATATTTCAGTGTTATTGGCTGACTGTGTTGAACATGTTTATAAACTAAAAATAACTTTAAATTGCTCATATACACATTGTCATGGCATGTCTTGAGGAGTGGTAATTGTGCATCACGAGCATGTCTTGGCTTGACCTCCAGCATAACATCTCATGAGTGAGCATGAGCATCAGTTCTTATTTCTATCACACGTGCAATTTGTATGTGACCACTCTATGTGTTGCATGTGCATTGGAAAAGGCATGGACAAAGATGATTATGCGCGTTGAGATTATGTATCGACGGGATATATCCCCCAAAATCAGTAGGCATTAGCCTGACTGGGGTTACGCTCCTACGGTGACGATTGAGGGGCGCGCCTATTGGTAACGACCATGGGTGAGATTATATATTTATATATATATATATGTATGGCTATAGCCAAGTATATAAGATATGACTTATGGTTCACATGTTATTCCAGTTTCTCTGGGAATAGGTATCAGCTACAGGCCGGTATCACTACAAGAAAATTTAAATTTAGTGATGGATTTTGTGACGGGAACATACCCGTCACAAATTAGTGACGGATTTAGTGACAGACACCCGTCACTAAAAAATTTAAGGTTAGTTTTATATAAAATTTAAGATTTAGTGACGGGGCAGTTAGCCCCTGTTACTAAATTCACTATTTAGTGACGGGGCAGTCAGCCCCCGTCACAAATTTAGTGACGGGCTGTCATCCCCCATCACAGATTTAGTGATGGGGCTGACAACCCCGTCACTAAACTCGTTGTTTAGTGACGGGGCTGTTAGCCCCCATCACAGATTTAGTGATAGGGGTTGACTGCCCCGTCACTAAACTCGCTGTTTAGTGATGGGGCTGTTAGCCCCGTCATAGATTTAGTGACTGGCTATCAACCCCGTCACAAATTTAGTGATGGGGGCTGACATCCCCGTCACTAAACTCGCTGTTTAGTGACGGGTTGTCACCCCCGTCACAAATTTAGTGACGGGGGCTGACAACCCCGTCACTAAACTCGCTATTTAGTGACGGGGATGTCAGCCCCTGTCACAGATTTAGTGACAGGCTGTCAGCCCCGTCACAGATTTAGTGACGGGGGCTGACAGCCTCGTCACTAAACTCACTATTTAGTGACGAGGATGTCAGCCCCCGTCACAGATTTAGTGATGGGCTGTCAGCCCCGTCACTAAACAACAACTTTAAAATCCTACCCTCCCTCTCTTCTCCCCGAGCTATTTTCTTCTTCCCCATCCTCCTCTGCAATTTCTCTCTTCTCCCTCTGCGATTTCTCTCTTCTCCCACATCTCCCTCCGCACTGTTTTCTTCTTCCCCATCTCCCTCTGCGGTTTCTTTCTTCTCCCCCATCTCTCTTCGCGCTATTTTCTTCGTTCACTACTGCCTCTCGCCGGTGCCGCCTCTGTGCCATTACTATCTTTTTTCAATCTTTCGGAGGTAATTTAATTTAAGATTAGTTTTATCATTCAGTTAATAGTTATTTTATGTTAGTTTAATTTTAATTATTCTGTATTGTTAGTTTAGTTTAGTTTAATTGTTTAAAGTTAGTTATGTTTTGTTAGTTTAATTTTAGTTATTTTGTGTTATTCAGTGTTGTTAGTTTTGTTTAGTTTAATTGTTTAAAGTTAGTTATTTTGTGTTATTTTAATTTTAGTTATTTTGTGTAGTTTAGTTTTAGTTTAATTGTTTATATTATTTGTTACATTTAGAAATTAAAATGTAAAAATTATTGATTGTTATTTAGTAGTCATAGTATAAATGTATCTTATTTTGTTATGTAATTATATTAATAAATATTATTTTTTATTTAAAACTGTAAAAGTTTCAATTTCAAATTTTTAATATTTTCTTTTTAATGTAAATTTATAATTATTTCTATAATTAATTTAAAAATTTTATTTATTATATATATAATTTAAATTTTTAAAAAGGTTTTTGTTATTTATTAAATTTTTATTTTTTTATTTAAAAATTAATTTTTATTTTTTTTTTAATTTTTTAAAAGGATCTGTGACGGGGAATTCCTGTCACAAATCAATGACGGGTTATAGAGCCGTCACAGATCTGTGACTGGATCCAAAAATCCATCACTAAAATTTAGTGACGCCCACTTTAGTGACGGATTCCTTACCCGTCACTAAAAAATGTAGTGATGGAATTTCTAGTTTTAGTGATGGATTTTTCCGTCACAAAAACTAATTTTTCTTGTAGTGTATGTATTATGATGCATTTTATATTGTTATGTGGAGCCACTGACCAATTATGTGCTGATTGGTTTTTATGTGTGTTATACATGGCATTATCATTATGGGTGTGTGTGTAACTCCAGAGTTGTAATCAATCATTTCCGTCTATAAGCTTATTCACCACACCTGTAGCATATTATTATCTGCCATGCCTTTTCTTCTTATTTCTTATACTTGCTGAGCTTTGTAGCGCACGTTGTACTTTCCTTCATTCTAGGTAAAGGTAAAGAAATGACAGGCGGGGAGTCGAGCAAGAAGGATGGGTAAACATGTGCGCGTGTCAGTCCCTTCTTGATCTAAATGGTCTTGGGAAAGATGTGTTGGTAGATGTATGGACTTTATTTTGGGTGTAATGTAACTTAATGAAAAGTTGTGTTTGTAACCCTTGAAGTCATTTGTTTTGGGATTGAGTTTGATGGATGTCAGATGTATGTATGCTTGTGAGTAGGTGTTGACTCTTCTATGTTCCCTAACACCCACTCTTTTAGGTTGCCCTGGAATGGGGTAGCTTGGGGGAGAAGGTGTTACAAAGTTGGTATCAGAGTAGTCGAGAGATGACCCCACGCATATAGGATGTCGAGTAGAGTTAGGGGTGTGTTAGTCTTTGATATGAGCTTTTAGCGAAGTCTTATAATTGTGAATTGGATTCTAATTCTAATATGTGTTCAGGGATATGAGTGCTCATCGAGGACGACCACGAACTCGAGGAAGGGGATGAGCCACAGCTATCCCTGATGCAGCATCTGAGGCCGCGCCTGAGGCTTCAGAAGGGTCTAGTAGTGATTTACGTTAGGGGACGGCTGCGATGCATGGCACTCTAGCGGGGATTTTTCAAGCTATTAACTGGTTAGCGAATAATCAACCTGGACATGAGCACAGGGAAGTGGAAGAACCCATGGTAAATCTTGGAGTGCAGGGAGTAGGAAGTAGTGACGGGGGTCAGCTGTTGAAGAACTTCATGGCGCTTCGACCGCTAGAATTTATTGGAGGGATAGATATAGCAGCGGTAGAAAATTGGATGCTTTCTATAGAAAAACACCTTCGCTCTATGGGTTGTACGGAAGCCCAAAATGTGCAGATGGGAACATTCCTCCTTAGAGATGATGTAGAGAAATGGTGGGAGACAGTTTGTCAAAGGTATGGGCCTAGGGACCCTACCTGGGCAGAATTTCAAAATACATTTAATGAAAATTATTGTCCAGCATGGTATAAGGAGCAAAAAGTGTATGAATTTATAGAGTTGGTCCAAGGCAGCAAGACAATGGCATAGTATGAAGCTGAGTTTACAGCCTTAGCTAGGTATGCCCCTGATTTGATTTCTACAGAGGAGAAGAAGGCTTCTAAGTTCCAGCAAGGGTTGCATCTCGAGATCCAACATGCATATGGTGGTGTGAGAGTTACAAATTACCCCATAGTGATGCCGAGGGCTTATGCCATTGAGCGTGATTGTGGAGAGTGGAGAGGAGCCCGGGCCTTTTTTAAAGGATCCAAAGCTTCCCAGGGATCTACCAGTAGCAAGAAGATGAGGGAGAACCTGGTTCGAGTAGTGAGACTATGAGATTTCCATCATGTACTCGTTATGGGAAGAAGCACTGGGGGCCTTGTCTCTTCGGGCAGCTGATTTGCTATTTATGTTGCCAGGCATGGCATGTACGTAGGGATTACCCACGTAGTTTGGAGGTCTCATCCATGCTCGAGGTGACTTGTTATAGATGCGGGCAGCAGGGGCAAATGGAGAACACTTATTCTAGAGCAATGCCAAGTCGAGGCCAGAGATCAGAAGGGTTGAGTCAGAGGGGTACTCATAGGCCAGCAGCCTCTAGAGCTTTAGGAGCAGGCCCACGAGGATCTTCACCGGTTACTCAGCATTCCGTTGCTATGGAGAGTCCTCAGGTGCAGGGCCGAGTGTTTTCTCTCACAGCAGCTGAGGTGGAGAAGGGGGCCAGTACTATCCAATGTATTCTTTCATTATATAATCATGATGTTCGTGCTCTTTTTGACACAGGGTCCTCGCATTCATTTATTGCATTGAATGCTGCGAGTCATGTACCTCATCCACGGATTGTATTGCCTTTCCATTTGATTGTATCCACCTCGGGATGTAACCAGTTATGGGGTAGAGAGGTACTTTTTGACTATGAAATTGAAGTCCATGACAGGAAATTACCAGGAGACTTAGTGATCTTGGATCTTAGAGACTTCGACCTTATACTGTGGATGGATTGGTTGTCAAGTTATTATGCTAAGGTTGACTGCCGTCAAAAGATCATATATTTCGAGACTCCTCTACAGCCTTCCCTCGTGTATAGAGATGTATAGCCCGTATCTGTGACCCCCAAGATTTCAGTAATGAAGGTTAAGAAGTTGATGCGTTAAGGTGTTGAAGCTTATTTGGCATTTGTGACGACCGAAGGCGGGAGCAGTACACCATTGATAGAGGTACCAGTTGTAAGTGATTTTCTTGATGTATTTCCTGATGAGCTTCCGAGTTTACCCCATCGCAGGGAGGTAGAGTTTTCAAGGGAATTGATACCAGGTACCCAGCCTATTTTGAAGACCCCATATTAGATGGCGCCTAATGAACTGAAAGAATTGAAGGTTCAATTGCAGGAATTGATGGAGAAGGGATTTATCCCACTACAAAAAAATGACATTTAGCGGCAGTTTTTAACCGCCCGCCGCTATATTAGCCATCGCGAAACATTTAGCGGCGGTTTTCAACAACTGTTGGAATAACTGCCGCTAAGTCATATTTTTTGCGGCGGTTTCAAAACCGCTGCAAAAATAGTGATTTAGCGGCGATTTTTAAAATATTTAGTGGCGATTTCAAAACCCCCGCAAAAAAATTCTAAAATATTGAATTTTAGCGGCGGTTTTAAAACCGCCGCAAAAATTCAAAAAATTTTGAAATTCAAAAAAATTCAAATTTATGAAACCTCGTGTGCGCGGCTAGGCCGCACGCCTATCCGCCCACCACTGTGGGCTTGCGCTCACATAAGATAAGTGCAAGCGCGCCTGGCACCCCTTGCGCCACGTGACGGATTCTGGAAATATATTTTCAGCATCTTTCTCCCCTTCCCCAGACTAGAACCCAGAACCCCCATTGAACACATACGCGCGTGAAACCAGATGAGCTGCGAAGCCTTGTTGGTAAATCTTCACTCATATAAATTATATACTAACATATAATCACTATTTTCTAGAATTATAATTTATATTCTTTACTATAAATTGAAAAAAATAAATAAATAAATTATTGTTTAAAAGAGTAATGGAATAAAATAAAAATAAATTAATTGATTATTTTTTAAATAAATTAATTGATTAAAAAATTAAAAGAAGATTTTATATATTTTTTAAAATTTATTTTTAAAATTATAAAAAACTTTATATATTAAAATTTTGTTATTTTTTTATTTTCTTAAAATTAAATTTTTTAATAAATTTTGCTATAATTTTTTATAATCGCTGCAAATGTTATTTAATTTTATTTGTAAATTTTTTATTTTTTTTCGAAATTTAGTGGCGATTTTTTGAAACCGCTACAAATGTTATTTAATTTTAATTTTTAATTATTAAATTATTATTTGAATTTAGCATCGGTTTTGAAAAAATCGCCGCTAAATTAAATTTTTTAATGAATTTTGCGGCATTTTTTCAAAACCGCCGCAAATGTTATTTAATATTAATTTTTAATTATTAAATTATTTTTAAAATTTAGTTGCGATTTTCAAAAAACCGCCACTAAATTAAATTTTTTAATGAATTTTGCGACGATTTTTTGAAACCGCCGCAAATGTTATTTAATTTTAATTTTTAATTATTAAATTATTTTTGAATTTAGCGACAATTTTCAAAAAATCGCTATTAAATTAAATTTTTTAATGAATTTTGCAGCAATTTTTTAAAATTAATTTATAATTATTAAATTATTTGTTAAATTTAGCGGTGGTTTTCAAAAAACTGCCTCTAAATTAAATTTTTTAATGAATTTTGTAGCAGTTTTTCAAAACCGTCGCAAATGTTAAAATATTTTTATTTTTAATTATTTAATTATTTTCTGAATTTAGCGATGATTTCTCAAAAACCGTCGAAAAATTTAATTTTAAAAACCGCCGCAAAATTAAATTTTTTAATAAATTTAGTGGCTGTTTTCGGAAACCCCTGCAAAAAATATATTTTGCGGCGGTTTTTAAAACTGCTGCAAAAAAATCGTCGCAAAAGATGAATTTTTTTGTAGTGTCCTCCCTAGTACTTCACCATAGGGTGCCCCAATCTTATTTGTGAGGAAGAAAGACGAATCTTTGAGACCGTGTATAGATTATTGTCAGTTGAATCAGGTAACAGTGAAAGATAAATATCCTTTCCCTAGAGTTGATGATTTGCTTGACCAGTTGCGTGGAGCAAGGGTTTTCTCTAAGATTGATTTGAGATTGGGGTATCACCAGGTTAGAGTCAGGGATGAAGATGTTCAAAGACAACATTCCGAACTCGCTATGGTCATTACGAGTTTGTTATGATGCCATTCGGTTTGACAAATGCCCCCATGGTGTTTATGGACTTGATGAATCGGGTATTTCAAGAGTACCTAGATTGGTTTATGATTATTTTTATAGATGACATTTTGGTGTATTCTCCTAGTCCTGAGGACCATGCTGTACACTTATCTATGGTGTTGCAGAAACTCAGAGATAAGCATTTGTTTGCAAAGTTTAGCAAATGTGAATTTTGTCTCCATCAGATAGGGTTATTGGGTCATATCGTTTCTGGAGATGGCATAGTAGTGGATCCTGAGAAGATTAGAGTTGTTGTGGATTGGCCCAGGCCTACTATAGTGACCAAAATTCGGAGCTTCTTGGGATTGGCCGGCTATTATAGGAGATTCATCGAGAGCTTTGCCATATTGTCTTCTCCTATGATAAAATTGACTTGTAAAAATGCCCAATTTAACTGGACTGATGATTGTGAGACAACATTTCAAGAGTTAAAAAAGAAGCTAACTACCACTCATGTGTTGGCTATTCCTAGAAGTGGGGAGAAGTTTATTATCTTCAGTGATGCCTCATACACGGGCCTAGGGTGTGTATTGATGCAAGAAGGACGTGTGATTGCTTATGCTTCCAGACAACTAAAGAAACATGAGGTAAATTACCCCGCTCATGATTTAGAATTAGCGGCTGCGGTTTTTGCTTTGAAAATATGGAGACATTATTTATATGGTGAAAAGATAGAAATTTATATTGATCATAAGAGTCTCAAGTATGTGTTCTCCCAAAAAGAATTAAATATGAGACAGCATCGGTGGATTGAATTCTTTAAGGATTTCGATTGTGCGATCTTACTTTATCCTGGGAAGGCGAATGTGGTGGCAGATGCTTTAAGCCGACGATGAGCCTTTATAGCCATGATGATGATACAGGAGTGGCAGCTGTTGGAACAATTGGATGACTTGACCATTGCAGCCAATGAAGAGACCCTAAGGTTGTATTGTGCTTATTTGGGAATACAGTCAGACCTGGTAGAGCTAATACGAGCCCGATAACCCTATGATGAAGAGATGGACTGTTGTTGTTCCAAAGTCGTATATGTGTGCCAGATGATCGAGAGATGAAGTAGGAGATTTTATCTGAGGGGCACAGTGCACAATACACTGTTCATCTAGGCACGACGAAGATGTATCAGAACTTACGATGTTTATTTTGGGGGCCTGGTATGAAGAGGGATGTAGTAGAATTTGTTTCTAGATGCTTGGTTTGTCAGCAAGTAAAGGAAGAACACCAACGACCTGCGGGATTGATTCAATCCCTACCCATTCCTATTTGGAAGTGGGATGATATTTCGATGGAAGTAATGATGGCGGCCCAAATCCCAAGGGACACTTAGCGCCATGAGATGAAAATAATGATGGTGGCCAAATCCCAAGGGTCACTTGGCGCCATAAGATCAAAGTAATGATGGTGGCCCAAGTCTCGAGGGACACATGGCGCCATAAGATAAAAGCAATAATGGTGGCTCAAATCCTAATAACACGTGACGTAAAACTATTCGTCGATAGATTTGATATGTCATGATTAGGCCCAAATCTCTAGGGCCACTTGTCACAAGGGGAGAAAATTCACGATTAGGGTGCAAATCTCAAGGATAAGTGTCAAAATCCTATTGAGCCAAGTGGCGTAAGCATGATGAAGCCAAATCTCCAAAGTTAAGTAATGATGATCTAGATAACACTTGGCACCATGGGATTGGGACACATGTAAGAGCAATTATGAGGCTCAAATCTCAAGGCCAAGTGGCCTAATCTTGTGACACCAAGTGGCAAAGGATGGTGAGAATAATGATGAGTTATAATTAAGGGCGACACGTGGCGAAATGGGATTAGCCGAGCATTTCTATAAATAGGCCACTAAGGGAAGGAATTCGACCATACCAAAAGGAGAAAAGAGAGGACATTTTGAGAGGTTTCTAAGTGATGATTCTGTTCTTAAAAGAGAGGGGGAGGTTTTGCAAAAAACGAGAGTGAATTTGGTGGAGAAATGAAGGAGATACGAAGGTTTGACTGAAAATTACACCTCATCGGAGTTTAGGCCAAATCAGTTAGAAAATAGCGAGGTAAGTCTAGTTTTTTGTTATAGGAAAAAAATGGGGGTCAAATTGGAGTTAAAAAGATCGAGTTATGGCCGAAAAACGAAGGAGATTGGAAGCTGTTTGAAAACAGGGGTGGGGCATGAGGGCTGCGCATGGCAGTGCATGAGGCCCCCTTCCCGGGGCACATTCAATCTTCTTTCTTCTTCAAATTTTGCACCAATGACCTTTACTTTAATATCCACACTTTCATGTAAAAATATTTGACATTACCTTATGAAAACTCATGTTTTGGTAGTAAACAACCTTGGTTTGCGTGTAAATGGTACTTTCTGGTGAAACTAAAGGTGAGTGGTTCTTGTGCATGCTTCTTGCTTCCTCTTGATCACTCTTGGTTTCATTTGTGGATGGTTTGTTTCTTACGTATTATGTTCCCTTTGTTTCGAGGATATCCTTTCTACCTTGTTGCATCAAGTTTGACCATGCTTCGTGTGTGGCTTGTAGCTTGCATATCATATTTGTGACACCCTTAACTTGAG
The DNA here is from genome assembly GCF_014633365.1 of Diospyros lotus. Taxonomy (NCBI): domain Eukaryota; kingdom Viridiplantae; phylum Streptophyta; class Magnoliopsida; order Ericales; family Ebenaceae; genus Diospyros; species Diospyros lotus. Next base: position 34,580,587 of record NC_068343.1, on the reverse strand, counting down.
TGAGCATAAAAACATAGGGCAGGCGATCATATTTCTTCATATATATATATTTTTTTGATATATACATATACATATTTATGTGATAAAAATAACTCTTATACTTTTTGAAGAATAAGAAGTATAGGTACATATATAACTTTGTTTGAGAATTTTAGATGAAAATTTAAAAAAAAAAACACCCTTATAGTCTCATGGCTTCAATTGATTACAAAATTAGAATTTAGCGTAAAAGGAAGTGGGATTTTCATTCGTAAAGGGACGATAACGATATCCGAATTTATCAAGATAGAAAACGTAACATAAACCACAAAAATAGTCCTTTAAACAAGCTTTCTCATAACATCTAGATTTTAATGTTAAAAACTTCTTTCAATAAAGGAAAGCAAGACTAAATTTAGATTTATGTAAATCCCTTTGTAAAGAAGCCACCACGTTCCACGTCTGTCCTCCATTCTCCTCATTCGCTATCACCTGGGGGGGGAATATGGGATGAGATTCATGCGAATCTCAGTAAGTACAAGAGAACCATCATACGTATTTAAGCAAGTTATGACATAACATAACATAACATAACATATCATAAGGAGACACGAGAGGTTCCACTAACTACGGGGGCACGAACCCTCGTGCGTAACGCTACCATGCTCTGGTCCTGAAACTTGCGTGAACATAACATAACATGAGGGACCACATAACATAATTCACGGGCATTCTTAAACATCATAAATAGTTCATAATGTACTTACATCAACTTGGTTGGATGAGATTCGAATGGTTAAGACTTCGCACCTTACCGGGTTTGTTTTTCTACAGACAAAATATGTATTTTTGTGAACCTAACCTCAAATAATCTTACATGGGATTTTAGGTAATTAAATAAGGGGTTGATATGTGAAATCTCATGGAAAAAGGGGGGGTCCACCCTCCCTCACGTGCCCCAAGAAGAGGTGGCATGTATTTGCATGCGTTGGAGGCAGATTCAACACCTTTTCGTATTTTTTCCATATCTCCCTCATGTTAACTCTGAATCGACTTTCGTTTGAACCTACAGACTCCTATTTCAGTACTCTATATTATTATGGAAATAAATCAAACTTACCTCTTAGATTTCATGACTGTGATAGTAGTTCTTTGGCGGCTGTCTGCTTTCCGTCAAGCCTTTACCTCACCTTCGCTTTCTCCCTTGTTTTTCACCGACTTTCTCTCCTTCTTTTTATAGAACTTCCCCATCACAATCAAGATCTTATCTCTCTCTAAAAGTTCTCTCAAAGTGACATGGATTCGGCTCACAAAATTTTGAAATGGCTTGGGAAGATAGATTTCAAGCTTATTTATAGAATTACCCGACAAATCATAACATGCCATATGTCACTGTAATTATTTGGGACTGATCATTACTTCCATGTGTTCCCATCAAAATGGTTCCATGTGTCCCAAACTTGGAGGTTAAGTAAAGACTTTAGAGAAGACTTTTTTATCCATGTGTTTACATTCAAATGATGCCATGTGTCCCATATAATCATTACTTCCATGTGTTTCCATTCAAATGGTGTCATGTGTCTTAAGCTACATTTAAATAAGGTTTGGAATCCAAAGTAGAATTGAAGCATTATTTGAAATTCGAACTAATAAATTTGTGCCACCTCGTCGTTGATCTTATCCTCAAATGCCCAATAAGATGCTTCCACCTCACAAGGACACTTGGAGGGTGTTGATTGGCTAATCCTTGATATTTTTGGTTGATATTTTGGCTAGTTTACCAATATTACACTTGTGCCCGAGTTTTTTCAAAAATTTCACTTTTACCCAGACTTAGTAATTACGATTTTGCCACTAGTTTAAAAACTAAATTTTTGTCTTAGGACTTTCGTAACCCCTTAAAAATGTCTCATTTCGTCATATATCTGAACTTAAAGATCCCTGGTATATATCACAATTTAAAGTTCTTGGATATTACATATTTGAACTGAGAAAGAAAAGAAACAAAAATCTCGGGTGTTACAATATTCCTTCTGTTTTATCATACATAATGTTGTTTTGGTGACTGTGGCTAGTTGATGGCTTGTCGTGTGTGAACTACCACGGGGGCCTGTGTAAGGGGGTTAACCACGTGGGCATGTGTAAGGGGGTTACCTCAAGCTTATATAAGGGGGTCGAGGGGTTCATACATGGAAAGTAAAGAGGATACCCCGTGCTTGTGTAAGGGGGTCGAGAGGTTACATCTCATATTTTATTGCTTTTGAGCATATCTTGCCTATTTTATATGCATCTCGATATTTATATCTGTGGCTAGTTGTTGAGACATCATGGTGGATCTCGTGCTCTTGTGGTGAGTCTAGATCTCGTGCTCTTGCAGTGAGCTAACCCTGATGACTATAGGGGTGATTGTAACGCCCTGACCTTGCTACCACATGGGAGGTTTTTATATTGACATGAACATGGGAGATTTTGTTCTTATTTTTGCATATTTCTTGGCATAATTGCATATTGCTCTTGCATGCATTGTTCTTGTCTTGTACCACTCACTTAGATGTAACTATCTAACTCGGTTGTTTCATACCCCTGGGATATTCAACGTCCCAATTATACAGACGTGCTAGGTGATCCAAGTTTCAGTTCAAGCAGGGGCAAAGAGGTGGTGCTTGGCTAGCTTTGGGTTTTGCAGCTAGCTTGGAGTTTTATTCCATTATGTACCCTTGTAATCCAAATGATATATTATAAATAGTAGCTATGATACTCAAGGTTGTAAGAAGTGTGTGTGGGTGTCCTATAGTTGTACCTATAGTGGTGTGTTGTGGAAACTCCTTTATTAAGCTTACAGGTTCGATCCAACGCTTCCGTTGATTAAGGGTTTCCAATAACGCTTGAGATTATTATTAGCGTATAATGAATACCATATTAGCTTGTATTTAACATCACTATATACGTGAAAATTGGGGCATTACAGTAAGTCAAGAATTTCACAAATCATAATACATTTTCATTTAATTACACTTTCATAAAAATGTAAGGAGTAATTAAATGAGAATAGATTCGTTATAACCAAGAGATAGGGTAACGAATGCATTAGGAGATTTTGCTGTGGCATACTGAATTCACTAATTCATTCACATAAAATCCATAAGTTGCACTATATAGCAAGGTTCATATACGTGTCTTAGTTACCAAAATCCATTGATTTCTCTTGTTTGACTCGTCATTTGAATCAATTTTTTTTAATTAATTAATTTAATCAAATTCTCAAGATTTAATAGATTTAACTTAAGATAGGTAATTCTATAATTACAATAGTTAAATAAGTTAGGTCTTGATAGATCGATGCTTTGACCCATGCCCATTATATTACTTGGTATTAACTAATACGTTTGCTAGGTTTTAAGCGATCAAGTTTTTAGCACCATTGCCGAGGACTAATTCTTTGTTTAATATTGGAACTATATTACCTATTTTTAGATTAAATTATTTCTTTAAGTATTTTTAATTTTTATTTTGCAAGGTAATTATGAAATAGTGCATGAACCATAGTAGACCCAATGAAATTGCTCCCTTTGACTGGGAGATTGAGCATACCTTAAGACAAGCACTAAGAGAGCAAAGACAACCAATATTCTTCATCAAATTGATATACCGAATATGGCTGATGAGATGGTTGAAAGTACATGTGATAATTGTGACCTAAAATTTAAATTTGACTGTAATTGAGATATATCTACAATTGAAGATTATTTTCGTGACTCGTTAAGATTTATCTTTTTCGTGACTCGTGTTATATTCAAAATATAGATTTGTTTAAATCTTTATTTTATTTTTTTGTATACATCTATAGATGAGTGGTAGATTTATAAATATGTGTCAAATGCCATGAAATTATTGTAATAATATCATCATAATGATATTTTGTTATTCTTCCTGTGATTTTTCTCAATTTGGGTTTTTCATGTAAATCTCTCGTGTTCATTTATGTATTTGATGGTTTGATTGTGGTTTGTTTTCGATCCAAAATTCTTATAAACTAGTATCAGAGCCGTTGGATCAAACCATCAGCTTTTGGCAGATCTAAGCCATTGGATCTGTAGCTCTTCATCATCTTCTCTTTATCATGGGTTTTATTTCCTATCGCGCACCACTGCTACCATCAATCACCAATTCATCTGTCGCTATCGATCGTCGATAGCTGATTGTTTAACATCACTGACCATTAACCCCTTGTCAGTTGCCATGACTGCATCAATTGTCGTTGATTATTGTGGTTGCCTATTTCCACGTCTTCTTTAGCTGTCATTTAGCTTCCCTGACCAATGACACCCTCACCCTCAACCATTGTCATTATCGTTTCGTCTTCATCAATTAGTCGTCGATTCACTATTGTCTTCTCTGATCACCTTTTCCAATCAGCATGACTAACTAGTTTTTGTATCTTTGTATTCCTTATCTGACTATTTGGTCACCGTGACTAGTCTTCATCGCCTTTTTGACTTCTGCCATCGTTGACCAACAACCTCCTGAGCCATTAGCCATCATTGCTGACCATTAAGCTTTTTTGCCACCTGTCGTTGTCGTCACTAACAACCCCTAATTTGCCATCACCATCGATTTGCCTCCTACCTAGATTTGCCTAGATGCGACAAATTTGGTCTAGATCTAGCCAAACCATTATAGATCTATCTAGCCTAGTTTTACTGCCCAGATCTGCTATCCTAATCTGTTTTCTATTGAACATTTATTTATCAATTATCTAACATTATTTGGCCTTATTTGATCTTAGTAATGACAATCTTAAAATATGATATTTCATTATAAGACTAGAATATTAGATTCTCATGACAAGTCCATTAGATTGAGTTGTATGCAGTGAAGTGAACTGATGTATTATACCATGTAATTCACAAAAATCTTTCATTTCATATTGAGTGAATTTACCTCTTTTATAAGTTCTTAATATTTTAATTTTCTTTTCTAATGATTTTCAACTTTAACCTTGTAAATTTTGAACTTGTCAAACATTTCACTTTTATGAATAAGTAAATAAACAAAACAAAATTTAGAAAAATCATCAATAAATGTATCAAAATATTGTTTCCCACCACGAGTTGCAAAATTATTTAAATTATTCACTCAAATCAATTCAAGTGATTACGTGTTTCTTTTCAATAGGATATAAAACATTTAAATGAAATAAACCATTCAATAAATAACCTTTTCAACAAAAATATTATTTTTGCTAATTACAACTTTATTTGATTCAAAAACTAATTTAAAACCATGCTAATCTAACATAGAAGCACTAGTAAGATTCTTCCTAATCATGGGAACATGTAATGCCCAATCAAAATAGAAAGATTTTCCAAATGTAAGTTTCAAAATTATTTTTCCTTCTCCTAAGATTGGAACATCACTAGCATCATCCAACTTTATAGTTCTGATGTCTAAGTCCTAATAGTTAGGTTGGATGAATTGTCCCCCACAAAAACTATGTTAACTTGTGCTTTCGAAGCAGAATGAGAAAAACAGTTTTTGGGAGGTTGCCCTTTTCTATAGTAGCAATTGCTTTCCTTGCGATTTGTCTTCTTGCACACCTAGTAGGCGGCTACCTTATTCTCATTGGTTGTTTTCCCTTTCACCTTGTTATTTTAAAATTATTAAACTTAGCCTTTTGCATATTTTTCACCATATTTGCTCTTGCACGAAAACTATGATTTAAGGATAATTTCTAAGCATTTCAATGACCTTCTTCAATTCTTAAAAATATCAAAAGATTAATAAAAGAAAAATCTTTAGATTTTTGTTTTAACATCCTAGCAAATTCATTCCATGAATAAGACAACTTTTAATCAAAGAAGTAACAAGTAAAGCCTTGTTTACTTCAACACCTTTTTAGCCTAAGTTCATAAAAAATATTTTCAAATTCACTTAATACATTAAGGGTTTGTTATCAACCATTTGAAAGTCTAACACATTTTTTTGCACTATATCTTTTTAGACCCACATCTTAGTTTCACATCTCTTTTTAGACCCTCTACTGGTTCTGTTAACTTTTTAGTCTCCACAATATCAATAGTATTATTTTAGTTGACAAATTTTCTTGTTTTTTAAGTACATTATGAATGATAATATAGTCCTAAATAGACAACAAAATTTTAATTGTTGTTACCAACCTCTAAAATTCTTGCTAGTAAATTGTTCAGGCTTGCAAGATGCACAATCTTCATATGCCATTTCTAATCAATTGGAAAATATTAAGAGAAACTTTACATTTCTACTCTAAATTGTTAGATAAAATATATTTTAAGACTAATGCAAATAAATTTTTTGTTAACTCAATAAGAATTTAAATAATAATTCATAGAAAATTGAAAGGAAAAAATGATAGAAATAGCTTGAGTGAAGATTGGAGTATATTATTAACGTGCTCTCTTAAGAGCAAAAATGCCCTCTTCTATACTGGATTTTAAAATGTTCTCCTCCAAAATATAATAATTTCTTTGATGATTCACATGCAATATAATCACTCCAACGAACCTTTCTTTTCACTAGTGTAATCCAAAATAAAAGTGTATATATATATATATATATTTATATCAATTAAAAATTGAATGTAAGGAAGAAGAAGATAGCTTGAAGTTCAACAAAATGTAGGCAGGAAACTTTTTCTTCTTTTCATTTTTTTCCTTAAGTTCTAAGGTTGAGATTAGAGAACTTATGAGACGGGGCAGTAGAATAAAGTTGTAACGACTCGATATTTTAGAAAAATGAATGAATTTCTATAATTTTTATGATTTTTTGAAAATTTGTGCCTTTGAAAAATTTAATGGAGAACTTTAAATTTATTGTTTTTTTTTTTAAATTGAAAAGTGATTGAGAGTTTGTGGAATTGTAGGGTCTAAAGATAAAATATTATAATAGTAGTATTTACTATATAGCAAATAATATATATAATAAAATAAATAAATAATTAAGAGAACGAAGTGATGGCAATTTGGAATGGGGGTGGCCGTGCATAATTGTATACATATGTATATGATGATATATTATATTGATAACATATTAAATATTATATTAATATCAAGGAAGGAAATTAAGGGGCTGCAGTGCGTAGGTTTCAACATGTATATAAAGAAGTAATATGTACACTATGTTAACATATAATATAGTAATAACAGTATAACACATATTATATTATGTTAATATATTATTAAAGGAATTGAGAAGGTGGAGGAAGCTAGTGGAAATGCACATGGCGTACAAGGGGGAGGCTTGTCCTCCAAGTCCACCGAAATTGCAATGCTGTAAGTGTATATATATTGTATGGTATATTATAATATATTAAGCTGCACATAGATAGATACAGGTTAATGCATAATATGAGGAATGGCTTATTATTTTTATTAGTTGGCAGAGCAGTGTGCATTCTTCTGTCTTCCAAACTCTTCTCCAATCTTCACTCTCTTCTAACCCATTTAGGATATAATATGCAATGAAATATATGTATTATATGTTATGAGGTATTAAGTGGAAGAGAAACGGGTAGAAACAGCGGCAGCGTGAGGCGGTGGAGTAGCAGGATTTCTTCTTCTTCTCTTCTTTTCTTCTCTCCTTGTTAACCGAAGCCATGGATGGTGAGAGGTGCAAGTCGGCTCTCTGGTACCAGTGGGTGCGCGTCATATTCCCTTGCTTTTTTTTTTTTCTGTTTGAACAAGCTCTGGTGTTGCTGTTCTTCAACTTCCAGCGGCTGCTTCAATCATTTTCTTCTTGCTTTTGTTATGTTCTGCTGTCCGGTTGGCGATTCATTCCGTTCTTCGTAGCAGCCCCAGGCAAGTAAAAATTAGAAGAGGAACGCAGAGAACCTCTAAAATATATTTGGAAGCGGGTTTTGGTACCCTATCACTTCGACAAGTTAATGTCCTTCTCTGCCCATTTTGCAAGTTTCTATTCTTTCCTCTTCATGCTGCAAGTTTCGTAAACTTTTCTTAATTATTTGGAAGCGGGTTTTGGTACCCTGCCTTCCTTTCAGTTCATTAATTCCTCTTTTATTTGTGTTTTACCCTTGAAATCTTTACTTTCAAATGTAAGTTGGTCGTGCCTAATTTATTGAACTGCTGCATCCACTACAACAAATCAACATTTTAGCGACAGATACCTTTTAGTCCCTAAAAAGGACATCGCTGAAATTTAGCAATGATATTTTTTTACCTGTTGCTAGTGATGGAATTGTTTTCCATTTCTAAATTCAGCGCATGCCCAAAATTCAATACACGCCAGCCCCTGCCCTCCCCTCATGCGCGCTACGCAGCCTCGGATATTACTCCTAGCTATTATCTCAAGCAATCTATTAAATTCGAACTCCTAACCTTTTACTACCAAGTTCTGCGCGCGAGCCAGCCGATCTAGAAGCCTCTTTCTTTATTAATGTATATAAAATATATTTATAGTATTCTTTTCTAAATTTTTCAGAATTATATTTACACTCTAAAATTTCTCAAACTTATTTAATGATATTAATTTTAATATTAATGTTAGTACAAGGAAATGAATATTATTTTTATTTTATTTCGTTATTAATTTAAATAAAAGTTTATAAATTATTATATTAACATTGAAAAATTATGTTATTTTTTTACTAATATTAATGTTAGTAAAAATTATTGTGATATGTTTAAATGTAATTTTTAGTTATTTTAGAGTATCATAAAAGTTATATTTATATTTCTTTAAATAATTTAAATTTCAAATTTCTTAAATAATTTATTTTTTTTAATTTTTATAAAAAATTATTTATTATTTTTTAGCGACAGGTGTGACCCTGTCGCTAAATTTTAATTTTTTATTTAATTTATTTTTAAATTTTTAGCGACAGGGATCACACCCGTCACTAAATTTTATATTTTATATTTTTTAGCGACGGGTGTGACCCCGTCGCTAAATTTTAATTTTTTATTTTATTTTTTTATTTTTTAGCCACTAGATTTCCATCGCTAAATTTAATGACGGGTTTTTCATCGCTAATTCCATTGCTAAGTTAAAAATATATTTAAAAATATTAGCAACGAAATTATTCCGTCGCTAAAAATATTTTTCTTGTAGTTATCTCATTATCTTCTTAAATACTTGCTTAAGAGCCGACGGGGTCTTGATTCATCCCATATTTTTAAGGAAGGGTGTTGTACCTACCTTGGGGGTTAAGAGTCTATAAGTATTGGACGTGTTGTGTATGTTTTTGGGTCTCTTGTGCATGGGGTTTTGGCATAAAGTACGCTGCTGGTCGCCTAGTGTACCAAAGTTGTTGACTATTTATGGGAATTGGGCTTTGGTTGGTGACCAATCATGCCATGGCTGTCGACCGTCAGATATGTGGGCGTTGACTGTTAACCGTTGCGACAAGGTTGTCGACCGTTGCTAAGTCTTAGGCCCTAGCTGTCCATCGTTGAGGTGTTCTACCGACTGTTTTTGTTTGCCCGATGCTTCAAAATCTTGCCAATGCTTGAGTGTTCATCTCTTGGTTCCTCATCATTGTTAAATATTCTTGGAGGTAGAAGTGTACTCATGGGCATGATCTCGAGTGTGTGAGCCTATGCATGAAAAATGTATTAGGAGTATGCTTTTATGATTATATTTGCTATGGCGAAGAATAAATGTTAAGGCCTTGGGTTGGATTATAAATGAGCCCCAAGGACCATGTGGTGCTGATATTTGGGGTTTGTATTAATTGTCGTGGTTGATTGTGTCTTAAATCTCCAATCATGAGTACAAAGATGAAAATGACATATGAACATGGGAAAGTATTTGCATAATCATGGTGGTGTAACATGTGATCATGCATTAAATTATACATGTTTACAGATTGAGTTTGTATAGATGATAAATATATTTGTACGATTATTATTTTGCGCGACGATTATGACCACAAGAGGGGAAAAGGATATCCTAATGTTTGGTGGATGAGCGCTTGACGTGGGGAAGCTAAGGCTAAGAATCTCAGTTGGACCTCATACCATAACTGAATGGTTTATTTAATTATTGATATGTATTTTTGAGGCCCTGGTGTCGTTTGTGATATTTGTGAGGCTTAAGGGTCGTATACATGATTTGAGCATATTGGCAATGTGTGAACCCTAAGGGCCATATGTATATTTCTGAACATGTGCATGTGTTGCAAAACGATATGAAGCATAACATGGGGGTATAATGTTGTGGAATATAATATGGATATGTTTATGGAATATAGGTAATTCCATTTTGCTTCCATTTTCTATTTCCGTCCTATTTATTTCAGATATGCTTGCTGAGATTTATGACTCACTTTGCTTTAACATCATTTCAGGTTGGGAAATGTAGAGTTCAGAGATGAGTCCAGTGGCGTTGGGTCTCTTTTGGGGTAGCTGTGTGTACGAGGCAATTCTAACCGAAAAGATTTTTGGGAGTATGTCAAGAGCACAGGCATAGCTATCATGTTTAATTTAAATGTATGTTCAAAGTATATATTTTTCCGTTGTAATTAATTGGGAAAAATTTGGAGCCTTAAGAGTTTTGAAACCAAAATAAGCAAGATGACGAGACTCTTAATAAGCAAAATAAGAATTTTAATTGATGAGCTCACGATGAGCACAAGTAGGTCCAAATGTTGATATGAAACTAATAAACATTTTGATTTGAGTGATTGCATCCATGGCATAGATATAACTACTAAATCAACATCTCATCACAGGACACATAATAGATAACTTTATTCATACTCACATATGGTAGTATAAAATTTGACTTGAACATACAACTCCAGTCCACCCAACCTTTCCATGCTGCTGTTTTCCACTTTCAAAGAGGTACAAAGCCTGTTAATATATGGACATATCACATACACATATATATTAGATGCAAGCATACGGTTAAATATATAATCGGCGAAACCGATCTTGTTGTAGTGATAGTTGTCATAATAACCAAGACTAGGTTTTAGGGCAATACTTCTTAGAGAGAATGTAATCGATGAGGAGTTTGAGCTCAACCTCACTGATCTTTCCATCTCCATCCTCTTGACGGAAGCCTCACCAAGTTCTATATGGTGGGCAGATCGCGCGCGAGTTCTTTGAAGGCCTGACTGATCTCGCCCCAGTCCAATATGTTGTCATTGTTCTTGTAATTTCTTTTCAAAATGGCCCTCACATTGGCTTCAATGAAGTGTCAAGTCATATCGGCTTTAGCAGACTTATCCATATTAATGTGAGGCATACTCTAGCTATGAAAAATGGATCAAGATAAAGATTAATACGTCCACTGTATGCAGGAAATGTGAAGAAGAAGTACTATAACCTTGGACTTGGAGGCAATACCAACTTCAATTTATATACAATTCTTGGCTCGTTTTGGTCTGATTATTCCGAGCTATCTTAATCTTTGAAAGCTACCCAAGATTTCATCTCATCTTTTATGTTTTCAGAATCCTTACCTCATAACAAAAGATTGACTAATCAGAAAAAAATTCATTTTCTAACAAACTTTGATAATTACTATTGCATCATTCGGTCTTTCTCTTCTTTATACTTCTCTCCCTGGATGTTAGTATACTTATTAATATTATTATTATTATTATTATCTTTGATAAGAGATGGGAGTATCTTTATGAGGTGTAATAATTCATATATTACATATATTAACTGAAAAAGGAAAAAAAAGGAAAAGAAACTATGGCCAAGAACATTTTAGCCCCACTATTACTCTGGTTAGATTATGATCATAATTCCTATATATATTACATATATTTATTATTTTGTTAGAAACTATGGCCAACATTTTGCCAACTTGTTGGATGCCTTTTCTTTCTGTCGATATCATTATTTCATTTGAAAGGATTCTTTACTTCAAAGCTAATATCCTCTCATTATATATGCAACTTTTAGAGTAATGATTTTTAAAAATAAAATAAAATAGAATAAAATGCAGTTGCATATATAGATATAATAAAAAGTAAACTACACTAACTACACCTAACTAAAATAAGGTTAAATTACAAAAATCACTTGTCTATTTTCAAATATTCATTGTAACACCCCTATATTGGTAAAAAATTAAAATTTAAATAGATAGTTTTAACTTTATTTTTCTCTCTTGTCTCCTTTTCTATCTAATTACAAAATAATTAAGAAAACACTTGTTAGCTGAAGGCCATCTTTGATTCAACATCCTAGCTAAAGTCAAATCTAGGTTTGATAGAAATATAAAAAGTGAGACAAAGATAGAATGAAATAGGGAGAGAGTGGATTCATTATGAACCCATCTAACATTGGATGTTAGGTTCAATTTAACCTAGATTCAGCAAGGTGGGTTCCAACTCTACTATAGCTAATCTCAAATCCAAGACAATATTTGCTATAGATCGAGCACGTCACTACAAAAAAATTAATTTTTTGCGGCGGTTTTAAAAATCGTCGCAAAACATGGTATTTTGCGGCGATTTTGAAATTGTCGCAAAATATGATTTTTGCGGCGGTTGCAAAATTCAGTAAAACATGTTTGTGGCAGTTTCCAAAAAATCGTTGTCAAATTTAAAAAATAATTAAACAATAAAAAAATTAAATTCTGTTTTGTGGTGGTTTTTAAGAAACCGTCGCAAAATTCAAAAAAAAAATTAAATATAGCGGCGGTTTTTGAACACAGTCGCTAAATTCAAAAAATTAAATAATTCAAAATTAAAAATAAAATAATATTTAAAAACCGTCTCTAAATTCATTAAAAAATTAAATTTAGCGGCAGTTTTTGAAAACTGCCGCTAAATTCAAAAAAAAAATAATTTAAAATTAAAATTAAATAAAAATATTAAATATTAAAATTCATTATTTTCATTAAAAAATTAAATTTTGATTAAGAAAATAATTAAAAATTAAATTAATAAAAATAAAAATAAAATCTTAAAAATAAATTTAAAATTGCATTTAAATTAATAGAAAAATTCATTAAAAATCTAATTTCAAAAAAATAAAAATAAATTTAACAAAATTTTAATATATAAAATTTTAATAATTTTAAAAAAATATATAAAATCTTCTTTTTTATTTTTAATCAATTAATTTATTTTTAATTTATTCTATTATTCTTTTAAAAAAAAATCAATTAATAAATGTTTTTAATATATATTAAAAAATATAAAATATAATTCTAAAAATTAGTTATTAGATTAGTATATAATATATATATATATATGTGCATATATGTTAAGGGGTTCTTCGCATATTAGGCGGTTCGCGTGCACGCGCACGCACAAGGGGTCCTAGGTTGGGTTCAAAACTTGGGGAGAGGAAAGTGTGTTGGGATTTAATTTCCAGTATCGCCACGTGGCGAGCGCACAAGCGGCCACGTGGCGCACAAGGGTTTGGCGGTCGGGCGAGGGTCGGGCTAGCCTGCGATGGCAATAAAAAATTTTAATTTTTTTATTAATTTTAGCGACGATTTTGAAACCGTTGCTAAAATTAAAAATTTAATTTTTTTATTAATTTTTGCGACGGTTTCGTAACCGCCCACTAAAATTAAATTTTTTTTTTTAAATTTTTAGCGGCAGTTTCAAAACCGCTGCTAAATATTATAGAAACCGCCATAAAATTTAAAATTAGCAGTGGTTATTCCAGCGGTTGCTGAAAACCGTTGTTAAATTACTTAGCAGCGGTTAAAAACCGCCACTAAATGCATAAAAAAAACTGCCGTTAAATGCCGATTTTTTTGTAGTGCATAAAGAAGGTTTGTTTAAGCTCTACTAGGAAAGTTTCATTATTCAAAAACAAGATTATGCTTGCAATTCTTCACTCCAAACCTTCATTCATTTCTTATTTTTTCTATAAATAAACCTTCATTCATTTCACTCTTAAAGTGAATAAGGCAACAAAAAACTACGAAGAATTTCACTCCAATAATTATCAAGTGGAACTTTAATTTAACTCCAAACATCCCACGACCATTAATTTCCTTTCCATGGAAACTAGCAGGAGGTGCCTCTATATAAATGAAGGAAAAAAAAAAAAAAATAAATCACAATCAAACCATCAATCACATAAACGAATACATAATTTAACATGAAAAATATAAATCGAAAAAAACCACGAGTAAAAAGAAAAAAATATCACTAATCGGATATTGCTACTATAAAAGTGATATAGTTTCACTAATTTTAGGATATTGAGTGCCTACTTATAGATCTAAAATCATTTGTAGATGTACATAGGAATTCTATTCTGATCAGAAAATGAATCAAGAGGATATTCCTTTCTATGAGTTAAATCCTAGTCAAAATAGAATTTGATAACATCCTAATCACCATCAAATTTGAAATCCTAATCATAGTCAAATTAGGAAATCTAATCACAAGCGAATTTGAATTCTAGGTCACAATTATAACAAGTTCCATCTTGGCATGAAATTCAAATATGAAATTATTTATAATTATCTCTTCTAATAAAATCATGGAGAATTAATCTCCCTAACGATTACCAACAAAATCCACACACTGGGGAATACCAACCAAATCCACACAACGCTCATTGTTGTAAATATCTTCAGCTATGCTCAAAACATAGGCAACAAGATCAGACTCAACCTATCTTTACTGACTTTAATGACCTCACATTCACCAATATAAATCCACCTTAATAACTCCACCTTCATCTTAATCCACCTGTACCAAAATTGCATACATCTTAACCTGCCATGGTGAAAATCTAATATTTTAATCCAATAATGGAATATCATACTTCAAGATAGCCATTACTGTTGAATCATTGAGACTTTACTTAGAAAATTTTATGGAAAAGCTAATTTAGTTTATTTTTGAATTTATTACTCAGTCAATGGTAGTTAGTTCCTCAAATCCAGCAATATAAATAGCTAACTAAAATTGTTAGTTGTTGAGATTTCTATGGAGAAAATATCTGTAGTTGTGATCCTTTTACTTGTATTTAATCAGCTTTTTTCAATCAAATAAATGATCTTCTACAACAAACTTATTCTCTATTCCTCAAACTTTTTCCCTGCACATTTGTTCTTCCATTTTTTCTATAAGTGGTATCAGAGCCCACTTCTTAAGGGGCTGTGAGTGTCGTTTTCTATTAAGTGTGACTTTAAACACTTGAGAGTTAAAACACTTGTGAGTTTTGTGAGTACCAAGATTTTTTAAAATGTCATCAAGCAATTTTTCTGTTCCTGCTTCTCCTTACAGGAGAAAACTATCAATTATGGGCTATTAAGATGAAGTCCTACTTAAAAGCCATGAGTTTGTGGGATGTCATCGTGAATGATGTTGATCCTGCTCCGCTTCCACAAAATCCAACATTGGCACAGATAAGGAAACATGAAGAAGATATGGCTAGAAAACTTAAGGCACTTACTTGTATACAGTCAGTAGTGTCAGATGCAATATTCACATGAATAATGACTTGTGATTTACCAAAGCAAGCATGGGATAAATTAAAGGAAGAGTTTGAAGGCAGTGATAGGGTAAAGTTAGTCAAGATGTTAACTCTTAAAAGAGAGTTTGAAATGCTGAGAATGAAGGACGGGGATATAGTAAAGGAGTATTCTTCAAAACTCATGCAATTTGTGAATCAAATTCGGCTTTACGATGAGACATTTGAAGATTCAAAGGTGGTGGAGAAAATGTTGATTAGCCTTCCAGACAAATTTGAATCCAAGATTTCAGTAACTGAAGAGTCTTGTGATTTGAAAACTTTATCAATTGCAGAACTTATCAGTAAGCTACAGTCACAAGAGTAAAGGACCTCTATGAGGTCAGAAGAGAACACTGAAGGAGCATTTATCATGAAGCACAAAGACAAGAAAAATGGAGGGAAAGATGGGAAGAAATTTGCTAGTAACAAACAAAGCAAAGACAAAGCTCTAGAAAGCTCAAAAGAGTATTGTAAAAAGGGAAAGTTTCCACCCTGTGGAACCTGTAGAAGAACAAACCATTTGGAGAAAGACTGTTAGTATAAAGGAAAACCTCAATACAAATGTAGAAATTGCAAGAGATATGGATATACCGAAAAGTTTTGTAGATTCAAGGTGGGGCACATAGAACAATAGGCTGCAGAGTAAGCAACCACACCCAAGATCAATTACAACCTAAGGAATGACTATTTATGGTTAGAAAACCTTCTCAACCACTTGGAGCCAATGTTTGTCTTGTTGATAGTGGTTGCACAAGCCACATGACCGGTGATGTAAACATGTTCACGTCACTTGAGAAGTCCTACAAAGTCAAAGTAAAGCTGGGTAATGGAGATCTGGTATAGTCTGAAGGCAAGGGTTCTATTAATCTTCATACTAGAGAAGGTATGAAGCTCATTTCTAGTGTTCTTTATGTTCCTTGCCTAGAACAAAACCTATTGAGTGTGGCTAAAATGTTAAAGAAGGGTTATTCTTTGAATTTCAAAGATAGTATGTGCACTATTCATGATCCCCACGGGTGTGTGATCAATATACAAGTTTCAATTTCTTTTAGCACACAGATCTAAAACCGACATGAATAATCACCCACTAAGTTTATGTTGTTTCTTGCAAACCAATACCCCAATCGAGCCTATTAGTCAAATCTGCCCAAGCATCATGCATGCATTCGTACGTTCGCATAAAATACATACACACTTGAGAAGAAGCAAAGAAACAAAACCATAAGATTAAAGATGAAAACAGATATACAAAAACGTCCAAAGATTCAAACCAGATAAGGAGTATGGCATGCAACCGGTTACAAAATTCTTAGCCTTCCATCTTGACAAGAATAATGGAGAAAAAGGAAAATCGGCTACTATTCACGTGAGAAAAGAATTCTTCCCTAATGGCCTCTTAATGTGTTTTAAATAGAGCTTAGGGAGGAAACCCTAGATTACTGAAACTCCACAGCTGATTTAGAATAGGATAATGTGCGTTATGGGCTTCGTCCCCTTCATAAAAATTGTAGATCAGGAAGAGTAGATGAATTTGGCCTTTTTAATCACTTGATTTGGATATCGGACGCCCAAGTTATGGCCTTTTAAAGAATCAGTGTCTGTGCAGCTTTCCTAATTTAACCCAGCTATCTGGTCCCGACTTTGAAGCGATGTTTGGAAGCCCAAACGAACTCTGATTTGGACAAACCATATCATTAAAGAAATAACAAGAAGTCATCTACAATATCTTTGAAGACATCATTCACGTTATGGGATTGTAACTTGGCCAAAAACGTGAAAGAAGCATAGAAGGTCAAATCTGTCAGCACATTGGTTGCTTCTTTGTCTCCAATCTCCTTGTTTCCCTTCTTGCCATCAAAATTTCTCATGACCCAGGAAGCCCTAATTTGTCCAAAATAAGATAAAATAGTGTGAAGTCCAATTCCTATAAAATAAAATAAAACAAAATCAAGATGAATAAAATGATACAACTAACGTGCAAAAAGACTAAATATGAGGGCTAAATAATATGAAAATATGCGCTCTATCAAATTCCCCCACACTTAGACTTTTGCACTCCTGGGAAAAACACTAGACACTAACACTCAATAACAAAATGGATGTGAAAAATGCCAAATGAGAGGCACGACAAGTTTTATAGGAATTCAACACTCAAAGATCATCTTTCTTACACTTCCCAGACAAACAAGTAGCATGGCAATTTTACTTGGCAAGACGAGTCAAAATAAGCAGACCCTCATAGAATAAGAATATGCTCTCAAGTTCCTCAAATGCTATGCCTCACTCCACTCAATCACAATTCCACTACCAGATATGCTCATCTTCTAAATCTCCACTCTCAATGCTTTTTGCATGCAAATCAAAAGGACTTTTATTCATGGCTTTGAAAAGGATAGGAAGATAACAATGAAAAGTAAAGTAAACCTTAGGAAGAAAACATTCAAGACAACCCAAGATCAATGAAGAACTATTAAGCAAGCAGAAAATAGACACAAATTTTTTTTTTTTTTTTTTGAAAGGTAGGTGCGTTTTACGCTCCATCCCAACCTTTGTGAGTGCGTTTTACGCTCCATCTCACCTTGGCCTTTGGCCTTTCTATCTATTTTTCTTTTCGATTCCAAAGGACTTGCTTAATATGTTGCCATAATCAAAGGATGCAATGAATGTTCTTCAACCTAAAGAAGGGGAAAGATTTTTTTTTTGTTTTTTGTTTTTTTTTTGTTTTTTTGTTTTTTTTTTTTGTAAAATGAAAGAATGCCTTAATCATCTTTTCACATGCACGAGCACTGATAGCTTCAATAAAGATTCAAAACAAGCTCTGGGGTGATACCCATAATTAGTGAATGCACGCATATCATAAGAAAGAACAAGCACAAATATCCTCACAAAGACTACCTCAATCAACCCACTAAGCCAAACTCATTGCCAATTTAGAGAGCCCAAAAAGATAAGATCAACTTTCTAATCATGCCAAATTCTTTCAAACTCAATTTGCCCCATTTTGTCAAAAATCTTTTTTTTTTATTTTATTAATTTATTTTATTTTATTTTTAGAGAAGAAACTTCTATTCTAAAACTCCCCCCCACACTCAAACATTACATTGTCCTCAATGTAAGCATGCAACAAGAATCAGGTATAGGACAAGTAAGAAAAGTAAGGAGAGAGAAACAGCCTGAGTTTGTCAATTGTAGGCGACGTTGAGGAGATGCAGCTCCTCCACAGTATGCTCCTGAAAGCTCTCATAGAATGGCTTAAGCCTCTGCCCATTAACTGTGAATTTCTTCGTAGTCGACTCGTCCATGATCTCAACTGGAGCATTACATAGGCCAAATGGCATCCTTTGGTAGGCAAAAGTGCCAAAAGGACAAGTGAATGTGGTCTTCTCCTGATCCTATGGTGCTATGCATATCTGAAAATAACCAGAAAAGCCATCAAGAAAACAATAATGAGATTTACCTGCTAACCTCTCCAACATTTGGTAGATGAATGGAAGGGGAAAGTGATCTTTTCTGGTTGCTTGGTTGAGCTTCCTATAGTCGATGCAGACCCTCCAGCTGTTCTGCACTCTCATGGGCACTAGCTCATTTCTTTCATTAGCCACCAATGTGAAACCTGTCTTCTTGGGGACAACCTGCACTGGACTCACCCATTTGCTATCAGATATAGGATAAATGATACCATCCGAAAGTAACTTACTTACCTCTTTCTTGACCACATCAAGGATGGTGGGATTGAGTCTCCTCTGTGGCTGCCTCACTGGTCGGGCTCCTTCCTCTAAATGAATCCTGTGCATGCACAAAGAAGGACTAATACCTGGTATGTCTGCCAAGGTCTAGCCTATTGCTCGTTTGTTCCTCCTAAGTAGGTCCAGCAATCTCTTCTCTTGGTCAGGGTGGAGGTTGTTGGCTATGAGCACTGGCAACTTCTCTCCCTCCTCCAAGTAAGCATACTTGAGGTTGTCAGGTAAGGGTTTGCACTCCAAGGCAGGTGGTTGTTGGATTGAAGGTAGCAACCTATTTGTGTCTAAGTCAAGAGAACCATTTGCCTGCATGAAATTCTCAGCAAGGGAAACATTCGCCATGGAAGGCTCATGAGAGTTGTGTAAGGCATGCTGAAAACTCATGTCAGATTCAGAAAGATTTAAAAACTCATCTATCTCAGAACAAGCGGCACACTTATTGAATCCATTATGATAATCAGGGCAATGGACACTATCAGGAAAGTCATGGATGGTGGGGAACTCATAAGCAAAGTCAGGAATATCAGCACATGCAACATCAACCATCAAGTCAATAAAATTAACATGCCAGGAGGAATGATCTTCTGAAGGATACTTCATGGAATCGAGAATGTGGAAATGGATAGTATTACCAGCAAATTCCATAGACAAGGTACCCTCATGCACATTAATTATTGTCCTAGCAGTTTTCAAGAAAGGTCTGCCTAGTATCAATGGTGCATGTCCAAGTTTGTTATCATCTTCCATATTTAAAACATAAAAGTCAGCTGGGAAGATAAAATCCTTAACCTTAACCAGCACATCCTCCAAGACTCCCGTGGGATAGACCGTGCTCCTGTTAGCTAGCTGGACTACCACTCCTGTGGATTTCAATGGGCCAACCTGTAAGGATGCATAAACAGACTTAGGCATTACATTAATGGAAGCACCTAAATCTAGCAAAGCATTTGTGAATTGCAGCTCTCCTATAGTGCAAGGAATGGTAAACATCCCTGGATCTTTGCATTTCAAAGGCATGGCAGGCTGGATTAGGGCTGAGACATTCCTTCCAAGGTTGACCTGATCATTTCCCTTCAGCTTCCTCTTGTGGGTGCACAAGTCTTTGAGAAACTTGGCATACTTGGGAATCTGTTTGATGGCCTCCAAGAGTGGTATATTGACTTTGACCTTCTGGAAAGTCTCCATGATCTCCTTATCCAACTTAGCTTCTGCCCTCTTCTTGTTTTGAGTGGCTCTATGGGGAAAAGGCAATGGATTGTTGTAGGGGTGTTCTCCCTTGTCCTGATCATTGTTGATGTGCTGCTTGGCCCTTTGAATTGAGAGGGGCTGCGACTCTTCTTTTCTACCAGTTTCTTCTTGTGCCTTCTCTGGAGCATTCACTTCTTTACCACTACGCAGCATGATCGCACTCACATTTCCCTTTTGATTGGATATTGGCTGTGAAGGTAGCTGACCCGAACCTTGACTCCTTAGCTCATTTATGTTAGTTGCTAACTGCCCAATCTGTGTCTCCAAATTCTGTATGGTGGTGTCAGTCCGTTGTTGGAATTTGAGAGTATTGGCAGCCAATTGCTGCACTATGTCATTCAAGCTCGGTTCTGTCTTGGGTAATGTCTGTGCTTGTTGCTTCATTGGTGTGGCATTACTTTGACCTGGTGTATTGAACCTCTGTTGGAATGGTTGAGTTGAGGCACCCCCATATCTGAAGTTGGGATGGTCTCTCCAGCCCGGATTGTAAGTGGGAGCATAGGGATCATACCTACTTTGTTGTGGCTGGTGCTGAAACGGTCTTCCAGGGAAGATTCCATTGCATGATTCTGTGTTATCCTGCAATTGTGGGCACTGATCAGTTACATGTGAAGATAATGAACAAATGCCACATACCTGCTGGGGCTGGTTTCGATCAAGGGCTAACTGGTGAACCATTGAAGTGAGTTCCTCCAGCCTATTTTCTATTCTCCTTTGGTCCATAGGTGCATGATAAGGGTCAATATTTCCTATATCCTAATGAATTATATCCCTATTTTGGCTTTATAATTATGCTTAAAATAAATAATTATTTGCATTATATATTATTACAGGATGAAGCAAGAAAGCTGTCTTCTACAATTAATTAGGGGCATAAATCGAAGACGTTGGATTACCCATTATTGTTGCTCAAAATCATGGGCCAACTATGGAATCTAGAGGATGTTTCATGTGCACTTGGCCCAACAATCAAATAGAATCCAACATAAGACAAGCCCAAGACCAAGCTCAAGCCCAACACAAGGAAGGCCCAAGCCCAAGCCCAAGCCCAAGCTCAAGCCCAACACAAAGAAGGCCCAAAGCCCAAAAATATGAAAAGCCCAAGTCCCACAAATAGGATGACATCATCGCTTATATCATGGGATAGGATGACATCATCGCTTACATCATGGGATAAGATGACATCATTGCTTACATCATGGTTAAAATGACATCATTGCTTACATCATCAATTAGATATTTTGTATTATTAAATTATATAATTAAGTGGTTTCCATTACATCTTTTAGCCTATATATAGAGCACTTAGGTGCACTTGTAAGAGAGGATTATTCTTGAATGAAATTTTAGTTGTTTTAATTGCTCTTGTTCTCTTTTATTTTCTCTTGCAAATCTTACTTCTTCTCTTTCTTATTTAAATTCTTATGTCATTTATTGTTACTTTATTATCCACCGCCTAAATGGTCGGTTAATTTCTGCCTTTAAATTCTTACAATTTCAATTATTATCTTTCAATTATATACCGCCTATATGGTCGGTCAAAATAGTCTTTCAATTATTGTCTTTAAATTATATACCGCCTATATAGTCGGTTAAAAAATAGTCTTTTAAATACTGTCTTTTAATTCATGTCATTTAAATTCCTGCCAATTTATTTTAAAAATGGAAATAAGTAGCTAAATCTAATCTTGGGTTAAGGCGAGGACAGTGTCCAATGTTCTTGAATCTCAAGATAAGCCAAACCTCGATGAATGCAAGATTTATCTGAGTTAAACTCGAGTTGAGTGTATAAATGATTTTGTGAGTTTGGATTGGGTCATCATCCTAACTTAGAACTCTCATGCCATGTATGAAAGTTGCTAGAATTGGAGATGAGATATACCCAAGCTCAGACGATCAAATCATAGTCTCTAGTATAATAAAATTTACAGTGACATCTTAACCCAGAACCATCATATCATGTATGAGGGTTGCTTAGCTAAGAATCATTCGTATCTTGAATTATAACTACGAAACGATCCTCTGTTTATTTCAGATTAATATTGCTGTTTAAATTACTATAAGAGATTTATAAGGCATTGGTTCTGAACTCGCCTCAACCCAAGACCTTTTTAATATTCCAAAAAACCTTTTCACAATCAGGAAAACTTAGCTCTCTTTGGATAAATAAACCCGAATGAACCATTCTTTTGTTAAATAAACCTCCCAGTGAATCGACCCGGACTTGTCCGGAATTTATATTTGTGCTACAACTACACTCACACACTGGTGAGTTTAAACCTCCTCACCATTTCAACACTGAACATCCAAAACTGATTAAGGCTATCTAAATTGTAGGGTGAGGAGTGCAGCCAGTGCAGTAAAACCAACCTCATTGACAGTCTTCATGGGAGTGTTCAACCTGGTACCAAATTGTTGTGCATTTTGAGCCATCTTTGAAATTAAGTCTCGGGCTGCAGCTGGTGTCTTTTCCACTAAGGCTCCTCCAGATGCAGCATCCACTAAATACCTGTCCATGGGGAGTAAGCCTTCATAAAAATATTGAATGAGGAGCTGGTCACTTATCTGATGATGAGGACAACTAGCACACAACTTCTTGAATCTCTCCCAATACTCATGCAAGCTTTCTCCATCTATCTGTCGGATGCCACAAATGTCCTTCCGGATGGCTGCTGTTCTGGAAGCAGGAAAGAACTTCTCCAGAAATATTCTCCTCAGGCCATTGTTTTCATAGGCGGCCATATTGATCAGTTTAGGTTGAAACTCAAACACAGTATCAGAAACAAAGGGAAAGACACTATTAGTCACTGCCCTATCTTGAGATCTAAGTTCTCTTGCTTGTCGCCTAAGGGTTCTATCAATTTCTAGATCTAAATCAATTAGGTCACCCTTAGATGATCTGGTCATGCATTAAATATCAACAAGAACAAAAACAAAACAAAACACACAAGGAAAAATCACATAAACACACCAAGAAAACACAAAATGGCCCAAAAAATGGTCTAAACGTTGGATTTTGGCCAAAATATGCCCTCCTCACTGCTTAGCAGTGACTATTTCTCCCCACACCCCCATTCATTTGGACACCAAAAATCAGGGCATTCCGAGATAGTCGTAGGCAGTGAACAGTGCTGTTTATGGCAAAAAAAAAAACAGAAAACAAGCAAACCGAAAAGAAAAACACAAAGAATGAACAAAGAAAACACAAAGAATCAACAAGAAAATAAAAGAAAAGAGAAACCAAAGAGCAAGATACGAAGAAGCAACAAAAGAAAGCAACAAAGAATGAAAGAGAACTAAAAAGAAAAAGAAAGACAGAAAACAAATCTTGTTATGGCAGAACAGTTTGACGGTTCTTCTATATTGTGTCGCACAACTGATCACCTAAAAAGAAACCAGAAACAAAAAAAAAATGAAAGTTAGTAATATTAGAAGAAAATCAGTGAAGGAAAAAAGGAAAAGGGTTAGAAATTAGTATCATGTTATGACAGAAATAGTTTTGACGGTTCCTCGGCAATGGCGCCAAAATCTGATCGGGCTGTCGAACACCGATAGATTAGATGAATAATGATTCGGATTTGCAATAAGGGTGCAACCCAAAGTCGTCTCCCAACGAACCTCAAACGGATCTGTCAAAAAAAGATTAAACGAGGGGGGGTTGTGATGAAAACCGGAATTAAAAACGTTCAAGAATGAAACAAAGATGAACTAAAACGTAACCCGCTACAAACCCTACCTTCTTACCACGGTAATCCTTGTCTCACTTATAAAAACAATCTGTTTGGTTTGATTTTCTTTTGATTTGAAAAACTCTTCTACAACCCAAAGTCGTCTCCCAACGAACCTCAAACGGATTTGTCAAAACAAGACTAAACGGGGGGGGGGGGGATTTGGTGAAAAACAGAAAACAAAATAAACACAAAGACAGTAAACCGAGATGCAACCAGTTGCAACCTTTCCTCCCTACCCGGTTATCATCATCCACCATATAAAGAACCTATTTATCTTTAATCCTCAGATCTAACAAAATATGCTTGACAATCGTCGAAGACTAAATCGAAACAAATATAAAAATCACAGAAGATCTTCTTGATCAATATACAAGTTTCAATTTCTTTTAGCACACAGATCTAAAACCGACATGAACAATTGCCCACTAAGTTTATGTTGTTTCTTGCAAACCAATACCCCAATCGAGCCTATTAGTCAAATCTGCCCAAGCATCATGCATGCATTCGTACGATCGCATAAAATACATACACACTTGAGAAGAAGCAAAGAAACAAAACCATAAGATTAAAGATGAAAATAGATATACAAAAACGTCCAAAGATTCAAACCAGATAAGGAGTATGACATGCAACCGGTTACAAAATCCTTAGCCTTCCATCTTGACAAGAACAATGGAGAAAAAGGAAAATTGGCTACTATTCACGTGAGAAAAGAATTCTTCCCTAATGGCCTCTTAATGTGTTTTAAATAGAGCTTAGGGAGGAAACCCTAGGTTACTGAAACTCCACAGCCGATTTAGAATAGGATAATGTGCGTTCTGGGCTTCGTCCCCTTCATAAAAATTATAGATCAGGAAGAGTAGATGAATTTGGAATTTTTAATCACTTGATTTGGATATCGAACGCCCAATTTATGGCCTTTTAAAGAATCAGTGTCTGTGTAGCTTTCCTAATTTAACCCAGTTATCTGGTCCCAACTTTGAAGCGATGTTTGGAGGCCCAAACGAACTAGGATTTGGACAAACCATATCATTCCAGAAATCCCAAGAAGTCATCTACAATATCTATGAAGACATCATTCACGTTCTGGGATTGTAACTTGGCCAAAAACGTGAAAGAAGAATAGAAGGTCAAATCTATCAGCACATTGGTTGCTTCTTTGTCTCCAATCTCCTTGTTTCCCTTCTTGCCATCAAAATTTTTCATGACCCAGGAAGCCCTAATCTGTCCAAAATAAGATAAAATAGTGTGAAGCCCAATTCCTATAAAATAAAATAAAACAAAATCAAGATGAATAAAATGATACAACTAACGTGCAAAAAGACTAAATATGAGGGCTAAATAATATGAAAATATGTGCTCTATCAGTGTGAAATTTCAAATGTTAGAATGGTAGATGATAGTTTTCCTTTGGATTTTGGTATGGCTAAACATGTTTATAGTGCCAAATCTAATGAAACTTGGATGTGGCATAATAGGTTTGGGCACTATAATCAGAAATCCTTAAAGTTTATGTTGATAATGATATGGTGATGGATATGTCTACTATTTATGTGAGTGATGATGTTTGTGGATGTTGTCAAAAGGGCAAGACGCATAGAAAAGATTTTCCTATCGACAAAGCTTGGAGAGCAACCAACAAACTTGAATCGGTCCATACTGATGTTTGTGGTCCAATGAGCATTCCATCTGTAAATGGAAACAAATATTTTTTGTTATTCATTGATGATCTCACAAGGATGGTATGGGTTTATTTCATGATTAATACATTTGAAGTTTTATCTCTATTTAAGAAATTCAAATCTTATGTAGAGAATCAAAGTGGATGTAGCATCAAGACTTTGAGGTCAGATAATGGTATGGAGTACAACTCTCAAGAATTTGTGAAATTTTGTGAAGCTGCAAGTATTAATCATCAGCTGATAGTATCTTATACTCCACAACATAATGGGGTATCAGAAAGGAAAAACAGGATAGTGATGGAGATGGCCAGATGCATGATTATTGAGAAGTGCTTGCCTAAGTATTTCTGGGCTGAAGTTGTAAATACAGCTGTTTATCTTTTAAACGGACTCACTACAAGGTTTGTGAAGGGTATAACACCATATGAAGCATGGTTTGGGTTGAAACCATCAGTTAAGCACCTGAAAGTCTTTGGTTCAGTTTGCTATTTTCATGTACTAGTAGTGAAAAGAAACAAATTGGATGAGAAGGCCGAATTGGGTATCTTATTGGGTTATGCAGCTAACTCCAAAGGGTATAGAGTTTACAATATGGAGATTGAGAATATTACAGTTAGCAAAGATATTCTAATAGATGAGACTGCTTTCTAGAATTGGGAGAAAAATTCACCTGAAAAGCAATCCACATTTTCACATCAGGATTCAAGCTCAAGAGGAGCAAAAGAAAATCAAAAGACCTCTGCTCAAAGTGAAGATGGAAATGATGATTCAGACCTGGAGTCTCCAAACCTAAAAACTAAATCTCTGTCTGAGATTTATGCAAGGTGCAACATGGCTATCTCAAAACCAGTAGATTTCATTGACGCTTTCAAATATGAAGAATGGAAGAAAGCTATGAAGGAGAAAATTGAAATGATTGAGAAGAACCAAACTTGGGAGCTCACTACCAAGCGAAAGGGAAAGAATGTTATAGGTGTCAAATGGGTTTATAGAACTAAAGTAAACCCTGATGGCTCCATTTTCAAGCACAAGGCTAGATTAGTTGTCAAGGGTTATGCACAAATGGCTGGAGTAGACTATGGTGATACATTTGCACCCGTGGTAAGACATGATACTATTAGAATGCTACTAGCTTTTGTTGTTAAACATGGATGGAGTGTGTTTCATTTAGATGCCAAGTCTGCCTTTCTAAATGGCATTCTTGAGGAGGAGATATATGTGCACCAGCCTCAAGGTTTTGTAATTTCTGGTCAAGAAGACAAAGTTTATAGATTGAGAAAAGCACTATATGGGCTAAAACAAGCCCCCAGGGCCTGGTATGCTAGAATTGACTCTCATTTGATCCATCAAGGATTCAAGAGGAGTGAAAATGAAGCTACATTATATGTTAAAGGTCTTGAAGATGGTGAAAAGCTGATTTTGTCCTTGTATGTGGATGATATGTTGGTAACAGGAAGTAATTCTCAGCTTTTAATGAAATTTAAAGAACAAATGCAGCAAGAGTTTGAAATGTCAGATTTGGGGTTGATGAATTACTTCTTAGGAATGGAGGTTTATCAGATGAAGAAAGGCATTTTTCTTACTTAAAGAAAATATGCCTGGGATGTTCTCAAAAGTTTAATTTGGATCAAGGAAAATCAATTGCAACACCACTTGTCTAGAATGAAAAACTAACATTAGATGATGGAGAAGACAAGGTGAATTCTACTGTTTAAAGGAGCATGATTAGAAGCCTTCTCTATTTGACTGCTACACGACCTGATCTTATGTTTCTAGCTAGTCTTTTGTCAAGGTTTATGCACTCACCAAGTTAAACTCACCTTAATGCTGCTAGAAGAGTGTTAAGATACATTAAGGGTACTTTTGATTTTGGTGTGTGGTATGAGAAGAAAGTTGAAGGAATGTTACAGGGATATGTTGACAGTGATTGGGTTGGAAGTATGGAGGATTCTAAAAGTACTTTAGGGTGTATTTTTTCATTTGGATCAGGTCCTTTCTCATGGAACTCTAAAAAGTTGGATGTGGTAGCTCAATCAACTGCAGAGGCTGAGTATGTGTCTGCTGCTGCTGTAGCAAATCAAGCAATTTGGCTTTGGAAATTAATGACTAATTTTGGTGAAGATCAAGTTGAGCCTACTGTCATCATCTGTGATAACAAATTTGCCATTACTATTGCAAATAAGCATGTCCAACATGGCCGAACAAAGCATATTAAAGTCAAATATCATTCCATCAGAGAAGCAGAAAAGAATCAAGAGGTTAAGTTGGTGCATTGGAAGTCAAAGTTGCAAATTGCAGATATCCTTACAAAGTCACTCCCAAAGAGCAGGTTCGAGGAATTAAGAGGCAAGCTGGTAGTTTCAGAGAAAAGTCTCAAGGAGGAGTGTTGAATCATTGAGACTTTACTTAGCAGATTTTATGGAAAAGCTGATTTAGTTTATTTTTGAATTTATTACTCAGTCAATGGTAGTTAGTTCCTCAAATCCAGGAATATAAATAGCTAAATAAAATTGTTAGTTGAGATTTCTATGGAGAAAATATCTGTTGTTGTGATCCTTTTACTTGTATTTAATCAGCTTTTTTCAATGAAATAAATGATCTTCTACAATAAACTTATTCTTTGTTCCTCAAACTTTTTCCCTGCACATTTATTCTTCTGTTTTTCTATAATTACGAAGATCAAATAACCCAAAATAATGCCAAATGATTGATAAATAAATTTTAATAGAAAATAGACCAAAATACTGGATATGGGCAGCAAATATGGGTAAACAAACAAATATGGATCTGTTGGATCTAGAGTGGGCCAATAGGGTCAGGTCAGATTTGAACCAGATCTGGGTTTGCTAAAACAACCAACAATGGAAAAAGCAAAGAGGTCAAACGCTCAAAGGCAGGGTGAGGCATCCGTCGATGGGCAAGGAAGTTGGAAGGGGGAGGCCGACAATCGTCGGTGCTAGACAAAGGCGACGAAGCAAGGCAACCTGAGATGACTAGATAAGCAGTGGCGATGACTATGTAACTGGAAGAAAGGGAGCAATCGATCGACGACGATGGCATGACTTAATAAGGAGCAAAAACGACGAATTTAAAGGCAGTTTCTTTTACAATCAGGTATATTTTATTCTAAATAGTGTGTTTAGCTAGCACATGATAAATAACATAAGCATTTACCTTATGTGAGATACTCATATTATATGCGTGATATTAAGGTAGTAAAAAGTAATGAAAATTGTTGCAGAAATCTCTACAAAACAGTAGGTTAGTACTCAATCGAAATTAAACCAAAATAGCCGAATGCAAGAACAAATCAAGGCAGAAAAATAAACTCCCTGTTAATCAGATCTGAAATTGATCAAGGCTCAGATTCTGGGATGTCTAGAACACCACTCAGGTAACTCCAAGGAATAAGGACACCAAGTCACATGAAAGCACACAAGAGCCAAGCAGCGAAAACCCCAAATCAGACCCCGAACCCTCTCGGCCAAAACGTAAACTCTCTTACCAAAACCACATAGGTTATGCTCATAGTAGGATCCACCAAGGAACAAAGAGCAATCACAAAGATATGGGACGAAGAGTAGTGATCGAAAAACCTACCTCTAAGGGAGACCATCGAAATGGATTAATAGAGGACACCCATGGATCCACCAAGCAATCCACAAGGAAAGACGCGGACATTAGCAAGTAAAGACGGATCAAACCGAGAGGGAAATGGGGATAAATCGAATTGACCATACAAGGAAGCACTAGAGAAGCACTCGTCAATAGGTGTTAGGGCACACAAAGAAGGAGTTGAGTTTGGGCTCAATGGGCCTCCTTCACCCTTGAGCAAATGGGCTAAAGCCCACTTCACCTCCAAAGGGTTGATAAAGGGCTTATGGCCTGACTTCACATTTAGGCTGCTAGTGAGTGGTGTTCATGATGGACTTTACTTTAATCATGGGCCAAGGCCTATGAAGGATACCCAAAATACCTCGTCATAGCCTTGGGCCTTATTAGGAAACACAAAACCCAACAAGAATACCTCTAAAAATTTGGAAACCCAATAAGCCTTTAAACATGACCTGAACAATAAAATCTCGACATCAACAGTAGAATCACAATTAAGGCATGCGTAACATTATCCATAAGAGACATTTCTAAGACATGGAGAAAATTTCACAATGTATTGGGCTTGACAATGTACCTTCTAGGATTCAACGATCATATTTCCTTAGATGTGCAGGCAAGCTAAGGAAACTTGCAAATAGTCTTAGTTTCACTCTCTTAAGAGAAAAGAACTTGAGCAAGGAAGAGACAATCACAAAGAGCAATTTGGACAGAGAAAGAAGCAAATAGAATGTTCATAACTAATTAAGGTATAAGAAATAAAAGGATTAAAAGATAAATATACACTAGTAATTGAGCATACACAATATATTGTGTATTGACATATTGAATTATTATTCAACTATAGATCTAATTCTATAAAAAAAAATATTGAGCTTTTTTTAAGAAAATATTTAGTCAACCCAAAAAAAATAAGACCAAAGTGAATCTAGAAGATAATAAACTATTCTCTATCAATTGGTATATTCCTAGGTAGCGTTTGCTAAAATGAGTAAAATAAGGTTATATCAAGATAACTTATCCGAAAGGGGGGTGAGAGATAAATTTATTTGAAAAGTCTAAGGTAAGAAGTCACATGACTTTTTTCCAGATAAATTTAACAAACACAATGGAAAATATTTTTGTTCGAAATATTTTTTGTATCCCACCTTTTCTGGTCTATATCTTGGTTAACAAACACTATCCTAATATATACCTTAAAATTTTATAATTTGGTAAAAAAATGTATAGACGAATTCTAAAATTTCCAACCTAGAGGTTTATATTTCAAGGACAATGAAAAAAAAAAAAAAAAAACTCTTCCAATAACTTACACTCACCAGTTCAAGTCCTTATTTTAATCAAGAATAAAATTTGATATATATATATATATACACACATTATCTTTTATCTTTTAGATAAAAGATAACCACCATTGAATCCACCATATCAACCCTTAGGGTTGAAATTGAAATGGTTGTTGCACATCTCACTTCTTTCTTTGAGATCGACAGACCACTTCTCCTTCTCCCTCACAATTCATGCTTAACCCAAATGTCAAGGACCAAAATTGCAAAGACCAAACAAATTGTATTTAACCCAACCTGTTGACTAGATTTAATTGCATTGGCCTAATTACAAATTAAGTTTAAATTGATCCTAACTAATAATAACAATAACAATAACAATAACAAAAAGATTAATTAGTTAAAAACATAATGTAATACCTTGAGAGAGCCCAAGGTTAGGAAGAGACTCTAGAGAAGGACTCTAGAGAAGGTGGTATATATCGAGGATAGTAAGGAAAGGAAATAACACCGGTTGGATACCTTTTGGGTTGAATGTGGATAAAGAACTCTCGGGTTGAGCGTGCTTGAGCTAGGGAAGCTCAATGATGGGTGACCCTTGGGAAGTTCATGTAGGCCCATCAAGGTAAGTTGATCCGATCCTTTTTACCAGATCAACTAGCCCAAACACGCTTAACTCGAGAATTCTTTATCCACATTCAGCTCAAAAGGTATGTAGCTGGTGTTGTTTCCTTTCCTTACTATGTAATACCCCAAGAGCCTAGAGAATGGTAGTATATATCGAGGATAACTAAGGAAGTAAATAACACTAACTGGATACCATTTACGTTGAATGTAGACAAAGAACTCCCGTGTTAAGCGTGCTTGAATTGGGGAAGCTCAAGGATGGGTGACCCCCTGGGAAGTTTGTGTAGGCCCATTAGGGTAAGTTGTTATGGTCCTTCTTATTGCTCGATGCAGGATGTTATAAGTGGTATCAGAGCTGACCCTTAGTGAAGGCGGTCAGATGAGGGCGAGGAGTGGCACCGGGCTCGAGGGCTTGTATAAGGAGCGATTTCTAGCAAGCTTCTAGGATGGTAGCCCCCAAAGGGGAGAAGGTCTAGGACCAGTTGTAAGGTCGCATGACGAGGACGTTATGTGCTCAAGGGGGGAGAAAGTAATACCCTAAGAGCCTAGAGAATGGTAGTATATATCAAGGATAAGTAAGGAATGAAACAACACTAGCTGGATAGCTTTTGGGCTGAATGTAGGCAAAGAACTCCTGGGTTTAGCGTGTTGGAGCTGGGGAAGCTCAAAGACATGTGACCTCCTGGGAAGTTCGTGTAGGCCCATCAGAGTAAGTTGTTCCGGTCCTTCCTATCGCTCAATGCGGGATGTTACATACTATCCTTGATATATACCACTTTCTCTAGAGTTTCTTCCTGACCTTGGGCTCTCTCGGGGTATTAAATTCTCTCCCTCCTTAGAGCACATGACGTATTCATCGTCTGACCTTACAACTGGTCCCATATTTTCTCCCTTTTGGGGGCTGTTGACTGCTACGCTACCCTGCACATTTATTTATCAAAACTACAACCAAATTCATCAAACGTCAATCCTTTTATTAAAGCAGGTGTAGGGCGATTATACTCGCCAGTGTGCGAGTGTGCGTGTAATACAATTTTAAATTTATATTTCGGTAAGTCCGAGTCGGTTCATAAGGAGATTATTTATGGTTGAAAGTAAAAATCATAAAATATTTGAGTTTAGGAGGTGATTAAGATGATTTAAAGGTAAGAATTAAAACTAAACTAATATTGAATTTAAGTAGCTTGGGTCAAGACAATTTTAGTGCCAAAACCAATTAATTCCCGATTTAATAAAAAAGATTAGTAATATTCATCTGAATTAAGTTTTGCAGCTCTGTCAGTAATTTTAAGTTCAAGATAATGATAATTCTTGTTTAAGCAATCTCCATACATGGCACGAAAATTCTAAGTTAAGTAATTACCATAAATTGAATTATATTCCAGACAGAAGTTATAGATATAGATTAATCATTTGGGTTTGGGTATGAAAACATTTCCAGGTCTAGAAATCTCCATACGTGGCATGAAAATTCTAAGTTAGGCTTATACTTCAATCCAAACTTAAAGATACACTATACCCACGCTGCTCAAATTAAATCAGATTAATATTACATACTTGAAGCGTAACTTTCTTTGGGAATCATTGGTGTTAGACACTGTCTTTGCCTTAACCCAAGATTGGTTTTAGCTAATTATCTTCATTTTTAAATAAATTGGCAGGAATTTAAATGACGAAAATTAAAAGACAGTATTTAAAAGACTATTTTTTAACCGACCATATAGGCGGTATATAATGAAAAGACAAGAATTGAAAGACTATTTTTTAACCGACCATATAGGCGGTATATAATGAAAAGACAATAATTGAAAGACTATTTTTTAACCAACCATATAGGCGCTATATAATGAAAAGACAATATTTAAAGACAATATTCAACCGACCATATAGGCGGTATATAATAAAAAGACAATCTGAATAACATAATACAACTATATGGAAACAAAAGTTGAAGATTTAAGAGAGAAATTCTAAGAACGAAACTATATTGAAACTAAAGTGAAAATTTGAGAGAGAAATCCTAAGAACGAAACTATACTTTCATTATAGAAAAATTGAATTCTTACAAATGAACCCCAAGTGCTCTATTTATAGGCTTTAGGATGCAATGGAGACCATTTAATTATATAATTTAATAATACAAAATATCTAAAGAAAAACAAAATAACTAATTTAAAAATACAAAGATAAATAAAATATCTAATACATGATGTAAGCGATGATGTCATTCCAACCCATGATGTAAGCGATGATGTCATTCCAACCTGTGATGTAAGCGATGATGTCATCCCAATCCATGATGTAAGCGATGATGTCATTCCAACCCATGATGTAAGCGATGATGTCATTCCAACCCATGATGTAAGCGATGATGTCATCAATTTGTGAGACTTGGGCTTTTCATATTTTTGGGCTTGGGCCTTGCTTGTGTTGGGCTTGGGCTTGAACCTTCCTTGTGTTGGGCTTAGGCTTGGGCCTTCCTTGTGTTGGGCTTGGGCTTGGGCCTTGCTTGTGTTGGGCTTGGGCCTTCCTTGTGTTGGGCTTGGGCTTGGACCTTCCTTGTGTTGGGTTTGGGCCTGGGCTTTCCATATTTTTATATTATTATATTATTATATATATTATATTTATTTTTTTATATTTTATATATATTTTTATATTAATATTTTAAACATGCACAAAATCATAAAATGCATAATAATATTCAATTTAAACTATTTTAAGATCAAAATAAGGGTGAAATTATAAGAAAATTTTTACAAAATTGATCACTAATCAGCTGCCATCCTAGAAGCCTGTCAGGAGCCGCTCCTTGCTCAGGCCCTCACGCCCCTACGCCACTCCCCGCCTTCATCGAACCACCTTCTCCAAGGGTTGGCTTTGATACCACCTGTAACATCTAGTATCGAGTGATAGGAAGGACCGAATCAACTTACCCTGATGGGCCTACATGAATTTCTCAGAGGTCACCCATCCTTGAGCTACCCTAGCCCAAGCATGCTTAACCTAGGAGTTCTTTATCCACATTCAACCCAAAAAGTATCCAACTGGTGTTGTTTCCTTTCCTTACTATCCTTGATATATACCATCTTCTATAGAGTCTCTTCCTGACCTTAGGCTATCTCGGGGTATTTCTGTAATGACCTGTTAGTGGGTCTAGGGAATATGTAAGGGAATAAAAATATTTGTTTCGTGTGAGCCATAATTTTCAAAAGATTATGTGTGATATTTTTAGTTGAAGTGGTGAAGCCCAAAATAAATCAAGGTAGGTATTGAAATATTATTTGGTGCCTAATTGGTGCCCAATCTAATATTAGAAAGATTTGCATTTAAGTGATTATGCCATAGGGGGGCATTTAAGTAATTATGGATATGTGTGTGTGTATATATAAGTGAAGTGGCCAATTTGCATGAGAGGAAGGAACGAGTGAAGCAAAGGAGGGAAGAGGAGGAGGAGAGGTCGTTTGGGAGAGAAAGCAAAGAGGTAGGGTTTCCTTCTCTTCTCTCTCTTTCTTTCTTGTTGATGATTCAAGAGGGGTATGGGAATTCAAGTATCTTTATCTTCCTATTTTTTTTTTTTCCTTTCTTACTAGTTTTCTTGTTGGAAGTGTAAAGTAAAAGGGTTTTGGAAGCTTATTAGCTAAAGAAGGATCATCAAGAAGGGCTCTTCAAGGCAAGTTCTAGTTCCCTTTACCTCTCTTGTAAGCTTTACCTTTGAAGTTTGGGGATTTAAGCATGGGAATTCTATATTTTCCTAAAATATGGTTGTGTTAGAGGGTTATGTAGAAACCATTGTAAATCTCTCTTGTGGTTGGTTTAATCTTGTTGGTCTTCTTTGGGCCTTAAAGTAGGGTTAGTTTCACCCTACAATCCTAAAAGGAATGATGTTTTTGGGTTGAGGGATGACTTGTGTGTGCTTTTCCCCCATTTTTGTTGTATTTGGGTATGTTCGGGAGGGGGAGTTTTCCTTGTTGTTGGTCGACTATTTTTCCATAATTAGTCAACAGTTGGGTGCAAAGGGTTTTTTTGGTTGACCGTTGCCTTAATCAGTCGATAGATTGGGTGTCAAAGCCACTGTCGGTCGACCGTTTTTCACATTTACAGCCTGTGCATGTTTTGCTGTTACGAGCATAACTTTTTGTAAAAATATTGGATTTGCAAACCGTTTAAAGCGTTGTAAACTACACTCGATAAGATTCGATTTGGTATAGAATTAAAGTCATTTGGATAGGTTTTGGGTATTTTACTCTTGGTCCCAAAATAGGTCTTAATGTTCTTGGGGGTGGATATGCATTCGTTTGCACGACATTGAACCCCTTTGTGTGGATTTGAGGGGGGAGGGGGGGTTAGAGAAAGCTATGTGAGCTTGTTATACTAAAACATATGTGGTTGGTGTGCATAGTGTGGGATTATTGGCATTTCCTTTTCCCGTGTGCACTACATCGACAAGTGGTGTCAGACATGGGCTTGGAAGGTATGTTATGGGACTTAGTCATGAACTGGCTTGGACCATGTGTGGGATTTTGATCCCTTGACTTGATTATGTTTATGGCAGAACTAAAGATGCGTGTATTCCATTCTTTATGTAAGATCAGTCGTGGCCTAACCCTAGCATATTACAAGTGCTTATGACCTGAACACTCCTTTCCACATGTGTATGTTCTCAATGAAGAGTTAGTGCTTGCTACAGTTTGAAACCTATTACCTTCTTATTGCATATGCCTTTATAGGAATTTATGTTATGGTGATCTACAAAGGTATGGGAGGGTACAACTATGCACCTGAATAATTACCTGGTGGCAACTAGTGCATGTGAGACATGGATGCTTACCTAGCGTGGTTTAGTGCATGTGGATGATGCTTGCCTAACGTGGTTTAGTGCACGTGGATGATGCTTGCCTAGTATGGTCTAGTGCATGTGGATGATGCTTACCTAGTGTAACCGGTGCATGAGGAGCTATGACTCATGATGCTCACCTGGTATGACTCTGGTGCATGTATGGCACTAATCCTTATGGTGGTTGATAGGGTTGAGTGATGTTATTATTAGTTTACCCATGAATGTGATGGTGAGAACAACGTTTCATTATGCTTGAGCATTTTCATATAATATTGTTGTTAGATAGTGTGAACATTATGATCAGCGAGCATGTTGCATTTTTTCATTTTGGTATGTGATGGTGAGGCATGACTTGGAGGGCTAGGGTCAGAGGGATATGAATTTGTCATTGGGAAGTTTATCTTATTCCATTCTTATTATTCCTGCCTCTAATTCTTATTGCGTGCATTATTTTGTTATATACTTGCTGAGCCTTGTGGTTCATTCTTTTGTTTTACATCATTCCAAGTAATGTAAAGGACAGCGCTAAGGGCGAGTCTAGCCAGGGTTAACCTCGTACCATGTAAATGTGTACAGAGATCACCTGAAGAAGGGGTCCTGGGGTTTTTTTTGATGTACTGCTAACGTTAGTTAGACTTTTGAGCCAATGGTGTCTATATGTGTTTTTTTTTTTTATGGTCATGACTTGATGTATTGTATGTAGAAGATGTATCTTTGCTTCCAGTTGTATGTGTATGTTTAACGTTTTCAATATTATATTTCGTTTGTCTCTCTGCCGCATGTGGTGGTGGTGTGGATCAAGTTGCTTTAATATTATTCTACTAATAACCCTCTCACGAATCCTCTATGCTAGCAGGGGCTCCAGGAGGCGGGCCATTACAGTTTGGTATCAGAGCAGGTTGGTCTAGGGTGAGACTCTGTACACATAAGCATTTGGGGGTAGAGTTAAGAATGTGTCTTACGATTTAAAAGTCTGAATAAAGTTATGCCTTTTGAGCGAGTATATGGGTTTAAATGTAAACTTAAGTTCTGAGTATGTTAATTGTGCAGGATCATGAGCGCACGAAGAGGAAGGCCACCGACACGGAGTCGTTGTGGTGGACGATCTGCACCCGTACCTTCTGCTGCCTTTGAGTCTCCAAGAGAGCCAAGTAGAGACTGGCACCAGGAGATGGCAGAGCTGCGGGGAGCTTTAGCGGGGATGCAGAGGGCTGTGAAGATGCTTGATGCTGACCGTGTAGGGTAAGATCAAGTGGCCCATGAAGCTAGAGGAAATCCAAATGAGTAAGATGTAGGACAAACCCCTAATCTTAGGGTACATGGGGTGGAGCGTAGCGCGGGTGGTCAATTGTTAAAGGACTTTATGGCACTCCGACCCCCTGAGTTCTACGGGGGCGTGGATGTTACAGCAGAAAAGAATCGGATAATGTCCGTGGAGAAGCATTTACGTTCGATGGGCTATAATGATACTTATACGGTATGACTGGCTTGTTTCTTAATGAGGGACGACGCGGAGCGATGATGGGAGACTGTGAGACAACGATACAGGGGCAGGGAACCCACGTGGACAGAATTTCAAAAAGATTTTAATAGCCGTTTCTTTCCTGACTGGGTGAGGGAGTAGGAGATTTATGAGTTCATAGAGCTTTTGCAAGGGAACAAGACAGTGGCACAGTATGAGTCCGAGTTCATATCTTTAGCCCAATTTGCCCCCGACCTAGTTTCCACCGAGGCCAAGAAAGCTGTAAGTTCCAAAGAGGCTTGTGCTTAGAGATCTCGCATGCTTTAGCAGGGGCACGAATTAATGATTATTCTATTGCGGTGCAGAGGGAATATGCTATAGAAAGGGACATAAATGAATTGAGGAGTGGCCAAGCAGTATCCAGAGGAACGGGTTCTTCTCAGGGCCAGGGTAGTGATAAAGAGAGAAGATGGGAAACCGGCCTAGCTAAAAATACCACAGAGATACTATCACGTGAGATTTGTGGTAAGAGGCACAGAGACCCTTCTCGCTTTTCAAGAGAGAATTGTTATTTGTGCGGTCAGGCAGGTCATGCTAGGAGGAATTTCCCTCAGAATTCAAATTGTTAGTGTAGGTGCTCTAGACCCAATCAGATTGGGCATGTTGTACACTGACAATTGTAATCATGTTATTATTTGAATAAGGAGTTATTCAAATTCACAAGAAGTCATTCTATTAGTTTCTTATTATTATTGTAATAACCGAAAGAAACTAGATAGAAGTCCATATGATGTATACTGTGAATAATCTATAAAGATGTGAGATGATATATCACAGTTTCTAGACATCATTAAACGTCCCAAGTCGTAGCAATGTCAAGAATGGACATTGACAATTGCGGTAAGACTTATATGTGCTATGTTTTTGCTATGTGATAGCAATGGGGGTCTCACACCCATAGGCATGGGGATGCCTAGACAAGTACATAGGTGACCAATGTTGGAGAACGTGTCACTGGACATGACTCGCCATGAGAATCCATTTTGGTTATATGTTGATGGAATTCTCATACGAGATGGGTGTAACTAATCCTTGGACCTGAGGTTGTCATGGTCATCTCATAAGAAGACTGGTATGTTTTGACATCGTTTCGATGGGCCTAGACAAAGGCTGCATGTGGGCGATCGTTGGGTATATCGTGAGGCTTATGGAGATGGGTGTATAACCAAGAAGGGACTCGTCTATCCCTTGATAGAGGATGATGTATCTAAGGCACCTTCGGTGGATATTCACTTTAAATCCATGGCCATGGTAAAAGAGATCAATAAGGAGTTATTGATTTACCTTTTATTAAGTGAAGATATCCAGAAGACCGAAGAAAACTCATGTGATAGTTATCAAGCAACACATCGCCATACTTGAGATCACATAAGATACATTGACGAGAGGATCGAATTACACGGTAACCATGCTCGTGAAAGGTTATTTGCGGATCATGAATCCTTCTGAATAATTGGGTAGGCATGATGCCTTGCTAGAGGCCAATCTTGTCTTATGTATTTGTACCGACATATTACCAATATATTCAGAAGCCTAATGAGTCATACGCAATAGGCACGGTCCCTGGCTTAAACCAGGAGAGTGGACGTATGGTTAAGTGGGACACTTCGGCAAGAAGTTTTGCCGTCGTAGGTTCTCACGGAAAAAGAACAAATAGATGTAATGACGTCGATATGACGAGGAGTCGTCATAATGGAAAGAGTTTCCTAAAATGAAAATTGATTAAATTAGGAAAAAATTTCTAATTTAATAATTTTCTATTTGTTGGAGTGGCAAATAGGAAATACAATATTTTGGGGCTTAAGTTAATATTTGGACTAAATTAGATTTGGGCCAAATATTAAATTAAATATTATATTTGGACTAAATTGGATTTAGGCCAAATATTAAAATAAATATTATATTTGGACTAAATTAGATTTGGGCCAAATATTAAATATTATATTTGGACCAAATTAGATTTGGGCTAAATATTAAATATTATATTTGGACTTGAATTAGATTTGGGGCAAAATATTTTATTTAAACCTATAAAAGGATTTGGGCCATTTAATTATATTTTTAGTTGGACTAGAATAAGCCCACTTAATATTCTAATTAAATTAGAATTAATGGGCTAGCCCAATCCATTAGGGTTTTAGAAACCCTAGGATATTTCACTATAAATATCCTTTTATAGGTTACCCATAATTAAAGTGATTTTTGGTGTCGTTTTTCAAAAGTTGAAAAACGTA
Source organism: Diospyros lotus (assembly GCF_014633365.1). Taxonomy (NCBI): domain Eukaryota; kingdom Viridiplantae; phylum Streptophyta; class Magnoliopsida; order Ericales; family Ebenaceae; genus Diospyros; species Diospyros lotus. The sequence continues at coordinate 34,540,646 of NC_068343.1, read as the reverse complement.
TTGCCATTCACTCTTCTCGTTTCTTTTTGCATCGATTTGAAATGTGGGCGTTCTTTTACTGTCCATACACAAGCCGCGCAAAGGAGAAGGAGCTAGCACTCCTATTCTGCTCTCCTTGTCAACGGACGTGTGCCGCGTATCACGAGTTAGAGGCCGGACGCTTGGACAGCTCGAATCCGCGAACGACTCGATAATCTAAAGGTTAGATTTATTTATTTGTTTGTGAATGATTTAATTTCGACGTTGATCCAATCGCCGGGATCGGGGTAAGTTCAAAATTTTTGAACTACGTTGTTTACCCCGTAGCGATCTTGCTTTATTTTCAGTGGTATCAGAGCCATCGTCGAAATATTTCAATTCCTTATGTGCGAATTCGGTTATGTTGTTATTTATGAAATAATTAAATAATTGTTGCGTTTGTATTTTTTTTTTATTGCAAAACGTTTTTGGGTGAAGGGCAAAAGATCGTGTATGACACGAAAAAGGGCAAAACGGGGTTCGGGGTGCATACAGATGCACCGGGGCGTCGAAAGACGCGGCTGAGCGGGGCCCGTGAGCACTGGGCATGTCCTGGGGTGGCCTGAGCGTGCGCAAGGCCCGGCCAGGCGCGGCCGTGCGCGCGCATGGCGCGCCCAGGTGCTGCCGCGCACGCGCGCATGCGCCCCCAGGCGCTGCTGCGCGCGCGCTCATGTGCCCCCAGGCGCGGCCGCGCGCGCGCAGGGCCCCCATGCGCGGCCGTGCGCGGCCGGGCGCGGGCGCGACTCGCGACCTGCAGGTTCGACCCGCGAGCAGCGCACGGCCCGTGGGTGCGACCCGCGCGCGGCCTTGCGCGGCCCCCAGCTGCCCGCGCACAGCCTTGCGCTGCCCCAACGGCCAGGGCGCGGCCCCTGCCGCTCGCACGGGCCGCGGCCACGCGTGCCAGGCGTGCCCAGCGCGCGCCAGGCGCGGCCCAAGCGCGCCCAATGCGCGCTAGGCCAGCCCCATGCGGCCCAGCCACGCCCTCTTTCCCCTTTGGGCTGCCTGGCCGCCTCCCGGCCCCTCCCGCTCCCTCGGGCTTCGGTTTGACCCTTTCTCGGGGTTCACATGAAGCACCCGGGCCGACCCTTCGGTGGCCCAGTGTGTTCCGTTCCCTCGGGTGAGCCCCGGCCAAATTGTTTGGCTATTTTTTATTATTTTTATTCGATCCATGAGTGTATGACACTTATGGGCCGTGATTAAAATTGGGCCAGGGCCGTTAATTGATTTATTTTTAATTATTGGGCTGCTAGTGTATGTTCGACATACATTGGTTGATCCAAGGCCTGTTGAGCCTTGTTAGTTAGACTAATGGATGGAGCCCAAGCCCAACTCAATTAAAATAATTTTGTCTTTCCAAAATTATATAAATTTTCAATTTATTGAAAACGTTTCATTGAGATTGAAATAGATGCAACAATTAATTAATATAATCTAAATGAATCAATGTGATTGGTTGCATGGGTGTATGGTATGGATCAAGTTGACTATTTATTTTATGTTGGGAATGAATGCTTGTAAATTTGGTTTTTGAAATAGGGCCTGCGTGTCCTGCCTCTCTTATACTCTGATGTACATTCTCTTCTCATCTCACTCCCCCCGAATGTAACTCGGGGTTTTTGATTCTATGTAATATATGTAGAATAGAATAGAGTAGTGACAGTTGTAGTTTGTATGAAGAGCAAGAGATGGAGCCAAATTGAAGACGAGATTCGAAGACCAACGAAGGCCTGGAGAATGTGCTTGAGAAGCAAGATGTGATTCTTCACCTAGGTTTGACCCGCTAGCTTCCTTTCTATGGCTCGAGGGGGCTAGCCGTAGTTATCCATACCATACACCGGTTTGAGTCGTTTATTATGCATTATTAATTTGATTAATTGCATGTGATGAGACCTAAGTAAATAAATAATAAATCCCTCATTAATATTAAGCCAACTTGCTTTCCATCATTATGAAGCATTAGGTTTCTAGTTGGCACTTGATTTGTTGAGTCACTCAAGGTCATGTGTAACCTATGATTCCTATGTTTCATGGGCCATGAGATGTCCCTGAATGGTGGGTTCGACTTAACTAGAAAGGTGGGGTTTGTTGAGTCACTCAAGGCCCTACTGAGTATAGAGGCAAAGATTGGGAGTCACATAAGATGTGCTTGGCAAGGAGTTGTCAACCCAATGAATCTAGGAGTTGCATGGAGATGCAATTGGTAGCAAGTACCTACCTAATCGATCCTAACACAATTTGTTGAGTCACTCAAGGTTGTGCGAGGGGACATGGGATCCTAGCCTGCTAGGAAATCTTCCAACAGGATTTCCCGAGTTATGTCTAGAGGGTGGCAAACTCGTAGAAAATAGTGGGAGCAATCATAAATTACTTCTTGCAATTTATGATTTCGTAATTCAATATGATTATAATAATATCTCTATTCAGTTGTTGATCCAGAATGTCTGGAAACATGTCGATAAGATTGATACTCGAGGGCAATAATACCTTCAATGGACTGATTTCTATGAATGGAGGATCATCTTGAGGATAGTCCTCACATATGATAAGATTCTTTATGCGATAGAGAGATCTCTTCTTGCGAAGCCATCAATTAAGGAAATAGTAGCACTTTAGCCTCGGCGATGCACAAGGGTGATATGATCATCGCTTGGTGTATCGTCTTGGCTGCCATGACCCTAAAACATAGGTCGCAACATAAGAGTTATGATACCTATGAGATCATGGCTAGGCTCAAAGATCATCTATTGAAAAGCATGTCATGGAGATGATACGTTTTATCAATAGGTTGCTAGAGCTAAACTTGGGTATGGATGTAGAAACTTACCCCAGACTTGGTGCTACAGTGTAACGCCCCGGTCCCACTCGCGGGTGTTACCGACGATAATCTCCTGGATTCCTCGCCCCAAAGCCCGAATTTGAAGGGTAGACTATGTTTCATGACGAAACGCCCTAGGTGGGAACTAGGCTTCGTCTAGCCCTTCGCTTACCCAGGATCCATAAACACCCTAGGACCTCGTGAGTTTCTTATGAACGAAGAAATAACCCACTACACCTCCTAAGGGCCTCAAGATGCTTCTTAACACTGGGCTAGACTAAGGGGAAACTCAAACTCAGAAAATCCTCCAAATTTCCAACATTTCATCACTCGGGGACTCCATCGGGGAATTTTATAAATTTTTCTATAGCCCAAAATCTCCCAAAATTTGGCCCTATTATTCCCCCTTTTATTCCCCTAATTTTAGAATTTTCCCCCTTTTTTTTTTTCTCTCCCCGCGCTGGCCCCACGGCCGGCTGGGCCCTCCCTGGGCCCGGCCGCGCCCTGCTTGGGGTGGCCGCAGCCCGCAGCTGCGCGGGCTGGCCCCAGCAGCGGCCATGCGGCCGGCCGCGCGCCCGCCGCGTGCGCCTGTCGCGCGCGCACGCGCCCCTGCTGCTGCTGCTCCAAAAAATCCAGCAACCTCTTTTTTTTTTTTATTTTTTTCAATTTTCCAACACCCCAAAAATGCCCAAATTCTCCAGATTTTTCTTTCCATATATACACATCAAAATGTACCCCTTGGGCTTAAAGAAACCCTTACACAAGGCATATACAAATTAGGCAAAAAATTACAACATTTGGAAAAATATACAAAGTTCTTCATGCTCAAGCCTCTTTCTCTTGCCAAACCCTTCCATAGCATGCTTCAATACCTACAAGAGGTCAAAATAAACCTCATGAGCTCCAAGAGCTCAGTAAGGGTGCAATGACATAGAGTATGAAAATTAACAATATAGATGCCAATGCCATATGCAAGTGCCTAGGGTTCCAATACCTCAACCCTCAAGGTTAAAGGCTTCAACATACCCACCCCAACACACAACTTCATGGCCATGAGTCTCATACACACAAGCATATGAAAAGCAAGTACAAAAAATGTTAAAACGCATACAAGAGTCTTGCTAGCCACCATCCACTTGGGGCTTTCCCCTTACCTCAATACTCCTTGGATCTTCAAGTTTCCAACAACTTCAAGCCTCCAAAATCACTTCCCTTAATGTCCTCAAACTCCTTCATGAAAAACAAGCCTAGGATCATAAAGAGACCCTTTAAAAAATGAGAAGACTCAATACTTTCGGCCACAACAAACCTAAATTGGACACTACCCAAGGATGGCCTAGCTTCATTCTATGAAGGAAATGGAGAGCGAACAAACTCTCCGGAGCCATTTCGAAGACTCAATACATCATTTAGATTAATCCTCGAAAGACACGAGAGTCATCAAAGAGGAAATCTCCCAAAGTCACGTGTAGGTCTCAATTGACCCAATCAAATCAATCTCAAACTGACAATCACCAAATTGAGAAACCATGGATCGGTCACTTCTCTCTAGTTCATCTCTCTCTAAGTAACTTTCTTTTAACACAAACCCATTTCTTAAAATAAATATATAAATATATATAAACAAATAGATACATATAAATATATATATACTTATATGAGTCAACCTGTTACTACAGTCTCGACCACATGTATATATATATATAAATCCCAACCTTCAGCCACTTAACCCAAAGCATATATATGCTTCTCGGCCATATATATATATATATATATATATGAATAAATCTGCATAACCGAGAGTCTCACCATTAAAGTCTTAGCCACATATATGCATGACCCAACTTTTGGCCAATTAACTCAAGCATACATATGCTTCTCAGCCATGCATATCCGTATATGAATATATATATATATATACGTGTATGCAACAAATCCACCTAACCAGATGTATTCCCTCTTATTCGAATATCAAACTACAAATCAACATCACAACAAGAAAATCCTCAAATAAAAATCAACATCAAATAGGACATGTACATTAGCATCATACAGGAAATAAATACCTGGGACAATGCCATCTTCTCATTCCACATCTGTTTTCGTCAAAGAAAAAACCTTCCCCTGCTGGTGGTGTCTATCCATAGTAATGGGGTGTTGTGGTCGAGGTAATACTAGTTGGGGAGTTTCCCCCTGAACTTTGGGCCCCATAGGCCTCTGTCCTTGACTTACATACTATTGTGGCAGCATCCAACAATTACTAGCCTTGTGGCCCTTTCGGCCACATCAAAAACACGTCACATCTTGAGCTGGCACCACATTTGTGAAAGTAAAGCAAGATCACTACGGGGTAAACAGCGTAGTTCAAAAATTTTGAACTTACCTCGATCCCGGCGATTGGATCAACGTCGAAATTAAATCATTCACAAACAAATAAATAAATCTAACCTTTAGATTATCGAGTCGTTCACGGATTCGAGCCGTCCAAGCGTCCGGCCTCTAACTCGTGATACGCGGCACGCGTCCGTTGGCAAGGAGAGCGGAATAGGAGTGCTAACTCCTTCTCCTTTGCGCGGCTTGTGTATGGACAGTAAAAGAACGCCCACGTTCCAAATCAATGCAAAAAGAAACGGGAAGAGTGAATGGCAATACGTTTTTCAACTCTTGAAAAACGACCCCAAAAATCACTTTAATTATGGGTAACCTGTAAAAGGATATTTATAGTGAAATATCATAGGGTTTCTAAAACCCTAATGGATTGGACTAGCCCATTAATTCTAATTTAATTAGAATATTAAGTGGGCTTATTCTAGTCCAACTAAAAATATAATTAAATGGCCCAAATCCTTTTATAGGTTTAAATAAAATATTTTAGCCCAAATCTAATTCAAGCCCAAATATAATATTTAATATTTAGCCCAAATCTAATTTGGTCCAAATATAATATTTAATATTTGGCCCAAATCTAATTTAGTCCAAATATTAACTTAAGCCCAAAAATATTTTATTTCCTATTTGCCACTCCAACAAATAGAAAATTATTAAATTAGAAACTTTTTCCTGATTTAATCAATTGCTATTTTAGGAAACTCTTTCCATTATGACGACTCCTCGTCATATCGACGTCATTACGTCTATTTGTTCTTTTTTCGTGAGAACCTACGACGGCAAAACTTCTTGCCGAAGTGTCCCACTTAACCATACGTCCACTCTCCTGGTTTAAGCCAGGGACCGTGCCTATTGCGTATGACTCATTAGGCTTCCGAATATGTTGGCAATGTGTCGGTACAAACACATAAGACAAGATTGGCCTCTAGCAAGGCATCATGCCTATCCAATTATTCAGAAGGATTCATAATCCGCAAATAACCTTTCACGAGCATGGTTACCGTGTAATTCGATCCTCTCGTCAATGTATCTTATGTGATCTCAAGTATGGCGATGTGTTGCTTGATAACGATCACATGAGTTTTCTTCGATCTTCTGGATATCTTCACTTAATAAAAAGTAAATCAATAACTCCTTATTGATCTCTTTTACCATGGCCATGGATTTAAAGTGAATATCCACCGAAGGCGCCTTAGATACATCATCGTCTATCAAGGGATAGACGAGTCCCATCTTGGTTATACACCCATCTCCATAAGCCTCACGATATACCCAACGATCGCCCACATGCAGCCTTTGTCTAGGCCCATCGAAACGATGTCAAAGCATACCAGTCTTCTTATGAGATGACCGTGACAACCTCAGGTCCAAGGATTAGTTACACCCATCTCGTATGAGAATTCCATCAACATATAACCAAAATGGATTCTCATTGCGAGTCATGTCCAGTGACACGTTCTCCAACATTGGTCACCTATGTACTTGTCTAGGCATCCCCATGCCTATGGGTGTGAGACCCCCATTGCTATCACATAGCAAAAACATAGCGCATACAAGTCTTACCGCAATTGTCAATGTCCATTCTTGACATTGCTACGACTTGGGACATTTAATAATGTCTAGAAACTGTGATGCATCATCTCACATCTTTATAGATTATTCACAGTATACATCATATGGACTTCTATCTAATTTCTTTCGATTATTATAATAATAATAAGAAACTAATAGAATGACTTCTTGTGAATTTGAATAACTCCTTATTCAAATAATAACATGATTACAATTGTCAGTGTACAACATGCCCAATCTGATTGGGTTTAGAGCACCTACACTAACAATCTCCCACTTGCATTAGAGCCAATCATTGATGTATCTTATACCTGATGATCGAACATGACTTTCATGTTTCTCCTGGGACAGAGCTTTAGTCAAGGGATTTACGACGTTGTCATCCATCGATACTTTCTCTACATATGTCACCTCAGCTGATAATCTCTATTATCATATGGTGATGCCGCAATACAAATTTGATCCGTTGATGAGACCGTGGTTCCTTCGCTTACGCGATAGCTCCATTGTTGTCTCAATAACTGTTATTGGGTCAAGAATGCTGGACACCACTTTAAGTTCATCAATGAACTTACGGATCCATACAACCTCCTTAGCTGCTTCGAAGGTTGTTATGTATTTGACTTCAGTTGTTGAATCTACCACTATCTCTTGTTGGAACTCTTCCAACTCATGGCCCAGCCATATAGGCAGAATATGAATTTCGACTGTACATGATTTAAAATCATCATGGTTGAAATTGGAAACTGGCATCCATGAACCCCTTCATGGTATGCTCTCATTCTCCATATGGCAAAAAACATCTCTTTAGTGCTTCACAAGTACTTAAGAATGTTTTTCACAGTAATCTAGTGTTTCTCACCTGGATCAGCTTAATATCTACTACATATGCTCAAAGTATATGCGATATCAGGCCTCATCCATAACATGGCATACATGATCGAGTCAATAGCCAAGGCATATTGCGCTCGACTCATCCTATCTCTCTCATCTTGTGTCTTCGAACACATAGCCTTGGAGAGATGTATTCCATGTGACATGGGAAGACTTCTCCTCCTAGAATCTTTCATGCTAAACCTCTTTAGCACCTTGTCAATGTACGTGCTATGGGAGAGTGCTAGCAACCTCTTGTATCTATCTCTATAGATCCTTATTCCCAGAATATAGGCTGCTTCTCCCAAATTCTTCATGGAGAAAATATTTTGAAAGCCATATTTTAACTAATTGCATCATGGGAACACCATTCCCTATGAGCAATATATTGTCCACATATAGGACTAAAAGGACCACCACGCTCCCACTAACCTTCTTGTAAACACAAGGATCAACTTCCCTTTTGTGAAAAATCAAACTTTTGATCTTTTCATCAAAACATTGATTCTAACTCCGGGATGCTTGCCTTAGTCCATAAATGGACCTTTGCAAGTTGCAAATCTTATTTGCATGTTTATGAGTAAAAAAAACTGTCAAGCTATGTCATATACACATCCTCGACCAGGTTTCCTTTAAGGAAAGTTGTTTTGTCATCCATCTATCATAACCCAGAGTCAATGTCAGACATTGCCTCATCATAGGTAGTAGGCTCATCATTCACAACCAGAAGCACATCTCCATGTGCCGAGAGATAAGAAATCCATATCTCTCTTGCTTTCGACGAACCCTTGTTAACCTATGAGGTTCTTGTGTAGAAGGTTGGGGAGTTGACACAACTTCTTGTGTGTGATCTTTCTCGGGTTCCTGGAGGGGAGTATTTATTTGTGGTTCGCCTCGAATCTTATTCGAGCTTAACAATCCTCCCACTAGCCACAGCATCTAAGAATTCCTTCTCAAGGAATACCACATGCTTGGCAACAAAACACCTTTTGTTCACATGGGTGGTAAAAGTAATATCCATTTGGATATCCCACAAACAGATATCTCGTCAATTTGGGTTGTAGCTTATTACTGTCAACATGTTTAACATAAATTTGACAACCCCAAATCTTAAGGAAAGACAAATTTGGCTTCTTTCCTTTCCATATCTTATATGGAGTTTGAGTAACTGATTTACTTTGAACCCTGTTCAAAACAAAGATCGCGGTGAGGAGTGCGTATCCCCAAAATGAAATAGGGAGTTCAGCGCGACTCATCATGGACTAGACCATGTCCAACAAGGTCCTATTCCTCCTTTAGACACACCATTCATCTTTGATGTTCCAGGTGGAGTCCATTGTGAGAGAATCACATTCTGTTTCAGATGATCTAGAAACTCACTGTTCAAGTATTCACCATCTCGATCTAATCGAAGTACTTTGACACTTTTCCTAGTTTGTTCCTCTACTTCAAATCTGAATTCTTTGAACTTTTCAAAAGCCTCAGATTTGTGTCTCATAAGATACACATAACCAAAACATGATCTTACCATCAGTAAAGGTTATGAAGTAAACATATCCACCTCTAGCTTGGGTGGACGTGGGTCCACACACATCAATGTGCACAAACCCTAGCACTTTTATGGCCTTCACTCCTTTTACTTTAAAAGGAGACTTAATCATTTTGCCAAGCAAACAAGATTTGCAAGCACCATATGATTCATAATCAAATGTGCTAAGATATCCAACTCTATACAAGTTGGATGTACGAGTCTCATTTATATGGCTTAAGGCGACAATGCCATAAATAAGTGCTATTTAAATCATCTTATTTAAGTCGCTTAGTATTTATGTTACTGATAGGAGTATCAACATCAAGGACATACAAACCATTACATATTGTTGCTTTACCATAAAACAACTCATTTTTATAAAACGAACAACTATTGTCCTTTAAATAAAAATGAATATCCATCCTTGTCAAACAAGAATTAGAAATTATATTCCTAGTCAAACTAGGATTGTAGTAACAGTTATGTAACTCCAATACAAGCCCTGTGGATAATGTCAATAAATAGGTCCCTACAACTAATGGAACAACTTTTGATCCATTTACCACGTGTAGGTACACTTCTCCTATTATTAATTTCCTCGTACTCCTAAGCCCATACACGAAAGTGTAAATATGAGCATTAGATCCAGTATCTAATACTCATGTGGACTGATTAGAAGTAGATCAATTAATTCCAATAACATAAATACCTGAAGTGCCCTGAGTAGAACTCTTCTTACTCTACACCTCCCTATTTATTATAGTGGAGATAGATCGCATCCTCTTTGCTCTTTCGAGTTTTGATCTTCTGGACTTTTCCAGATTGCGCTATGGAAGAACTCTTCTTCCTTTTGACTTTCTTACTCTTGGGCTTGCCCCTGTGAGCCTTGGGCCCTTCAACTAAGAGAACACTTCTCTTAACCTATAATGAATTTTAGGTTTGGTCTCCCTTAGTATGGACAACCACTCTCCAAGAGTCTTTTCCACAACTGTTATGGAGGGACTGTATGTAACACCCCGTGTTACCAGTGTTAGAAAAATGAAAGGAAAGCCCGAGAAGGCCCTTGAGATGGAAGGGCTTAGGCCGGTATCATAATACCGAGGCAAGGGTATTTTGGTAATTTGGGCAGTGAGACCCGATAAGAGGTTGGGTATAGACCTTGGGTATTTCCTAGTGCTGGGAGTAAGAATTTTAGCTACATTTAATAGGCCCTTGAATGGTGTGAGAAGCCAAGGGTGGTTGTGAGCAGCGGGGTAGCAATAAAAAAAAAACAAAATGGCCGAATCGACTGCAGGGAAGGCCCCGGGACTCGGATGACCGGGAATAAAGGCATGGGACTAGTGAGCGTCTTGAGATATGATTTTTGGTGTCAAGAGAAATTGGACTGGGGACAGTTTCGATATCGCTATAATATAGCGAAAAATACCGAATGGACCGCAGGTTTTGCCGATAGCCTCCGACAAAGTGCTAGAGCCTGAAGGGTGGTCAGGTGTTGTGAGGCTAGCATGATGGAAGCGGCTCTGGTATGGACAGAAGTCCCAGCTAGGTGCCAGGATGAATCTGACCTTGAAGTGAAAGGTTAGAAATTAATTTTGGTAAATAAATCAAGCAAGGGAGTCTTAATGGTGATTTTGACAAGGTTTTGGTCATGGGAGACATGCATGTATATATGTGCATGTGTAAAGGGTTGTGCATAAGTGTATCTATGGGCATGAGTATTGTGTAGATATTTTGAGAATATATGAGTGATTAAAGAAATTTTAAAGGAAAAAGATTATTAGTCACTCAAGCATTTAATGAGGCAATGATGGTGGCTTTTCTTTAATTCCAAAAGAAAATATTTATGTCTCTCACCATTAATGAAGGCCTTTATGATGTTGGAAGAGAAAAGAAAATTAATTGAAAAAGAAAAATAGTGTCTTGAGATGGAAGACATGATCCAATGGCCAAGATTAAGGATTGGAGGCCAAGTAGGTGTCTAGTGATGACACTTGGCATAGTCTTGGGAAGAAAGGTCATGTATGTATGTGTATGTGCATGGGTGGAGCCATACATGATCATATATATGTGGATGTTGGGAGAAGATAAAGTGAATTAAGATAATTAAAAAAGGAAAGTAAAGTGGTCTTTCAAGCATTTATTAAGGGCAATCATTATGTTGCCTAAAAGAAAAATGCAAAAAGAAAAGAAAATGGTCAAGCATTTATTAGTGAAAATGAGGGATTAATTTAAAGAGATATTATGTGATTTTAGTCACTCAAGCCATTAAAGAGTGTGATGATGGTGTTGGGAGGCTTGACTTTCAAGATATATATGCATACATATATATGTTGTGTGGAAGAATAAGGATTTTAATGAGAGGTGGGGATTAATTCTCCCATTTCAAGAGAGATCCAAAGGTTCATATTAAACCTTGGAGGATGGGAGAAAGGTGTAAGATATATATATGAGAGAGGTTTAGGGATGGGAGAGTTCTCCCATTCAAGTGAAAGAAGAAGAGAGGAAGAAGAAGAAAAAGGAGAAGAAGAAGAAGTCCAAGAAGCCTAGAGGTAAAAGTTATATAATCTTCTTGTATTTCTCATTTTTTAAAGGGTCTCTTTATGATCCTAGGCTTGTTTTTCATGAAGGAGTTTGAGGAAATTAAGGGAAGTGATTTTGGAGGCTTGAAGTTGTTGGAAACTTGAAGATCCAAGGAGTATTGAGGTAAGGGGAAAGCCCCAAGTGGATGGTGGCTAGCAAGACTCTTGTATGCGTTTTAACATTTTTTGTGCTTGCTTTGCATATGCTTGTGTGTATGAGACTCATGGCCATGAAGTTGTGTGTTGGGGTGGGTATGTTGAAGCCTTTAACCTTGAGGGTTGAGGTATTGGAACCCTAGGCACTTGCATATGGCATTGGCATCTATATTGTTAATTTTCATATTTTGTGTCATTGCACCCTTACTGAGCTCTTGGAGCTCATGAGGTTTATTTTGACCTCTTGTAGGTATTGAAGCATGCTATGGAAGGGTTTCGCAAGAGAAAGAGGCTTGAGCATGAAGAACTTTGTATATTTTTCCAAATGGTGTAATTTTTTGCCTAATTTGTATATGCCTTGTGTAAGGGTTTCTTTAAGCCCAAGGGGTACATTTTGATGTGTATATATGGAAAGAAAAATCTGGAGAATTTGGGCATTTTTGGGGTGTTGGAAAATTGAAAAAATAAAAAAAAAAAGGCTGCTAGATTTTTTTGGAGTAGCAGGCCGGGGCAGCAGTAGTAGGGGCGCGGCCTGCCTTGCGGCCAGCGTGCGCGGCCGGCCGCGTGGCCGCTACTGGGGCCAGCCCGCGCAACCGCGGGCTGCGGCCGCCCTAGGCAGAGCGCGGCCGGGCCCAGGGAGGGCCCAGCCGGCCGTGGGGCCCGCGCGGGGGGGGGAAAAAAAATTTAGGGGAATAAAAGAGGGAATAATAGGGCCCAATTTTGGGAGATTTTGGGCTATAGAAAAATTTATAAAATTCCCGAAGGAGTCCCCGAGTGATGAAATGTTGGAAAATTGGAGGATTTTTCGAGTATGAGTTCCCCCTTAGTCTAGCCCGGTGTTAAGAAGCATCTTGAGGCCTTGGGCGGTGTAGCGGGTTATTTCTTCGTTCATAAGAAACTCGCGAGGTCCTAGGGTGTTTATGGATCCTGGGTAAGCGAAGGGCCAGACGAAGCCTAGTTCCCACCTAGGGCGTTTCGTCATGAAACATAGTCTACCCTTCAAATCCGGGCTTTGGGGCAAGGAATCCAGGAGATTATCATCGGTAACACCCGCGAGTGGGATCGGGGCGTTACAGTTGGTATCAGAGCGTGGTTGGAGCATCAAGTGGAAGATGCTTGCAGAAATGTGGTCGAAGGTTGATATGAAGGCCTTGGAGGTAGGACCACAAGTGACCGAGGACCCTAGGAGTGGGTTGGGGCATTAAAGTTGGAGGATATGCGAATGGTGTGCTCGGATATTCCTGTTATGGAATAAGGAAAATATCATGAGTTGAGATGATATTCCGTAAGAGATATACGAGTCAAGCAATGAAGAGTCGAATGCCCAGGTGTGGGATTGGTGTCGAGAACCCGAATATAGAAATTTGGGAGCTTATGAAGCTTCCTAAGGATGAGATCTCCTTGTGATTGAAGTATTGAGGCTCATGTGGGGACACGAAGCCAAATCATGACAAGAGTCCTGAAAGGGCCTAGAGGGCTCGAGGTATAGCTAATCCGAGAAGGAATTAGCAGAGTAACCCTATGTTAAGAAGATGTTTAAGCCTGTATGAGGACATGGAGTGGTTTCCATAAGTGTGGTGCTAAGGGTTGTGTGCTTGAACTAGGGTGAGCTAAGGTTGAAATTAGCTCGAATCCCAAAGAAAGAAGTCGTCAACAGGTCGTGTGACGAGCTCCGAGAAAGGAGTAAGCTAAGGTTGCTTCCAGTGAGGCTCTAGGTGAGCGAGCATGTGAAGCATATGCCAGTCATGGTCGGGGTAGGCATGACGTTGGCGGCTTGCAGAAAGACTCCGAAGGGAGTCGGGTGTGCGTTATGCATGAGGGATATATATGGTGCCATGCGATTGTGTCGTTATGACGATCCTAGAAGGGACATGCTTAGGGTAAGAGTGGACCCTAGTTAATTTCATGATGAAATGGGATATATCCTAAGAAAGCATAGGTATGTGGAAAATGGACCCTAGCAGGGTACCTGTGTGAGATGGAAATCCCAAGTGAGTCGAGCTGGAATCCAGGGGAATCCAGATATGGGATAAAGGAGTTGGGCATGCGTAGATATGCGCGTGGGAGCCATGGGATAGGAGTCCTAATTGTGAAAGGCCAAGTGACCGTTCATGTGAATGATGGATGAGGGGTCAATCTAAACTCTCATTGACGCTTGGGGTCAGGTGAGACACCTAAGGTAGAAAGATGAGAGGTGAATAGACCCTCATTATGATGTCTGGGGTCGAGATGACGCCTAAGGTTACGAGACCCTTAAAGGGAGACGCGGAGGTCACCCAATGAAGGGTATGAGCGGTGTGTGGGCCAAGAGTGGTGAATTGTGGCAACAGGACATCCGTGGTCTATGTGCGCACAAGAGATGCCATCTTTGGATGCCAAGTGGGCAGGGGCATAATGAGTAATGGGAAAGCCCAGGAATTTTAGTTCCAAATTAAGGAAGCTCAAGTGAGGCATGTGGAAAGGCCAGGCCGATCGTAGTGACTGAATGTGTTCATGAGTGTGCGAGAGGAGACGAGAGGTTTCAATTTACCTAGAAGGTAATGGTTGGCGCTCCATGGTTATGGGTGCCAGAGCCTGAGATGGGCTCAGTATGTCGATTGCAGATTGAGATATCATTGATAATCAAGCTCTAGGATGAGCTGGGTGGCGAATGAATCATGATGGACTGGGATCCATTGTCGTGGAAAGTTGGAGCTTTCAAATGTTGAGTGAGAGTCGTGAGGTGTGATCTTGTGGGGTAAGATCATGAGGCCTCAAGAGGTGAAATGGTTTGAGAGTCTTGAAGCGGTAAGAGATGTGAATTCATGAGGAGTAGGGCTTATGGTATGAGCTTGAGGTTATCAAGGCAAGGATAACCAAGTAGGATGGCTTTGGTAAGATGGTGGTGGAACCATCGGGGTCGGAGAGGCTTTAAGTAGCTTCGATGAGATGGGTGCAAGGCTCAATGTGACGGATCTGATGCTATGGACCGTGTGGCAGAGGACTAATGAGTTAGCCCGCGTTGAGGGCAAGTGGCCCATGAGTCTGAGCAATATAGTGAACTGCAGGTGACGGTCAGATGCCGAAGAACTGGAGCAGCACCTAGGGAGATTTGGTTAGGTGAGACCGAGAACCTCCTGTTAGGTATAGGACCCCTAGAGTAGTCCTAAGGAGGAATCGTGGAACGCGGTAGTGATCCGATAGATTTGTTGTCGAGTAGGACGCCTGGTAAGAATAGTGGTTGCAAGCGTGGCAAAGTAGTCATGCCGGGTTCGATACCAAAGGTGTGACTGGAAGGTAAAAGTCACGATATGGGGTGCGGAACATATCAAAGTGGGACCTGAGCCATGCTGTAGGAAACTGTTGTTGGGCCAGTGTAAGGGACAACACAGTAAAAATGATTTGGTGTTAACTCTCTGAAGCACAGGGCAACACGATGGGGGAACCAGTGTTGGGCCAGTGTATGGGAGTGACACATGATTGGGTGTTGACTCTTTGAAGCACAGGGCAACACGATGGGGAGCCAGTGTTGGGCCAGTGTATGGGAGTGACACGATGATGGTGACAAGGTGTTGGCGCGCCTAAAGCACAGGGCAACACAGTGACTATGCAGATGGTCAGGGACTGAAGATCTATGAGATGTTTGAGAAAGAAACCGGGGAAAAGAAATGGGTCTAGCGTGGGAATAATGCTATGGTTGACGCCTACCAGTGACGGGTCTAATGCTATGGACCACTAGATGCAGACGGTTAGTTCACAGGAGGGACTGCAGCCCTCCATGTGGAGTAACCTGTCTGTGGTGGAGACGATTAGACACCGAAGACCTGGGGTATGCTGTAGGTTATGCTTGAGCAGACCTAAAAAATTTCGTAAGGGTTGAAGTATGGTGGTAGTGTTGTGGGTGTCAAGGTAGCAAGAAATTTTGTGAATCGAGGGAGTGATATCTTGTGGTGTGATAACAAGAGGTGTGGCGATGCTCCTTGCTAAAGGATGCTAAAATAGTTATTGTTAAGGCATGGTTTTTGACTTTGAGAAGGCTCGCAGTTGCACAGTCTAGGGTTAATCCTGATTGTGTCGATGTGGAAATGAGGGGAGGTATCCTCATGAGAAGCTAGACGGGTTTCTAGTTGATGACACACGAGAAATTGCCAGGTGGTAGCACCTGATGGCAATAATGGAGCGTGAGGCTCGAGGGCTGTGGTGTAAAGCCTTATTGATTGCCATGTATGCCACTAATGTGAAGGTTCAGAGAGTTCTGGTGGCCAGACCAGATGGATTTGAGAAAGAGATCCAAGGTTATAAAGGATGGTTGGCTGGAATAGAATTATGCTGCTCGAAGGAGTGTTGCTCCGGAACAGGGTTTTGGGATAGTAGTGTCGAGATGTGACCTGGGTAGAGCTTGAGATGTTCTTCCAAGAAAGTTAGGCGTGATGCAACAACATTGAATGAACTTCCTAATGCACTACAACTCCGACAGAATAGATCACCCAGGGAAAGCCAGTGTGATGGCAAGTGCCTGAATAGGAGGGTGAGTCCTACGGCATTGTGTGGAAGTGTGAGTTCCACAATTATGGCAAGGGTGATGTCTAGTGAGTGGAGTTTAAATCGAGTTGATAGTCGATGATTATAAGTGTAGTGCCTGGAGGAAGGTTGTGTTGGTGGCGAGCTGGGCGATCCGGCCAGATCTAACTAGATGCTTAGATGGAAGTTGAGAGTGAATGTGAGATGTCGCCTAGTGATTATGAGATGATTAACCTCCATGAACGGGATCCCGATGTGATTTTGGGCACCTAATAGAGGTAGGAATGCTGACGGGGGAGAGACCCTTGTGTGTGAGCTAGAGGCAAGAATTAGCCCCTAGGCTAAAAGATAGTTCCGAGGGAACCTAACAAACGGGTTGGGTTAATAGTCTAGTCGAGTGATAACTGGATAAAATGAGCCCACTTGGAGTGTGAGTGTGAGAGTGGTTTGAGAAAGGTTGAAATTCCCACAAAGTGTGAGTTATCAAGGACTGGCAAGGTAGGGAATGAAGCCAAGTCCAAAGGTGAAGCTATGCAGGTTAGGGAGACCTGCGAAGGTTTTGATGCCTTGAAAAATTCGAAAAAACTGCGATGTTGGCAGCGAGATGGGACACAGGAAGAACCTTTGGTGTGATAGGATCCCTTGAAGTCAAGTGTCAGCGGATAGTGCAAGGGTTTGAGAGTGGAATAGAGTCTCACCTTAAAAGGGAGACTATGGTAAAAGGATTGCGGAGATCAGAATAGATATGTTCCAATGGAAAATATAGTCAGGCCAGTAAGCTTGGCAGGATAATAGTTGCTCGTGATAGAAAGCTTGTGATAGGACGCTGCAGTAGGAGTAGGACCAAAGGTCAAGGTCGCGCTATAAGTGTGAAGCAAACAGTGACGAACTTGAATCATGCTGCTGGGAACTAATGTTGGGCTCGTTGCCCAAGGGGCAACACAAGGGTAAAACCAAATGTTGACTCTCCTAATGCACGGGACAACATGGTGACCATGCAGATTATTAGGGGCCGAAGATCTATAGCTTGCATCCTTGTATGGCCAAGACTGTGATGGGTTCTATCCTGCAGTGGATCACAATAAGCTGAGGTTGAGGCGCAAAGGCAAAAAAAAAGAGAGTTGGCTTATGGGAAAAGCCTGAGTATCCTTGGGAGTATGGAAGAGATCCTTAGAGAAAGGATATTAAGATGCTCGTTGCAAGAAGCTTTAAGCGCAGGCTTAATTGGTGTAAGCGGACTGAAGCACGGAAGTACCTAGTGTGAGAAATGGGTATATGGCGCATGCCCTAAGTAATAGTACTAAGGCAAATCAGTTGGTTGGTTGGTTGACGATGCGAAGAGATAGTGAGTATGGGCAGGGGAGCCAGATAGTCGCTTTCCATATAGCGACGAAATGATTGCGGTCGGTCAGACATGAAATGTCGCCATAAAGATCGACTTGAGTTAGAAACGTATATGGGAGGACGATATACCATGATGAAAAATGGTATCCGCAAGTTGTGAGCTAAAGGAGTGATGCTACCATAATAGATCAATCTAGGGGCGTTGCTGTGATTGATCAGCGTAAAATCGCGGCCACTGAGATCGGCATGAAAGCGTTGTAGTGGGAAATCAGCATAAAACCGTGATGACTGATCAAGATGGGCGATGTCGTTATATTAGATTGGTAATTTTGTGATCAAGTGGTTTGATGTGTGAATCTAGATGTTGATGATGGAATGATGGCTGGTCAGGGTTAAAACCATGAGAAATGGTCAGTTGTGTTGAGAACACTAGTTAATTGCTTCTCGTATGATGATAGCATGGTTGTGTATGGTTAGTAAAGAGAGTACCATGGGGATTGAGTTAAAACCATGGATATAAATGACATGGCGATGAATGCCATGGCTGATTGGGATCAGCGTATCTAACGAAAGCGACCTTGTTGGGAACGATCAGCGATGGAAACGTTGCCATGTGTGATTGGCAGGGAAACGTTGCCGTGTGTGAACGGCGTAAAATCGTTGTCAGCTAGTCAAAATTATGATGTTGTGGTTGGAATGAATTAGGTTGGCTAGATGGGCGAGAGGATATTGGAAGACCATGTTGAGAAGCAAAGACCATGAAAGCCTTGAGGAATGTTCCAGAGTATAACCAGCCAACAGTTGAGAGCCTTGAGAAAGGGCCAAAGTATGGACCAAAAATCGAACGTCCTCATAAATAAGAGACCGATAACTAGGAGGCTCGAATAGTGGTAACTCGAATAGTTGAAGCTTGAGAAAAGGGGATAGGCGATGGCGAGATCGCGAAGTCCCTTAGCACGGGAATGAAAATGTCTGAGATCGGGATAGTCTCAGTAAGGTGTAGTGAAAACGAATTTCGAGGACGAAATTCTTCTTAAGGGGTGGAGAATGTAACACCCTGTGTTACCAGTGTTAGAAAAATGAAAGGAAAGCCCAAGAAGGCCCTTGAGATGGAAGGGCTTAGGCCGGTATCATAGTACCGAGGCAGGGGTATTTTGGTAATCTGGGCAGTGAGACCCGATAAGAGGTTGGGTATAGACCTTGGGTATTGCCTAATGCTGGGAGTAAGAATTTTAGCTACATTTAATAGGCCCTTGAATGGTGTGAGAAGCCAAGGGTGGTTGTGAGCAGCGGGGTAGCAATAAAAAATGGCCGAATCGACTGCAGGGAAGGCCCCGGGACTCAGATGACCAGGAATAAAGGCATGGGACGAGTGAGCGTCCCGAGATATGATTTTTGGTGTTAAGAGAAGTTGGACTAGAGACAGTTTTCGGTATCGCTATAATATAGCGAAAAATACCAAATGGGCCGCAGGTTTTGCCGATAGCCTCCGACAAAGTGCTGGAGCCTGAAAGGTGGTCAGGTGTTGTGAGGCTAGCATGATGGAAGCGGCTCTGGTATGGACAGAAGTCCCAGCTAGGTGCCGGGATGAATCTGACCTTGAAGTGAAAGGTTAGAAATTAATTTTGATAAATAAATCAAGCAAGGGAGTCTTAATGGTGATTTTGACAAGGTTTTGGTAATGGGAGACATGCATGTATATATGTGCATGTGTAAAGGGTTGTGCATAAGTGTATCTATGGGCATGAGTATTGTGTAGATATTTTGAGAATATATGAGTGATTAAAGAAATTTTAAAGGAAAAAGATTATTAGTCACTCAAGCATTTAATGAGGCAATGATGGTGGCTTTTCTTAAATTCCAAAAGAAAATATTTATGTCTCTCACCATTAATGAAGGCCTTTATGATGTTGGAAGAGAAAAGAAAATTAATTGGAAAAGAAAAATTGTGTCTTGAGATGGAAGACATGATCCAATGGCCAAGATTAAGGATTGGAGGCCAAGTAGGTGTTTAGTGATAACACTTGGCATAGTCTTGGGAAGAAAGATCATGTATGTATGTGTATGTGCATGGGTGGAGCCATACATGATCATATATATGTGGATGTTGGGAGAAGATAAAGTGAATTAAGATAATTCAAAAAGGAAAGTAAAGTGGTCTTTCAAGCATTTATTAAGGGCAATCATTATGTTGCCTAAAAGAAAAATGCAAAAAGAAAAGAAAATGGTCAAGCATTTATGAGTGAAAATGAGGGATTAATTTAAAGAGATATTATGTGATTTTAGTCACTCAAGCCATTAAAGAGTGTGATGACGGTGTTGGGAGGCTTGACTTTCAAGATATATATGCATACATATATATGTGGTGTGGAAGAATAAGGATTTTAATGAGAGGTGGGGATTAATTCTCCCATTTCAAGAGAGATCCAAAGGTTCATATTAAACCTTGGAGGTTGGGAGAAAGGTGTAAGATATATATATGAGAGAGGTTTAGGGATGGGAGAGTTCTCCCATTCAAGTGAAAGAAGAAGAGAGGAAGAAGAAGAAAAAGGGGAAGAAGAAGAAGTCCAAGAAGCCTAGAGGTAAAAGTTATATAATCTTCTTGTATTTCTCATTTTTTAAAGGGTCTCTTTATGATCCTAGGCTTGTTTTTCATGAAGGAGTTTGAGGACATTAAGGGAAGTGATTTTGGAGGCTTGAAGTTGTTGGAAACTTGAAGATCCAAGGAGTATTGAGGTAAGGGGAAAGCCCCAAGTGGATGGTGGCTAGCAAGACTCTTGTATGCGTTTTAACATTTTTTGTACTTGCTTTTCATATGCTTGTGTGTATGAGACTCATGGCCATGAAGTTGTGTGTTGGGGTGGGTATGTTGAAGCCTTTAACCTTGAGGGTTGAGGTATTGGAACCCTAGGCACTTGCATATGGCATTGGCATCTATATTGTTAATTTTCATACTCTATGTCATTGCACCCTTACTGAGCTCTTGGAGCTCATGAGGTTTATTTTGACCTCTTGTAGGTATTGAAGCATGCTATGGAAGGGTTTGGCAAGAGAAAGAGGCTTGAGCATGAAGAACTTTGTATATTTTTCCAAATGGTGTAATTTTTTGCCTAATTTGTATATGCCTTGTGTAAGGGTTTCTTTAACCCCAAGGGGTACATTTTGATGTGTATATATGGAAAGAAAAATCTAGAGAATTTAGGGAATTTTGGGGTGTTGGAAAATTGAAAAAATCAAAAAAGGAGGCTGCTGGATTTTTTTGGAGCAGCAGGCCGGGGCAGCAGCAGCAAGGGGGCGCGCGCGCGGGTGCGTGTGGCCGGGCCCGCCCAGGCTCGCGACCAGCCGCACGGCCGGCCGCGTGACAGCTACTGGGGCCAGCCCGCGCGACAGCGGGCTGTAGCAGCCCCAGGCAGCGCGCGGCCGGGCCCAGGGAGGGCCCAGCCGGCCGTGGGGCCCACACGGGGGGGGGGAAATTAGGGGAATAAAAGGGGGAATAATAGGGCCCAATTTTGGGAGATTTTGGGCTATAGAAAAATTTATAAAATTCTCGAAGGAGTCCCCGAGTGATGAAATGTTGGAAAATTGGAGGATTTTCCGAGTATGAGTTTCCGCTTAGTCTAGCCTGGTGTTAAGAAGCATCTTGAGGCCTTGGGCGGTGTAGCGGGTTATTTCTTCGTTCATAAGAAACTCGCGAGGTCCTAGGGTGTTTATGGATCCTGGGTAAGCGAAGGGCCAGACGAAGCCTAGTTCCCACCTAGGGCGTTTCGTCATGAAACATAGTCTACCCTTCAAATTCGGGCTTTGGGGCAAGGAATCCAGGAGATTATCGTCGGTAACACCCGCGAGTGGGACCGGGGCGTTACAAGGAGTGGGCCCGAGGTTCGGTATATGAATCCGAGGGCTTTATGGCGGTCCAATAGGTGATGCCAATGTGGGCGATAAGCCGATTTTCTCTTCCAGACTAACTGAGGTGAGTTAATTAACTCTTTTCAAAATATTTCCTTATGTGAGATATTAAATTGTGTAGGGTAATTAATTGTTGAATTAAGCCTTGGGTAGGGGGTTGTTTGGAATTTATTGATGCCTGGCGTATGCCGTGGTTAGTATTGATGGTGATTTTGCGATGTGTGGCGAAATTGAGGGCATTGGGTTAATGCCGGATGTTAATGGGTTGGGTTTTTGTGTGTTTGCCCCTAGGTTCGACCGGGAAGGCAATAATCCTAGAAGAGCTCGGAGTTCGGGCTGGCGTTCTCGCCGAGGCAGAGATAAGGCTTCGAGCCAGGTAAGGGACGGCCCCATGTGGAGGTGGCCTTGCAAGTTGGTAAATATGTTTGATAATGTCTTTATGTTGCATGGCATGTAGTGGTTATATCTTGTGTGATGCAAGCTCTAGTGGACCTATGGCCATATGGAGGACTAGTGTGGTAGGGGTTGATAGGTTGATGACTCAAACCTTAGTGGGTTGTGAGGATAAGTGGACCTAGCCTCATTTGCATGCATTTGGCATACATAAACATGATTATATTCATATTTACATGCATTGCACCCTTACTGAGTCTTTATGACTCATGAGGTTTTACCTCATGTGTAGATGATGCAAGTCCGGATACAAGCAGGGATGGCGCCAGGAGGCTGTTGTGGTGACTAGCTGTGTTGCCTGAGTTATGTATTTTTTTAATATTGCTTGTATGTAGCCAGGGGGGCGTGGTGTATATATACCCTTGTGAGTAAATGTCTGTGTTATTGAGCTTAAATGTATTTAATTGTTGTAATCATCATAGTGTGATAGATGATTATGAGATTGCTTGTTGAATGTGACAAAGTCGGTAAAGCCTAGTTTCGGACCGAGTCAAGATCAGCAAGGTATGTTCTCATAAATCCCAATACTCAGCGAAGTGTTGTATGCTAGCTTTGTGCCCGGGTCACCTCTGGCTTGCTATGGGGTGAGCTGAAGAGAGGTGAAGCTCACTCGGGTTTCGGGTCTTGGTCCGCTGGATTTTTCTTATTTGAGTTGGGACCGATTCCTGAGTGGAGCGAAGGGAAGGACGAAGCCTAGTTCCCACCTAGGGCATTTCCTGTCGAAACATAGTCCAACCCTTCAATTGTGGTTTGTCGGGTGAGTAATCCGGTCGATTATTTACCGGTAGCGCCCGTAAATGGGAGCGGGTCGTTACAGTTGGTATCAGAGCATGACTAGCTCTATGAGTGGGGAAGGCTAGCGTGCTTAAGTGTTAAATATGGTCGGTTAAGTGATTAATGTGAGAAATTGCCAGAGTTTTGGAATAGAGGATGTCTGGCATGATGTGAATGCAAGTCGAAATGTTGTAACTGCTGAGTTGGGGTCGAGAACAATTGATTTGAAATTTTGAGATTTCAATGTAAGGTTGGTCCAATAACCTTGAAAGTTGGACATATGGACCGAGGACCCTAAGAGATTGGGTAAAGTCATTGAGGCCTGCAATGGCATGTATGGATAGTCCTGTTCTTAGGATGAGAAAATACCCTGGATTGAAGAACTGAAAACCCGAGTGTGGGTGTTGGTGTCAAGAAAACTCGAATGTGGCATTTCGAGGATATGAAGTGTTTAAACAACTGGAACTCCTTGAGATTGAAGTGTTGAGGCTCGTGTGGGGACACGAAGCCGAAGCATGACTAGTCCGGGAGGGGATTAGTGGAGCGTCCCTATGTCAGGGATTTGCCAAGCATGTTCGAGGAAATAGAGTTGTCCCTTGGAAGTGGTGCAGTAAGGCATGTACGCTTGAGATAAAATGAGCTAAAGTGGGTGTTAGCTCGAGGCTCAAGAAAAAGATTTGACACCAAGCAATGTGATGAACTACTGGGAATAAGGTTGCTTGCAGTAAGGCTCTGTGGGGAGTATGCGTGTAATGCATCAGTATGTCATGGCTAGTGAAGGCATGACGTAAGTAAAATCCGGAAAGACTCTAAGGAGAGTCGGAATGCTAGATAAATGTGATGCGATGTGATCGTATTGTTATGATGATCCTAGAGGGGATGTGCCTAGGGTATGAGTGTGTTGGAAATGTATGCCCTAAAGACACGTTTTGTTTAATTTATGGTAATGATGTTTCTTTTATTCAGTTTATGGCACATATATTATTTGCATTTAATTGTTGGAAAGGTGTGTTGGAAATGTATGCCCTAAAGACACGTTTTGTTTAATTTATGGTAATGATGTTTCCTTTATTCAGTTTATGGCACATATATTATTTGCATTTAATTGTTGGAAAGGTGTCCATGCTATTAAGTAAGTGATTCATGTGATGGGTCGTTCTTCACAGTTAGGCATGAATCATGGGTACTTAATAAGCAAGAAAATATAACTCTTGATCTTTTGATAGAACTGGGCATTCTATCATGATAAGATCATTGTGCAATAGATCCTAATGGAGGATGGCTTGCCTTAGCCAGTAAACAGTCCGTTTACTCTAATTGTACAAGCGCATTTGGAATGCGTAGAGTGGACCTGTGATAGAAGCTAATGACAAAGTACTAATTATCATGGAGCTAGTCTATCACTGCTACTACGTGGACGAGTACTCTAATACTTGAGTATTAGTTGGTGGTCTGGTGAACCTAGAGCTATATTCTTAGATTCATTGTAGGTGAGGTCTATCAAAGATCAATATCCTTTTGAGTTGGGAGTATGGTTTCTAATTAGCTAAGACAGACTAATACAAGATAGTTTCTGTGATTCACCCCCTTGTGATTGTCCAAGAATAATCGAATAATCCAGGGCCCTGGGAACGTGACTTATGAGTGTGTGCTTCTGGGTAGCTCCCAATGATAAGCAAGTACATTCGAGTAGTCACGGATTATTGGACTAGTGATCTAAGGATGGTAGAAGTCATTTAGAAAGGTGTTAGTACATTATTCCTTTCTAAATGATGGGTGTTACACAGAGGGGTATTTTCGTCATTACACTAGTAGGTCAAAGACATGGCATATGCAAAATTATTCGTGGGGTCAGTGTTACCATATGGTGATAGTTGGAACACTTAGAATGACAAAATATAGCTACTAGGTAGCAGGGATATTTTGGTCATTTTAGTAGCCGTGAATAATTTGTCTTTTGGTCCCCGGGGTAGCTCGATGTAACTCATGTATTTTTAATACATTTGGCTTGTTGGATGAATTACATTAAGAGAGAATTATTTTATTTAGAATGGTCCATTGGGCTAAAATAAAATAATAGTTCATAAGGGTTTTAATTAATTAATTGGGCTAACCCAATTAGGAAATTAATTAAAAGATTTGGCCCATTAGGGTTTGGCCCACTAGGGTTTTTAACCCTAGGGTTCTCCCTATATATATCTCTCTTTAGTTGTTTTTTAATCTAAGTCGTTTTTCATTCTTCTTCACCGAAGAGAGGCCACGAGTTCGAGTCATACTCCGGAAGATCGAAAGGGGGCGTTTGTGTTCTGATGCGACGGAGCCGAAGGCTAGCAGGGCAGCCGTCGTCTCCTCCACACGAAGAAGCACCCATCGCTCCATTCCGTCCGGTAATCCGCCGAAAAAGTAAGTCTCCTAGACTCTAACCAATACGAGGATCGTTTTATTTTTAAAACGCTTCCGTTGCATGCTTTTGATCCTCGTTCATGATCCTACAAGGTGTCCATGCTATTAAGTAAGTGATTCATGTGATGGGTCGTTCTTCACAGTTAGGCATGAATCATGGGTACTTAATAAGCAAGAAAATATAACTCTTGATCTTTTGATAGAACTGGGCATTCTATCATGATAAGATCATTGTGCAATAGATCCTAATGGAGGATGGCTTGCCTTAGCCAGTAAACAGTCCGTTTACTCTAATTGTACAAGCGCATTTGGAATGCGTAGAGTGGACCTGTGATAGAAGCTAATGACAAAGTACTAATTATCATGGAGCTAGTCTATCACTGCTACTACGTGGATGAGTACTCTAATACTTGAGTATTAGTTGGTGGTCTAGTGAACCTAGAGCTATATTCTTAGATTC
The DNA here is from genome assembly GCF_014633365.1 of Diospyros lotus. NCBI lineage: Eukaryota > Viridiplantae > Streptophyta > Magnoliopsida > Ericales > Ebenaceae > Diospyros > Diospyros lotus. The sequence goes on along the minus strand of NC_068343.1, from coordinate 34,514,874 downwards.
ATTGTAGGTGAGGTCTGTCAAAGATCAATATCCTTTTGAGTTGGGAGTATGGTTTCTAATTAGCTAAGACAGACTAATACACGATAGTTTCTGTGATTCACCCCCTTGTGATTGTCCAAGAATAATCGAATAATCCAGGGCCCTGGGAACGTGACTTAAAAGTGTGTGCTTCTGGGTAGCTCCCAGTGATAAGCAAGTACATTCGAGTAGTCACGGATTATTGGACTAGTGATCTAAGGATGGTAGAAGTCATTTAGAAAGGTGTTAGTACATTATTCCTTTCTAAATGATGGGTGTTACGCAGAGGGGTATTTTCGTCATTACACTAGTAGGTCAAAGACATGGCATATGCAAAATTATTCGTGGGGTCAGTGTTACCATATGGTGATAGTTGGAACACTTAGAATGACAAAATATAGCTACTAGGTAGCAGGGATATTTTGGTCATTTTAGTAGTCGTGAATAATTTGTCTTTTGGTCCCCGGGGTAGCTCGATGTAACTCATGTATTTTTTAATACATTTGGCTTGTTGGATGAATTACATTGAGAGAGAATTATTTTATTCAGAATGGTCCATTGGGCTAGAATAAAATAATAGTTCATTAGGGTTTTTAATTAATTAATTGGGCTAACCCAATTAGAAAATTAATTAAAAGATCTTGGCCCATTAGGGTTTGGCCCACTAGGGTTTTAACCCTAGGGTTCTCCCTATATATATCTCTCTTTAGTTGTTTTTTCATCTAATTCGTTTTTCATTCTTCTTCACCGAAGAGAGGCCACGAGTTCGAGTCATACTCCGGAAGATCGAAAGGGTGCGTTTGAGTTCTGATGCGACGAAGCCGAAGGCTAGCAGGACAGCCGTCGTCTCCACAACGCGAAGAAACTCCCATCGCTCCATTCCGTCCGGTAATCCACCGAAAAAGTAAGTCTCCTAGATTCTTATCAATACGAGGAACGTTTTTGATTTTAAAACGCTTCCGTTGCATGCTTTGTTTCCTCGTTCATGATCCTTCAGAGTGGACCCTAGTTGGCTTCTTGATGAGACGAGGTCTATCCTTGGGAATGATAGGCGTGTGGCAAGTGGACCCTAGTGGGTGTTTGCACGAGATGGAAGTCCCAAGTGAGTCGAGCTGGAATCTAGGGGAATCTAGATTGGGTATTAAAGAGTGGGTCATGTGTTGATATGAGCGTGAGAGCCATTGAGTTAAAAGTCCTGGTTGAGTAAGGCCAAGTGACCGTTCATGCGATCGATGGATGAGGGGCCAATCAAAACTCTCATTATGATGCTTGGGGTCTAGTGGGATGCCTAAGGTCAGGAGATGAGAGGTGAATAGACCCTCATTACGATGCCTGGGGTCGTGATTACGCCTAAGGTCTCGAGACCCTGGATGGGAGGCGTGGAGGTCACCCAATGAAGGGTATGAGCGGTATGTGGCCCGAGGGTGATGAGTGTGTGGCAACAGGACATCCATAGGCTATGCGCGCGATGGAAATGCCAACTTCAGATGCCGAGTGGGCAGGGGCATGGTGAGCAATGTGGAGGCCCCAAATTTTAAAATTCCAAGTCATGGGAGCCTGAGAAAGGCCTGCTGGAAGGCCAAGCTGGGCGTCGTGACTAAACGCACTATGGGTGTGCAAGAAGAGACGGGAGGTCTCGATTTACCTGGAGGGTAATGGTAGGTGCTCGATAGTTATGGGTACCTAAGCTTGAGATAGGCTCAGCATGTTGGTTGTGGTTTGAGAGTCTCTTAAAAGGTAAGAGATGCAGAATCTTGAGAAGCGAGGCTCATGATATGAGCTTGAGGTTATCAAGGAAAGGATAACCAAGTAAGATGGCTTTGGTAAGATTGTGGTGGAACCATCGTAGTTTGGGAAAGCTTCAGTAGCTTTGATGCTACGGGTGCAAGGCTCGATATAACTGGTCTGATGCTATGGACCGTGTGGTAGAGGACTAATGAGTTGGCTCGCGTTGAGGGCAAGTGGCCCATGGGCCTGAGCAATTTTGTGAACTGCAGGTGACGATCAGATGCCGAAAACCTAGAGCAACACCTTAAGAGAGTTAATCAGGTGAGATCGATGGTCTCCTGTAAAGGATAGGACATCTAGAGTAGGAAGTCTGGTAAGGATAGTGGCTACGAGCGTGGCGAGGTAGTCATGCCGGGTTTGATATCGGGGGTGTGACTGGAAGGCTGAAAGTCACACTACGGGTGCGAAACAAGTCAGTGTTGGACCTGAGCCATGCTGTTGGAAACTGTTGTTGGGCCAGTGTATGGGAGTGACACATGATTGGGTGTTGACTCTCTGAAGCACAGGGCAACACGATGGGGAACCAGTGTTGGGCCAGTGTATGGGCGTGACACGATGATGGTGACCAAGTGTTGGCTCGCCTAAAGCACAGGGCAACACAGTGATTATGCAGATGGTCAGGGGCTAAAGATTTATAAGATGCGCGATAGAGGTGACGAAAGTTATGACCAGTTCCACAGCTCGGCTGCTAGTAATAAGAGCGGTTAGGGCGTTGCACCCGAGTCAGGGGTTAAGCCTTTTATTTCGATAAGTAGTGTCGAAGTGGTTTGGCTAATGTTTGGGTGTTGTAGCACTTCGAGATGTTGAGAAAGAAATCCGGGGAAAAGAAACGGGTTTAGCGTGGGAATAACGCTACAGTTGATGCCTATGGTTGACGGGTCTAATGCTAAGGACCATTGGATATAGACGGTTAGTTCACGGGAGGGACTGCAGCCCTCTATGTGGAGTAACCTGTCTGCGGTGGAGACGATTAGACGTGAAGACCTGGGGTATGCTGTAGGTTATGTCTGGGACAGACCTAAATTTCTGTGAGGGTTGAAAAAATCATCGTAGTGCCTTTTGTTGTCTTGGCAGCAGGAAGATTTGTTAATTGATTGGGTGATATCCTGTGGTATGAAAACGAGATGCGTGGCAACGCTCCTTGTTAAAGGATGCTAACGCAATTGTGGTTAAATTGATCACAATTGATCGGGTAGATTGAGATAATGGACCCAGTGTGATCTTGTAGTAATGCATGAAGATGGGTTGATTGGTGGAGTCGGTAGATGGCACTGAAATGTTACGTAAGTGCCGTGGAGGGCGAGACTTACAAGTTGGAAGCCAACCAAGAGATGGGATTATTGAAGAGCGTGAAGGCTTCAAGTAAAGGAATCTCTAATCCTATGATGTGAGGTGTGGCAAGTTGAACGCGTGGCTAAGGCACGGTTTAAAGTTCGTGAAGGCTTGCAATTGCACGGTCTAGTATTAGTCCTGATGTGTCGATGCGAAAATGAGGAAGTATCCTCATGTAGCACTGGATGGATTTCCGATTGATGACACAGGATCAGTTGCCAGGTGGTAGCACCTGATGGCAATGATAGGAGCGTGAGGCTCGAGGATTGTGATGTAAAGCTTTATTGATTGACCGTGTACATAAAGGTTCAACAGATCCTGGTGGCTAGACCAGGTGAGTTTTTGAGAAAAAGATCCAAGACTTTAATAGATGGTTGGTCAAGGCAAAGTTGTGCCGCTTGAAGGAGTGCTACTCCGTAGTGAGAGTTATAGATGGTAGTGTTAAAATGTGGCCTAGGTAGAACTTGAGATGTTCTCCCAAGAAAAGTTGGGCATGGGGCCACAACACTAGATGGACCTCCTAAGGTACTATAACTCTAACATGATGGATCACCCGGGGAAAGCCAGCGTGATGGCGAGTGCCTGGGTAGGAATATGAGTCCTACGGCATCAAGTGGGAGTGTGAGTTCCATGAGAGTGATCAGGGGTGATTTCCAGTGGGTGGAGTTTATATCGAAGCGGTAGTCGATGATTGAAAGTGTTGGAAATGTATGCCCTAAAGACACGTTTTGTTTAATTTATGGTAATGATGTTTCTTTTATTCAGTTTATGGCACATATATTATTTGCATTTAATTGTTGGAAAGGTGTCCATGCTATTAAGTAAGTGATTCATGTGATGGGTCGTTCTTCACAGTTAGGCATGAATCATGGGTACTTAATAAGCAAGAAAATATAACTCTTGATCTTTTGATAGAACTGGGCATTCTATCATGATAAGATCATTGTGCAATAGATCCTAATGGAGGATGGCTTGCCTTAGCCAGTAAACAGTCCGTTTACTCTAATTGTACAAGCGCATTTGGAATGCGTAGAGTGGACCTGTGATAGAAGCTAATTACAAAGTACTAATTATCATGGAGCTAGTCTATCACTGCTACTACGTGGACGAGTACTCTAATACTTGAGTATTAGTTGGTGGTCTCGTGAACCTAGAGCTATATTCTTAGATTCATTGTAGGTGAGGTCTATCAAAGATCAATATCCTTTTGAGTTGGGAGTATGGTTTCTAATTAGCTAAGACAGACTAATACAAGATAGTTTCTGTGATTCACCCCCTTGTGATTGTCCAAGAATAATCGAATAATCCAGGGCCCTGGGAACGTGACTTATGAGTGTGTGCTTCTGGGTAGCTCCCAATGATAAGCAAGTACATTCGAGTAGTCACGGATTATTGGACTAGTGATCTAAGGATGGTAGAAGTCATTTAGAAAGGTGTTAGTACATTATTCCTTTCTAAATGATGGGTGTTACACAGAGGGGTATTTTCGTCATTACACTAGTAGGTCAAAGACATGGCATATGCAAAATTATTCGTGGGGTCAGTGTTACCATATGGTGATAGTTGGAACACTTAGAATGACAAAATATAGCTACTAGGTAGCAGGGATATTTTGGTCATTTTAGTAGCCGTGAATAATTTGTCTTTTGGTCCCCGGGGTAGCTCGATGTAACTCATGTATTTTTAATACATTTGGCTTGTTGGATGAATTACATTAAGAGAGAATTATTTTATTTAGAATGGTCCATTGGGCTAAAATAAAATAATAGTTCATAAGGGTTTTAATTAATTAATTGGGCTAACCCAATTAGGAAATTAATTAAAAGATTTGGCCCATTAGGGTTTGGCCCACTAGGGTTTTAACCCTAGGGTTCTCCCTATATATATCTCTCTTTAGTTGTTTTTTAATCCTAAGTCGTTTTTCATTCTTCTTCACCGAAGAGAGGCCACGAGTTCGAGTCATACTCCGGAAGATCGAAAGGGGGCGTTTGTGTTCTGATGCGACGGAGCCGAAGGCTAGCAGGGCAGCCGTCGTCTCCTCCACACGAAGAAGCACCCATCGCTCCATTCCGTCCGGTAATCCGCCGAAAAAGTAAGTCTCCTAGACTCTAACCAATACGAGGATCGTTTTATTTTTAAAACGCTTCCGTTGCATGCTTTTGATCCTCGTTCATGATCCTTCAGAAAGGGTAGTGCCTAGAGGAAGGTTGTGTTGGTTGTGAGCTGGGCGATCTGATTAAAGCTAATTGAGTTGATTAGATGGAAGGTGAAGGCGAATTTAAAATGTCACCAATGGGTGGCTAGAGCTCAAAGGAAGAGCTTGTGGGACGAGATTGGATCCCAAGAATGGTGTTTAGGTGATGAAATCACCTGATAGCTGTGAGTGATACAGCTAGAGGGATGCCTGGGTATGGGGGAAATTGATGAGATTTAACCTCGTGGCTAAAGGTTAACGGTTGTGAAAGGAAATCAACTAGTGGAGCCGATTTGTGACCGGCTGAGGGTAGCCGATGGCGACCGAAGATGCCGACTGGTAATAGCGGCAGCAGCAATGCAGCGGCTGGCCAGGGTCGTGGGGCGTCGTGAGAGTAGTCGGTCAGTGGCGTATGTGGCTCCCGAGTCGCAGTTGCGGCTGGATGTGGCGCTAAGCGATGGCAAGAGGTCGTCTTAGCTGGTGATGATGGTATTAGAGCCCATGTGGCCGCTCACCGAGTGGTGTGAGCTGATTGAAGCAAAAGTTATGAGAAGTCAGGGAGAAGCCAGAGTCTCTCAGGAAATTAGCTAGCTGCTATAAACATAGCAAAGTGATTTTAGGAAGGCGGCCTAAGGGTGGGGTCGTGCTGGTTGCGATGACCAGTGAGATTCAAGGAACAGCGAATCTTGAGACAACATGGTGGTGTCGTCGTCGCTGGCAAGGAAAAGATGTTGTCAGGGAGATCAAAGGTAACCATAGCGCAAGGTAGGACCTTAAAGCCAAATAGGAATGGCCATAAAGGTTAGTGCCTGTGAAATTTGAGATACAACGACCGTGGAGGGAAATTCATTGCGGTTATAGTGTTGTCCTTGCCAAGGAGAACAACGAGAATCATTATGCATGGTTTAAAATCAGATGTCTACTACGGATTGAGAATGAATCTGATTTAAGTTGGCCGAAAGTTTTGTGCCTCTAGAATATGAGACTTTGCCGAGAGATGGCAAAAATTTGAAAGGTCCCAATGAAACTAAATCTGGGCGAGTAAATTTGGCTTGAAGATCGCTACTAGAGTGAGGGTGTAACCATGTTGGCTTGTTGTGGTGCGGACCAAAGACACGAGTCATCCTACAAGTGTGATGCAATAAGTGTTTATGCATATGGTAATAAGCCAATCACTTATGCCACGCACCGTGGGTGATGACGAGCGTCGATTAATGGTTCGCGACATTAAGCGAAATGGAAGGACCCTTGACTCACGGTAGGGTTTAATAGCCAAGGTAAGGCTTAGCATGGGGCATGATTGTGAAGGCCGAAATGAGATAAAAAAAATTGAAGAGGGGTTGCTCAGTGAAGAGTTCTCTGGTATGGGTATGAGGCCCTTACTAGCGTGCAATATCGGCCAGAAATGAAGGCCAGAGGAGCCTATGTGCTTGTGCAAGAAACTCCTGGTTGGGAGAAGGTTGTGGCTCGAGCATGGTTAAGCTCGAGGTGAGATGGTAATGATACGTGCATCGCCAAGCTTAAGTTGGACTCGGGTAATGCACGTATGGTTGAAATGTGTAATTACCTGACATGGTGTTAGGTATATCGATTATGCGTAATCGTATCGATAAATGAGGGTCGGCTGGTCAAAGTAGGAGACCATGTATGAAATGGTCGAAGTTGGCAGGGTGGGCTAAATGGGTGCTTCCCTTGTAGTGCTAGCGTGATAAGTTGATCGGTAATGAGAGATTGCCATGAGAATCAACTCAAGCTACACATGTGTGCGATTAATGACAGTATGCTATGATAAATGGGTGGCTGAGTGTCTTATGGGCAGTAAAAGAAACATTGCGGCTGATGATCAGTGCTAAAACGTTACTGGTTGGACCAGCATAAAATCGTGGCCATGTGTGATTGGCAGTAGGAAACGTTGCCGTGTGTGATCGGCGTAAAATCGTGGTAGACTGATCAGTAATGCAATGTTAGTGAGAGTTGTTTCGGTTGATGCGAAAAAGGGGAAATGGGAAGAAAACCTGCAAAGCGATGCTTCGAGGCAGAGAAAATCCATTTGGAGATGGATAACGTTGCAGTAAGCATGACCAGCGACCAGTGGTGCGATTTGACTGGAGGCCAAGACGGTGTTCAGTGGTGAATGTTCTTGAGAGACGGAGGACCAAATGCTTAAGTGAAGCCTTGAGATGGGTGTAACTCGAGGTAAAAGCTGATAAATGGTTCGGCTACGAGATTCTCGTGCAGGAGATTCAGAGAGTAGCCTGAAAATGTGATCATCTTGGGCAAGAGAGTAAGGTAAAGTGAATTTCGAGGACGAAATTCTTCAAGGAGGGTGGAATGTAATACCCGGTATTACATGGTATTGAAAATAAATAATTTTGGATTATTTTGTCAGGACCTCAGGTGGTCCGGAAAGCCCAAGGGTCAATCTCGCTAAATTAATTAATAAAATTACCGAATCGGCGGCTGGGAGTGCCTCGGGACTTGGATGTCCAGGGAAGAGGGCAAGAGATTGATGAGCGTCTCGAGGCGAGGATAAGGGCGCTGGAACCAGTCTGATCGGGAATAATTTTCGGATTAAATTCTGTATAAGCCCGAATAGGTGTTAGTACCAAATGGCTGCAGAGGACCTCCGGGAAGCTGAGGGGACCCTAGGGGTGGTCCGATTTTGAGAATAAGGCAACCCTTAAGCGTTTTCGGATCGAATAAAGGTCCCGGGCAGGTGCAAGGACGAAATTGGCTTTATAGAGTAAAGCCGATTATTAATCCTTGAAGAAATCAAGTCTTAGTGTGGTTTAAGGATAATTAATTAAAGTTTGAAAGGTCCAAATGCAATAAATAAAACCCCTAAGTGTGATTAAAAAATTCTTAAGTGGAATTAATATGTTTATTGGGGGTTAATGGGTAAATATATATATAAGTGTATGTATAGGCGTGGGCATCAAGTTTACTACAGTGCCCATTCTCTCAAATTGAAATCAAAATGCAGAAACAAAGGAGAAAGTTAAGAGGGCTCGAGAGAGCTCGTGATTGAGAGATGCTGAAAGAGCGAGGGCCGAGACCAACAAGCAGTTAGAGGAAGGAGGGAGACCGGGAGCGAGAGCTGTTCGACCATGGCAGCCACTGCCATGGCTGACGAGGAGGCAGCCTTGAGCAAAAGGGGGGCACCAGCAAGCGCACTGAGGTGCGCGAAAGCTCGCGTGAAGCGGCTAGCCGGATTAAGGGCCAGCAATAGCCTAAAGCAATAGCGGATGTGGCCATGGGCAGCGCGAGGCCGAGCAGCAGAGGGCGGCCATGGCAGTCGCGGCTGAGGGTGGCTAGCGGAGGCGGCGTTGGCCGTAGGTGGCGGCCGGAGAGGCCAGCGACGGCGGCAGCAGCCGCGCAGGTGCGCTGTGCGCGCAAGCTCGGTGAGGAAGAAGGCGCAGGTCATGTGCGCAGGGCGCAGGAGAAGGCAGGGAAGATGAACAGTGAAGAAGAAATAAAATAGAAAAAAAAAAGAAAAAGAAAGAAATGAAAATCTGGAAAAAATGGGAAAAATTGGGAAAAATAGTCGAAAAATCCAGAAAAATTGGGGGAAAGTCCTGGAAATTAATTTGGGACTCGAGGAGTGGGCTAGACGTTCGGTATATGAATCCGAGGGCTTTATGGCAGTCCAATAAGCGATGCCAATGTGGGCGATAAGCCGATTTTCTCTTCCAGACTAACTGAGGTGAGTTAATTAACTCTTTTCAAAATATTTCCTTATGTGAGATATTAAATTGTGTAGGGTAATTAATTGTTGAATTAAACCTTGGGTAGGGGTTGTTTGGAATTTATTGATGGCTGGCGTATGCCGTGGTTAGTATTGATGGTGATTTTGCGATGTGTGGCGAAATTGAGAGCATTGGATTAATGCTGGTTGTTAATGGGTTGGGTTTTTGTGTGTTTGCCCCTAGGTTCGACCGGGAAGGCGATAATCCTAGAAGAGCTCGGAGTTCGGGCTGGCGTTCTCGCCGAGGCAGAGATAAGCCTTCGAGCTAGGTAAGGGACGGCCCCATGTGGAGGTGGCCTTGCAAGTTGGTAAATATGTTTGATAATGTCTTTATGTTGCATGGCATGTAGTGGTTATATCTTGTGTGATGCAAGCTCTAGTGGACCTATGGCCATATGGAGGACTAGTGTGGTAAGGGTTGATAGGTTGATGCCTCAAACCTTAGTGGGTTGTGAGGATAAGTGGACCTAGCCTCATTTGCATGCATTTGGCATACATAAACATGATTATATTCATATTTACATGCATTGCACCCTTACTGAGTCTCTATGACTCATGAGGTTTTACCTCATGTGTAGATGATGCAAGTCCGGATACAAGCAGGGATGGCGCCAGGAGGCTATTGTGGCAATTAGCTGTGTTGCCCGAGTTATGTATTTTTTTAATATTGCTTGTATGTAGCCAGGGGGGCGTGGTGTATATATACCCTTGTTAGTAAATGTCTGTGTTATTGAGCTTAAATGTATTTAATTGTTGTAATCATCATAGTGTGATAGATGATTATGAGATTGCTTGTTGAATGTGGCAAAGTCGGTAAAGCCTAGTTTCGGACCGAGTTAAGATCAGCAAGGTATGTTCTCATAAATCCCCAATACTCAGCGAAGTGTTGTATGCTAGCTTTGTGCCTGGGTCACCTCTGCCTTGCTATGGGGTGAGCTGAAGAGAGGTGAAGCTCACTCGGGTTTCGGGTCTTGGTCCGTTGGATTTTTCTTATTTGAGTTGGGACCAATTCCTGAGTTGAGCGAAGGGAAGGACGAAGCCTAGTTCCCACCTAGGGCGTTTCCTGTCGAAACATAGTCCAACCCTTCAGTTGTGGTTTGTCGGGTGAGTAATCCGGTCGATTATTTACCGATAGCGCCCGTAAGTGGGAGCGGGTCGTTACACTAGTGTGCTTGGCCACAGGCATATTGCATCATATGTGACTTTCTATATGGGCGAGTAGGGCTTGATGCATGGCTTATAGGGTTATGTATTATTGTTTATGCTCATTATGCCTCTGCATCATACTTAGACATGAGCAATGCATTGTATGTGATTTGCTATATGGGCGAGCAAGGCTTGATGCATAGCTTATGGGGCTATGTATCATCGTTTATGCTCATTATGCCACTGCATTATATTTGTGCATTGCATGGTTACTGGCGCCATGTGGGTGTGTGTGGATGTTTTTCAGCTCCAGTTAGAACTTCGGCTCAAGTTAGAGCTTCGACTCCAGTTAAAGTTTTAGTTCCAGTTATAGAGATGGGTGTTGGTTGCTCCCACCCGAGAGAGCTTTGGCTCGCGATTAGGTACAGTTGCCTTTCAGGGCAGTGACAAGTTTATGATAGGGACTTGGGTGTCGTGCATCTTATGTGGGCCCCAAGGACCAGTATGTGCATATTTTATTATGTGACGTATTTATATATCTGTCAAGAGATTCATGGACTTGTGATGTATGGTTGGTTATCATGCTTTGCATGAGTTTAGCACTTAGGCGCAAGCTATCTTTAGCTTCCATTCCCTTGTCAGCTTTTCCTTTCTCATATGCTTGCTGAGTTTTGTGACTCACTCTTGCTTCTCTTCATTCCAAGTAAGGGCAAGGCTAAGTGTGGGGGCGAGGCTAACAATCTTTGAGCCATCCTGATAGGTGGTGTACAGGGCAGTCCTAGTAGATCCTGGTTTGGTGTATATCTTGTGATTTTATGCCATGGATGTTTAGTTTTTGAGTACTTGGCACGGTTTTGTATGTGTATATATATATACCATGTAACCCTATGACCGGTTGTCTTTCATTTGCATGCCTAGGATGTGAGTTATGCTTCCATTGTTATTTCTTTAATATGAGTTCAAGTGATCCTAGTTGAGCATGCATGACAGGTTAGGGTAGTTTCTTTTCTATTTTCTCTACCCCTCGTGGGCTCTCCCTTGGGTTCTTTAGCTTGGCTGGGGTATCTGGGTGGGGGTCTCACATCTTCACTCTCTCTAGTTTCCGTTACTACATTGACTCGGCAAGCCAAACAAGCATAAGCCTTTCGAGAACTAAAGCTATCATCAGCTAAAGTTTTTCCACTTGATATAACATGTATAGCTTGATGAGTTGGCTTATTGTCGAGATGTGGATTTTGTCTGTAGTCCCTCCCTCTCTCTTATCGTCTTTGATCATGGCTCTCCCGCCCTTCAGGTTTCTCTTCCCTTGTTTGTGGCTCTCGGTCGCCCTTTTTTTATTCTCGTACATATCTTTGCAAATGTCCTTCCCAGATAAGCATTTTAATTTGATTTTTTAGTTCCTTGCATTGATCAGTGGAGTGGCAATGAGTTCTATGATATCTACAGTATTCACCCTGATTCCTTCCCATAGGATGATCAGTTCTCTTTGGGAGCACGATAAAGCCTGACCTTTCCACAGTTGCTAATATAGCATACTGTGGTTGAGTAGCCGGGTGTAATGATTGAATTGGGGTCTAGGTGTATTCGGCCTCGGTACCTTTTCCCGTTGCCTGTTGAAGTCCTCTTCACTTTCTCGATCTTTTCTCTTTCGTTCTCTGTCTTCATGTCCCAAAATTTTGGAGATGATTAATGATTATTAATTCTGGTATTCGAAGTCATTATGAAATATTTTGGGATTTAGGAGAAAATATTTATTTATATCATTTTTGAGGAAATAGGTAACTAAGGTAATTAATTATCATATTTTGGAATATTTATGGAATTATTAAATTGGGGTGTAATTGGGATTTTTTAGAAGTTTTGGGGTGGCAGTGTAATTAATAAGTGGGGTGAAAGTGTAGATTTTCAGAAAGTTTGGGGGCTAAGGTGTGATTTCCAAAAAAGGGGCCGAGGGTCACCTTAAATTTAATGAGAGGAGTATAGGGTTGAAGGCAAGCGCTAGCGCAAACGGCCGTGGGCGAGGGTGGCCAGGCGAGGGACGCGAATTCGAGGCCGGGCGGAGGTAGGCAGGCGCAAGGATTTTGGATGAATTTATTCAAGCTTCAGGCGCCAAAACGACGTCATTTTGCTTAAAGCGATGGGGACGCATGATGGGTATCGAATCCAACAAATAATAAATTAATGCACTTAAAAATGTAAATTGTGATCGTGATGAGCAAGGTCGTATCCACTGGGATTGGTTAGATCTATTTCTTTGGAAACTTAAAATAAATAGAAGAAACAATTAGCACGTTTTGAATTTCAAAATTTAAAAAATTAAAATAAAATATTATTCTAAATTAATAAAGCAAATTAGAATGTAAAAAGATTAAAGTAATCAATAGAAACGCTTCTAGTAGAAGGGATTTATCCACTAATGGTTATGACACTAATCATTGATGCCAAAGTCACTAATTTTCCTTGAATATTTGGCCTTAGAAAGAACAAGAAGCTCTATTCATTCAATGTTTTTGATATGCCCGACAAATATCAGCAAGTTAATGCGAAATAAATGCATGTAAATCCAAGAGGAAAGGGAAAAATTAAAGCAAAATTAGAAAAATGCGTGGGGCCAAAACCCCACTCGGTTCGGTGGCAAAAATCGAGTGAGTCACGATTCTATGGAACCGAGACCCACTCGGTTCCTTGGTTTGTAACGACCCGTTAGAGGGCCCAGTATTTATTCAAGAATTATTTAATTAATTGTTGAAGTATTTGATTAAGCAATTTTGCCAATTAATTATTTAATGTGGCAATTTAGAGATTTTGAAGGAAAAGAATAACATTTATCTCTTTCTAATGTTGGAGTTAAAAGAATTTGCCAAGGTGGCAATTTAGATTTTTAATTGAGAGAATAGTATTTAAATAGCATTTAAATGACATTTATCTTGTGGAAATTAAATGCAAGGGCATGAAGGTAATTTTGGAGTTTTATTATTATTTGAGAGTTTTAATAATAATTTTTGTATTATTATTAATTAAGTTAGATTATGTATTTAAAGGAGAATGAGAATTCATGTATGAGATGGATTTGGATTGAGAGTCTCCTAGTTAGATTTGGAGAAGGAATCCAAGTTGTAGAAGAAGTGTAATATAGGGCTTTATGTCTATATATAGAGCCCATTAGCTTAGTTTTTCTTCACATCATGTGAAGAACAGAAAGGCCAAGAGATAGTAGAGGCTTGCTAGAGTCTTCAGGATCGTTCCAAGGTTTGATCAGAGAGTTCTATCAGGCAAGTATTCTTCTTGTGATCCCTTCCATTACAGGTTCATATCAGTTTTTCAGATTATTCCAGTTCTTCATTAAGTTCTTAGATTTTATATCAGTTGCAGTGCGTGTATATATATATATATACACATAAACAGTGAATACATGAGATAGATGTGCATGAGTTATTCAGTGATTCTTCCAAATATCATTGTTCAATCATCCTTAATATTGTTTCATACCAGTTGGGATTCATGTTTCCAAGATTTCTTTCAGAATGGCATAGTTTCATTGAGTTTTGATCAAGAACATAGCCTCTATAATCGTTCGTGTTCATCAAAAATAGTTGCAGATATCCAGATGAGTTCTTCTATATCTGGATGGATTTTTCAAAGCTTGTGAGTAGCATTTGGATGGAATAGAGTCTATCCGGATGAGTCAAAAAGTTTTCTGTGAGTGACATCCGGATGGCCCTTGGGCATATCTGGATGGCCCTTGGGCATATCCGGATGGCTTAGCAATATATCCGGATGGTTTGTATCACATCCGATTGAGTCCAGTACCTATTGTGAGTAATATCCGAATAACTCTTGTTCATATCCGGATAGCCCAGTAACATCCAGATGCTTTGTTTTCGTATCCGGATGTGTCCAGTAGTGATTGTGAGTAGTATCCGAATATGCCTAGTTGTTGTAAGTGATATCCAGATGCTTCGTGTTGTATCCGGATGAGTCTAAGACTTTCGGTGAGTAATATCTGGATACCTTGTACGTATCCGGATGTATCTAAAGTTCTTCGAGTATGATATCCGGATCGTTTATTTATACATCTGAATAGGTAAAGATAATATCCGGATGCCTCCCTCAAAAGTTGAAATTCGTATTCGAACAGTCTCTTGTGGCATCCGAATGCCTCAGTGAGATATCCGGATGGCCAGAATCATATCTGGATGTCCTAGTCCTTATCCGAATACTATCCAACATATCCGAATAGCTCGTTCTGTGTGTTTCCAGTATATCCGAATGACCAGAATCATATCCGAATGTCCTAGTTTCTATCTGAATATATATCCCAGCATATCCGAATAGTTTCTTATTTGAGCGTCAGTGTATCCGGATGAGCCTTTTTCATATCCAGATGTCTTTCATCATATCTGGATTTCCTTCCTGATATCTAAATAGCTTTTTCAGAAATTCAATTTAAACTTCTAGTGATGTTTTAATCCAAGTCTTAATAAAAGTAATGTATTCAATACCTCCAAATATTAAATTTAAATGCCAGAATTTATCAAGTTAATCATACCCATACCCTAATTTATAATTCATTGAATATTTGTATTCCAATATATAGATGAAGATCATATCATGTTCAACATTATTTTTATTATGACATGATCAGCATTATTTTGTGAGATTATGTGCATACATTTTGGTATGAGTATTGAGCATGACTTTATATGGAGCACTACATATCGTGTGCCAGCATTTATGTGAGCATTGCATTGCATTATGCGCTCTAGGCGGCTTGTCCGCGGGGATCCCATCAGTTTCAGTTTCAACTGAGTTTATGAGTTGCTCGCCTGGGGGCCACTAGGGGGCTAGGGGCAATTTGCCTACAGTATGTGCTTATAGTTTTTTCTGTTTACAGGATTCAGATCAATCAGGTATGTTTTGCTCAAATTATGTGGGCCTATGAGCCAAAGTTGCATACCTGCATTTAGTTTACAATTTATGTGCATTACATTTCTATGAATGCAAACAGACGGTGATTATACCTCTCAGTACAAGTTCAGTAAGCTATTTATCAGTATCGATGTTCTTCGATTCAGCTTCAGTTATTCTTTTCAGGTTATTACTTGCTGAGCTTTGTAGCTCACCTTGTACTCTTCACCCTTCTAGCTTCTAGCAAGAGAGTATCAGATGTGGGGCCTAGCAACAGTGTTCAGTAGTGTGTGTATGTGGAGCCGCTCAAGATCAAAGATGTCTGGGAGTCTGTTGAGTTTCATAGTGTTTTCTCAGTTTAGATCTATTTTATATTTCAGTTGAGGGATTGTCCCTTAGACAGAGTTTGTGCTTTTCAATCTGTATTGACTCAGAGTTTTTATTCCAGTTGATTGAGATGTCCAGTCATGGTATCAGATTTATGTTTATTAGTTAGTTTTATTTTATATTTCCCGTAGCACCTCTTCTCGGGCAATTCTAGGAGAAGGGGGTGTTACATGGCTCAAAAGTGGCCACACCGCGGTGGCCACAAAACTGACTGGGTCTCGGTTGAAACCGACTGGATCTCGATCAATGGTGGCCACAAAATCGACTGGGTCTCGGTTCAACCGAGACCCACTCGGTTTGCATAGTGGCCACACAATGGTGGCCACCAAATAGTCTCGGTTCTTAGGAACCGAGATTCAGTCGGTTCTTAGAAACCGAGTCCCATTCGATTCTCGAGAGTCTCACTTGCTTCATTTAAGCCGAGGCCGAAACATTTTCTATGGTCTTCACGCAAGAGTAGTGGCCGCCATCAGATTAGGCTCGGTTCTTATGAACCGAGCTCCACTCGGTTCCCTTGAACTGAGTCCCACTCAGTTCTTAAGAACCGAGGTTCACTCAGTTTCTTTGAACCGAGACCCGTTCGACTCCTATTACGCAGGATATTCCAAGAATATGCTTCTCTTGAAGCTCCCGATGACTGCCACTTGATGTAGCGACCCATTAGAGGGTCTAGAATTTATTTAGAAATTATTTAGTTTCTTATTTAAGTTTTGTTTCAGAGATTTGGCCAATTAATTATTTAATATGGCCATTTAGAGATTTTGATTGAGGAAATAGCATTTAAATAACATTTAATTATATTTAGTTTTTATGGGAAATTAAATGCAAGGACATGAGAGTCATTTAGCAATTTGTGATTAGAATTTAATTAATTTATTAGAGTTATTATTCTTAAAGGATTGAGGTATCCGAGCGTGAGAAGGTTTTGGGTTTGTGAAGTCTTCTGGTTATAATAGGAGAATGGGTTATGGCGTTAGGGCTTCTCAAATCAGTGTATTTATATGTTGGAAATGTATGCCCTAAAGACACGTTTTGTTTAATTTATGGTAATGATGTTTCTTTTATTCAGTTTATGGCACATATATTAATTGCATTTAATTGTTGGAAAGGTGTCCATGCTATTAAGTAAGTGATTCATGTGATGGGTCGTTCTTCACAGTTAGGCATGAATCATGGATACTTAATAAGCAAGAAAATATAACTCTTGATCTTTTGATAGAACTGGGCATTCTATCATGATAAGATCATTGTGCAATAGATCCTAATGGAGGATGGCTTGCCTTAGCCAGTAAACAGTCCGTTTACTCTAATTGTACAAGCGCATTTGGAATGCGTAGAGTGGACCTGTGATAGAAGCTAATGACAAAGTACTAATTATCATGGAGCTAGTCTATCACTGCTACTACGTGGACGAGTACTCTAATACTTGAGTATTAGTTGGTGGTCTAGTGAACCTAGAGCTATATTCTTAGATTCATTGTAGGTGAGGTCTATCAAAGATCAATATCCTTTTGAGTTGGGAGTATGGTTTCTAATTAGCTAAGACAGACTAATACAAGATAGTTTCTGTGATTCACCCCCTTGTGATTGTCCAAGAATAATTGAATAATTCAGGGCCCTGGGAACGTGACTTAAGAGTGTGTGCTTCTGGGTAGCTCCCAGTGATAAGCAAGTACATTCGAGTAGTCACGGATTATTGGACTAGTGATCTAAGGATGGTAGAAGTCATTTAGAAAGGTGTTAGTACATTATTCCTTTCTAAATGATGGGTGTTACGCAAAGGGGTATTTTCGTCATTACACTAGTAGGTCAAAGACATGGCATATGCAAAATTATTCGTGGGGTCAGTGTTACCATATGGTGATAGTTGGAACACTTAGAATGACAAAATATAGCTACTAGGTAGCAGGGATATTTTGGTCATTTTAGTAGCCGTGAATAATTTATCTTTTGGTCCCCGGGGTAGCTCGATGTAACTCATGTATTTTTTAATACATTTGGCTTGTTGGATGAATTACATTGAGAGAGAATTATTTTATTCAGAATGATCCATTGGGCTAGAATAAAATAATAGTTCATTAGGGTTTTTAATTAATTAATTAGGCTAACCCAATTAGAAAATTAATTAAAAGATCTTGGCCCATTAGGGTTTGGCCCACTAGGGTTTTAACCCTAGGATTCTCCCTATATATATCTCTCTTTAGTTGTTTTTTCATCCAAGTCGTTTTTCATTCTTCTTCACCGAAGAGAGGCCACGAGTTCGAGTCATACTCCGGAAGATCGAAAGGGTGCGTTTGAGTTCTGATGCGACGGAGCCGAAGGCTAGCAGGACAGCCGTCGTCTCCACAACGCGAAGAAGCTCCCATCGCTCCATTCCGTCCGGTAATCCGCCGCAAAAGTAAGTCTCCTAGATTCTTATCAATACGAGGAACGTTTTTTGATTTTAAAACGCTTCCGTTGCATGCTTTGTTTCCTCGTTCATGATCCTTCATTATATAGTTTCATAAGTCAATTTTCTCATGCTGCGGAAAGAGAAGAAGTTTGTGAAGAGCATAGAGTTTGAGAAGCATTGTAGTGTTTAGATCTTCCATTACAATCGCTCGATCCGATCAGAGTTAGCAGAAGGCAAGTATCCTATCTGTGATTCTTTTCATTACAGATTCATAATAGTTTGTTCTCAATTTATTCCAGCGCTTCATTGAGTTCTCAGATTTATATCAGTTCCAGTGTATACATATATATATATATATGCATAGAACAGTGAGTGCATGAGGAAGTTATGTGGGATTCTTTATAGTGAATCTTTTAAATATGATGTTCAAATCATATTAGTAGTGATCTCAGAATACCAAGACTCTTTATTTTGGGTTCCCAGTTTAATCAGATGGTATGTTCATGTATATGTATATATATTCATGCGATATATCATTATCCAGTGAGATATGATAAGCCATGCACAATTCTTTTTAGTGTTTTCTTTCATAAATGATTGATTTATCCATCTTGATATTATTCTATATCGATTGGGATTGTTCTCCCAAGATTTCTTTCGGAATGGTATAGTAATGTTAAGTTTTTGATTCAAGGTATCGTCTCTGTTATCGTGAGTTTTATGTCTGATGAGATTCCAGTCATTCGAATGAGTTTTGATGCATCCGAATGAATTCTCAGCGTTATCGTAAGTTTTTCCCTTATAATGTGTCAGTCATTTAAATGAGTCCTTTTTCATTCGAATGAGTCATGTGTTATCGTATCATTTGTATGTGTTTTTGAAGTTTTGAGTCTGTCATTCGAATGAGTCCTTGAAGATTTGAATAAGTTATTGCTTTGTATAGTCTAGCATTCGAATGAGTCTCTCTATCATTCGAATGACCTATGAGTATCCCATTAATTCATTCGAATGAGGGTACTGTTGCATTCGAATGAGTCGCTTTTAGCCAGTTCAAAAGTTAGAAAATTGTCAAATTCATTCAAATGAATTTGTGAGTCATTCGAATGAGTCATTGTTCAGATCTGAATAGCCCTTGTTATATATCATCTATCATTCGAATGAGCCTCTGTCATTCGAATGAATTTCTGCCATTCGAATGAGCTTGTTGTAGTCCATTTTTTTCATTCGAATGGGCTGCTGCGTCATTCGAATTGCTCCTTATACTTCCTCAATCATCCGAATAGTATCATATGGCATCCGAATGGCTTCCAATAAATTCTTGATGCAAGTCTTAAATTTAATATAAATATTCAATTATTCAAATATTGAATTTTTATTCCAAGATATGATAAAATCCAATATGCCATGCTTATACTCAGAAATTTCAGAATCTTTATATCTCAATATAGCTGGTAAAAATCATATACCATATTTAGCAATTAATTATGACATGATCAGCATTATTATGTGAGATTATGTGCATACATACTTGTATGAGCATCGAGCATGACTTTATATGGAGCACTACATATCATGTGCCAGCACTTATATGAGCATTGCATTATGCGCACTAGGCGGCTTGTCCGTGGGGATCCCACTAGTATCAGTTCAGTTATATCTCAGTTATGAGTTGCTCGCCTGATGTTGACTAGGGGGCTAGGGGCATGTTGCCCACAATATGTGCTTACAGTTTTTATGTTTGTAGGATTCAGATTAGTCAGGTATGTATTACAGTTATGTGGGCCTACGTGCCAAAGTTGCATACCTGCATTTAGTTTACAGTTTATGTGCATTACATCTTGTAAATGCAATTCAGTAATTATTATATCTCTCAGTACAAGTTCAGTAAGTATTTATCAACATCGATATTTTTCGATTCAGCTCCAGTTATTCTTTCCAGTTTATTACTTGCTGAGCTTTGTAGCTCACCATGTACTCTTCACCATTCCAGGTCCTAGCGGGGGAGTACTAGATGTGGGGCCTAGCAGCAGTGTCTAGTAGTGTGTGTACGTGGAGCCACTCAAGACCAAAGATGTCTGGGAGTTTATCAGTTTATAGTGTTTGTCAGTTTAGTATTAGTTTACATTTCATTTGAGGGATCTTCCCTTAGACAGAGTTTATGGTTTTCAGATTATGTTGACTCAGAGTTTTATTGATTGAGATATTCATTTATGGTATCAGATTTCAGTTTATCAGTTATTTTTATTTTATTTCCCGTAGCACCTCTTCTCGAGCAGTTCTAGGAGAAGGGGGTGTTACACTTGACTTCCAGAAAATTTGAGATCAAGACCACTTTGCTCCCTTCAGATTCTCCTATAAATACGAGGCTTGACTCCTGATTTCTGGTATGTTCATTTCTGTAATACCCCGTATTACATGGTATTGAGAAAAATAAATAAATCCCGATTATTTGAAGGGACCTTAGGTGGTTCGGGAAGTCCAAGGGTCGATTTCGAGAATTTAATTATAAAATTTGTCGAATCGACGACAGGGAATGCCCCGAGACTTGGATGTCTAGGGAAGAGGGCATGAGATTAGTGAGCGTCTCGAGGTGAGGTTAATGACGCTGGAAGCAGTCTGACCTGGAATAATTTTTGGAATAAATTCTGTATAAGCCTTAATGGTTGCCGATATCGAATGCTCTTAGGGGACCTCCGGGAAGCTGAGGGGACCCTAGGGGTGGTTGGGTAAAGTTAGGACTTGTGCCCGTCAGTTAGACATGTTGCCCCAATTAGCAGTATTCTAACCCTAAGTAGTGATGCAGAAAGATGAGTAATAGAGGTGGAAGACCCCGTACTCGCAGTCAGGCTGCTTCTATGCAAGACCGGGTTCCAGTGTCCACACCATGCTCACTAAGAGAGTCTAGTCACGATCTATGGTAGGGAATGGTCGAGATGCGAGGTATGTTAGCATGATTGATGAGGGTGATAGATACCCTAGTTACTAATCAAGTAAGGGAATCACAAGTTCCCCAAGAAGTAGGAGTGGAGGCGATAAGCCAATCATTCCAACAGCTCCAATTGTGGAGACAGATATAAGGAGTCAGCTATTTAAGGATTTCATGACCTTTCGACCATCAGCATTCCATGGAGGCACAGATGCAGCAGCAGTTGAGAATTGGATGCTATCGATTGTACAGACGATCATCGAGTGCGACTTAGCACATTTTTATGCAGAGGTGATGCCGAGAGATGGTGGGAGACTGTCCGCCATAGGTTTGGTAATCGATAACCCTCATGGGTCGAATTTTAGCAAATATTCAATGACGCTTATTGCCCAGTAGGGGTTAAGGACTAGAAAGTTTTTAAGTTCGTTGAGTTGGTGTAAGGTACCAAGACAGTGGCCCAAGGTGAGGCAGAGTTTACAGCCTTGACTAGATAGGCCTCAGAGTTTGTGTCCACTGAAGCTAAGAAGGCTGCTAAATTTTAGAGAGGGTTGCGTGTTGATATTTTCCACGCTTTTGGAGAAGCTCAGAGTGTGGATTATGCCACGGTAATTCAACAAGCATATGCTATCAAGAGAAATGTTTGAGAACTGTAAGATCGAGGTACATGATAAGAAGCTATTTGGGAGACTTATTAAATTCTTTAATGGTATAATTTAAAGCCTTAGGAGGGTCCAAGAGCAATTATAGAAATTCCTAAGTGCAATTAATATATTCTTAAGTGGAATATGCAAAAATGGGGGGCATTAATATGCAATTGATATATATATATATATATATATACGGAGGGCTGTGAGTGGTGGCCATTTCAATTTTCAAATTTGGAAATCAAGAACAGAGAGGGAGAAGTGAGATCGTGAGGAGAGAGCTCGGGAGAGCAGTCAAGAGTGAGAGATAGAGAGTTTGAGAGAGAGAGGGTAGATCGGCCATGATGGAAGCCAGTTGCAGTGGCCAGGGGCGGTTGCGGGGGGAGCAGTAGTAGCAAAGAAGGCGATCGTCAGAGGCTGTGTGTGCGAGATGCGATGTCCACGATGACGTGAAGGGTGATCGATGGTGGTTACAGTGGCGACATCGAAAGCTATTTGGCCATGGCGGTGATGGCTGCGCGCGATGAAGCCAGCCGTGGTGGCGGTGGCCGGCTAGCATTTGCGTGGCCGTGGAGGCAGTGCTAGAAGGTAGCGGTGGCTGGTGGCCTGGGCTGCTGGTGTGCATGCAGGAGGCAGGTGCGGTGAGGAAGAAAAAGCTAGAGAAGAAGGAGTAGGCAAGGGAGAAATAAAGAAGAAGAAAGAAAAAAAAAGAAAAAAAATATGGAAAATGGAGAAAAATAGAAAAAAATATGCCAAAAAATTCGAGGAAAGTTTTGGAAATTGATTTGGGTCTTTAGGAGCATGTAGAGGCTCAAAAATGGGATTTTGGTTGCAAAATGGCAGCCAAAGAGGTAACGCCGGTGTAGGCATTTGGTCAAATTTCTTCTCCAGATTGGCTGAGGTAAATTTATTTAATTCTTTCCTAAGTTATTTTCTTTATGGGAGATAATGAATTGTGAAGTGATGGTTGGATTTAATCCTGGGTCAAGGTTGTTTGGAAATTTATTGAAGGGTGGTTTTGTGGTGTTTGGCAAAAATGAAGGCATTGGTTAATGTCTGATATATTGGGGTTTTGTGTGACTGGTATCTAGGTTCATCCAGGGAGGGCGGTGATCCTAGAAGAGCTCGGAGTTCGGGCTGACGTTCTAGTCGAGGCAAAGATGAGGCTTTGAACCAGGTAAGGGATGACCCCAAGTGGTGGGGGTCTTGCTTGCATTTGTAAGTGTTTATTTATGAGTTGCATGTAGCGGTCACATTTACATGATATGTGTTCTAGTGTACCTATGGCCATATGGAGGACTAGTGAGGTGGGAAGGGTGGGTCAATGCCTTAACCTATGGAGGTTATGAGGGTATGGAAGACTACCCATTTGCATTGCATTTTTCATTATATGCTTCATTTATTTATGTATTGCACCCTTACTGAGTTTTTATGACTCATGAGGTTTTACCTCATATCGTAGATGATGCAAGTCCAGATGCAATTAGGGATGGTGCTGGGGGGCTGTTGTGGCAACTAGCGGTGTTGCCCGGGTTTATGTGTTCTATTATCTCTTGTATGTATTCATATGGTGGTATGTATATATATATCCTTGTGTGTGAATAAATATGTTGTTGAGCGTTGGATGTATCTAGCTGTTGTATTCATCGTAGTGTAAGAGGTGTTTGTGAGATTGCTTATTATATATGGCTTAGTTAGTGGAGCCAAGTTTCGGATCGAGTAAGGATCGAGAAGGTATGTTCCCATAAATCCCCAGTAGTCGGTAGTTGTTTAATGCGCTAGTTTTGTACCTGGGTCACCTTTGGCTTGTTATGAGGCGAGCTGAAGAATGGTGAAGCTCACTCGAGTTTGGGTCTCGGTCCGTTGTGCTTTCTTGTTTGTGTTGGGACCGATTCCTCGAGTGGAGCGAAGGGAAGGTTGAAGCCTAGTCCCCACCTGAGGTGTTTTCTATTAAAACATAGTCCAACCCTTCAGTTATTGGTTTGTTGGGTGAGTAATCCGACCGATTATTCACCGGTGGCGCTCGTAAGTGGGAGCGGGTCGTTATAATTTCACTTGACAAGACTCATTTACTCTCTTAGATACATTCTAACTTAAGCATCGGAGAGTTTGTGCGGGGTCACCCACTCCTCTCACTGTTTGTTCGTTTTATAGGCCCAGTCGGTTCCACGACAAATCAGTTCCCCAACCTCAATCGTTTCCAAGGCAAATCGATTCTCCAAGGTTAGTCGGTTCTATAGCGAATCGGTTCCCCAAGCCAGTCGGTTTTAATCAAGACTTAGTCGTTTCTCCATCCAGTCAGTTTTAATCAAGACTTAGTTATTTATCCAGCCAATCGGTTTTAATCAGGAGCCAGTCGGTTCTTTCAACAGTACCATCGGGGTGTAACTATTCATCAACAATAAGTCATCATCACGAGATTCACTAATCATTACTCATTCATCTGATTACTCTTGGATACTGATATCGATTCTGTATTTTCCCTATTACAAATTTATTGTTGTAACTTGGCAACAACAATTGGCGCCGTTTGTGGGAAAATCAGCAAAAGGTCAAGTTAAAAACATAGTTAATGGCAAGCATCAGGGGTAATCAATGGACTTTCTCTCAGGGCATTGAAACTCGTCCCCATTCACGGGGCTTGCAAAATCCCAAATGGATACCTCGGCCTCCACTTAGTTTCCAACAACAAGGGAGTCTTCAATCAATTCCCTTCAATCCACAACTGCAAGTGGAGACCCAGTCACCCCCACTAGGTCCAAAAGCATGTTATCCTTTTGCAGAAAAGGTAGTCCTTGCCTTGGTAAATGTCACTCGAAAGTTGAGACCATACTTTCACGCCCATTCCATCATTGTGTGGACAGACCAACCATTGTGAAGTGTCTTGCAAAAGCTAGAGTGTTCTAGTCGACTCACCAAATGGTCAATTGAATTGAGTGAATATGACATACAATTTCAACCAAGACAGGCCAAATGGTCATTGTGTGGACAGACCAACCACTGGTGAACCAAAAGTCAAAAACCAGCCAGAATGGTCAATGTTTGTTGATGGGGCTTCCAGCTCGTAAGGAAGTGGGGCTGGGATTGTTCTCATTCCTCCCGAAGGAGACGCCTTGGAATATTCTCTACAATTCGCATTTCCTAGCTCAAATAATATGGAAAAATATGAAGCATTAATTACTGGAATGAGGTTGGCTCGAAAACTTGAGGTGACCCAACTGACACCTTATAGCAACTCTCAATTAATTATCCAACAATTTCATGGGAAATATGAGACTAGGGATTCAACAATGGCGCAATATCTACAAAAAGTCAAGGCCCTTGCAAAATCATTCCAAAACTTTCAATAAGTATATATTAATCGGTCCCTTAATAGCCACACAGATGCCTTATCCAAGTTAGCATCAGATAAGGAAACTCTCGAAAGAATTGTATTTGTAGAAGTCCTCCATAAACCCAGCATAGAGGAAGATGAAGTGGTATGCATTGAGGGAGACAACGATTGGAGAACACCTATTTGCAATTATTTTCTCAAAGGAGAATTACCAAGCGATCCGATCGAGGTAAGGAAAATAAAAACTCAAGGAGGACGTTTCACCATTGTTGATGGGATACTGTACAAGCAAGCCTTTACCATGTCGTTCCTAAAAAGTTTGGGTCCCCAAGATGCAGAATTTACACTATCAGAGGTTCAAGGTGGAGCTTGTGGTGAGCATTTGGGAGCCAGGGCTTTAGCAACAAAAATCATGCGAGCATGTTTCTTTTGGCCCACGCTTTAACATGATGCATTAAAGAAAGTTAAAAAGTGTGACAAGTGCCAACACCATGCTCCAATACAATCTGCCCCAATTTTGAAACTGCAACCAATCTTTCAACCAATACTGTTTGCACAATGGGGTTTGGATATCTTAGGTCTGTTTCCTCAAGCATCGGGTTAACGAAAGTTCCTCCTGATGGCAATGGACTACTTCACAAAATGATTTGGAGAGACGTTGTTTGTCAATTTGGAGTTCCACGAATAATTAATACTGATTATGGAAAGCAATTCGACTGTGATTCATTTCGAAGTTTCTGTGAAAGCTTGGGGATTCATCTGCGAATTGCCTCAGTGGCATATCCTCAAGCTAACGGTCAAGCTGAAGCCAATAACCGCACTATTTTGCATGGTTTAAAAACTCATCTCGAAGAAGCAAAGGGAGCATGGGTTGAGGAATTGCCAACCATCTTGTGGGCCTATCGTACCACAAGTCGAGTATCAACGGGAAAAACACCATTTAATCTAGTTTATGGAACGGAAGCCCTGATCCCTGTGGAAGTAGTTGTTGGGTCTCCTAGACTAAACGCTTATGAAGGTAACCCAGATACCAGTAATTCTGCATCACTAAAAGAAAATATCGACCTAGTTGAAGAGCAAAGAGACAAAGCTACCACCCAATTAGCTGCGTGTCATAAGAGAATTTCTAGCTACTACAATTCTCAAGTGAGAAGTCGACCACTGAAAGAGGATGATATGGTGCTCAGAAAGTCGACCATTACTAATATGCTTCGAGAACAAGTAAAATTGTGAGCCAACTGGGAAGGACCATATCGCATCCAAAAATTGATTGGGCCCAACACATTCATTCTTCAAAAACTTCAAGGAGAGAGTATGGGCAAAACTTGGAATCTAAACCACCTAATTCTATATTATCCCCCTTAAGTATGAGAGACAAATGTAATAACTGGTAATAGTGATGTGAACTCCATGTGAGAATGTAGGTGTGTGGGTATGTTAAACTGATTTGCAGAGAATGTTTGTTTGCTTTTTGCTGATATACTAACATTACTTGTTTTGAGTTATACATCTACTGTACTATTTAGCCCTCATATTTAGTCTTTTTGCACGTTAGTTGTGTCATTTTATTTATCTTGATTTCATTTTATTTCATTTTATAGGAATTGGGCTTCACACTATTTTATTTTATTTTTGGCAGAAGAGAAACAATGAGATTGGAGATAATGTGCTGACAGATTTGACCTTCTGTGCTTCTTTCAAATTTGTGGCCAAGTTATAATCCCAGAACGTGAATGATGTCTTCAGAGATATTGTAGAAGACTTCTTGGGCTTTCTGGAATGGTATTTTTTGTCCAAATCCGAGTTCTTTTGGGCCTCCAAACATCGCTTCAAAGTCGGGACCAGATAGCTGGGCTAAATTAGGAAAGCTGCACAGACGCTGAATCTTTAAAAGGCCATAACTTGGGCGTCCGATATCCAAATCAAGTGATTAAAAAGCCCAAATTCATCTACTCTTCCTGATATACAATATTTATGAGGGGGAGAAGCCCAAAATGAACGTTATCGTATTAGAAATCAGCTGTGGAGTTTCGGTAACCTAGGGTTTCCTCCCTAAGCTCTATTTAAGCACATTAAGAGGCCATTAGGGATCAATTCTTTTCGGGCGTGAATAGTAGCCAATTTTCCTTTTGTCTCCATTGTTCTTGTCAAGATGGAAGGCTAAGGATTTTGTAACCGGTTGCATGCCATACTCCTTACCTAGTTTGAATCTTTGGACGTTTTTGTATATCTGTTTTCATCTTTAATCTTATGGTTTTGTTTCTTTGCTTCTTCTCAAGTGTGTATGTATTTTATGCGACCATATGAATGCATGCATGATGCTTGGGCAGATTTAACTAATAGGCTCGATTGGGGTATTGGTTGCAAGAAATAAAATAAACTTAGTGGGCGATTGTTCATGTCGGTTTCAGATCCGTGTGCTAAAAGAAATTGAAACTTCTATATTGATCAAGAAGATCTTCTGTGATTTTTATATTTGTTTCGATTTAGTCTTCTGCGATTGTCAAGCATTTTTTTGATCTGGGGATTAAAGATAAATAGGTTCTTTATATGATGGATGATGATACCCAGGTAGGGAGGAAAGGTTGCAACCGGTTGCATCTCGGTTTACTGTCTTCGTGTTTATTTTGTTTTCTTTTTTTTTCACCAACCCCCCCCACCCCCGTTTAGTCTTGTTTTGACAGATCAGTTTGAGGTTCGTTGGGAGACGACTTTGGGTTGCACCCTTGCTGCAAATCAAAATCATTATTCATCTAATCTATCGGTGTTCGACAGCCCGATCACCTGCCTCTTTGATATTCTCAACAGAAAGTAGACTTGACAGTTCTATCGATCCCTCAACTATGAGATCGTTTATTATCCTTTTATAAACCCGATGGATGTCTTGGGCCATAGCTAATCCCCTATCACATGCATCCTCATAATTCCAGACTCGCGGGGCATCCCAGCTTGATGGTGGAATGACTGCAAACCATCTTGACTCAAACTTATTCACTTTGTTAGGGAGATCTGTTAAGAGATCTAAGCCCAACACCTTCTATAAAGTGTATAAACACTTATGCTTGCTAACATTCCTAAGCCGATAAAAGCAACATAAAATATGAAGTGAGGGAGGCATGCCTCTTTTATGGAATAAGATGGAGAAGCCAACCAATTGTGCCCAACCGTTAGGGTGAATTTGAGCTGGAACTATTTGATAGTGACGAAGCCATTCCATGATAAATTTTGGCATGGGAAATCGAAGACCAAAATCGAATGATGCGTAATGGATTCCCAAGCATCCCTCGCTTACTTGAGTGACATCAGGTTCATCCATCTGAGGATATCTAACCATAAAATCGGTTTGTGCATCGATGGCAGTCCAAGCCTTTAAAAAATCTCTCATGAGAAGTTTGGAAGGGGTATTCTCTAGGACTAGAGGAGGGTTGAAGGGCCTAGCATGCTTCATACGCACCATTATGAAAAAATGAGGAGATTACCTTTGAAAAATAGAGTAAGCTGGGAGTAACAAGGTGTGACTTAAAGGATAGGGAAATTCCTGCAAAAGAGACATGAGAAGAAAATTAACATGATAATGAATAAGATCGAGGTATTCAAAGCTACGAAAAAGAATGCAAACACGCCACCAGGCATAAGCAAAGGCCGGTCAATGAGGCAAAATTGGGTGGGCCCCACTCGGTTAAACCAATTGGAGGCTGCTCAGTTGAGAAGAAACAAAGCCGCTCAGCTGAACCAAGTGGCCAAATAAAATCGACTGGCCACTCGGTTTATCCAAGTGGGAAACGAATTGGAATGGGCACTCGGCCGAACCAAGTGCCCTACTTTGGTTGAAGTTTTAGCCACTCAGGATGAACTGAGTGGCCTATTAAAGTTGTTTGGGCACTTGGTTAAACCGAGTGCCTCTATGCATTTGATTGGCCACTCGGTTGAACCGAGTGGCCTTAAATAACCGAGTGCCTTTGAGTGAAAGGCGCAAAGATGAGAGGAAAACCTTGGAATTCTTAAAGGCAAAGAGTGAAAATGAACTCCCACTACCCCTATTTATAGGGTGCGAGAGAGTAGAAAAGTGTGCACAGATACAAAATAGTCCAAATGCAATAGTTTCATAGTTGGGAAAAAATACGAAAATTGATCAAGGGCTATCTATTGAATTTGTAGGGTGATTCAGTCATTTAACCAGATCATCCGGCCAAAAGAGTAGGGAGCAATTGATATGCCCAAAAAATATCAGCAAGTAAATGCGAAATAAATGCATGTAAATCCAAGAGGAAAGGGAAACTTTAAAGCAAAATTAAAAAAATGAGTGGCGCCAAAACCCCACTCGGTTCAGTGGAAAGACCGAGCGAGTCTCGGTTCTATGGAACCGAGACCCACTCAGTTCGTCGGTTTAAAAGTGGCCA
Organism: Diospyros lotus; assembly: GCF_014633365.1. NCBI lineage: Eukaryota > Viridiplantae > Streptophyta > Magnoliopsida > Ericales > Ebenaceae > Diospyros > Diospyros lotus. The sequence continues at coordinate 34,485,660 of NC_068343.1, read as the reverse complement.
CATCGTGGTGGCCACAAAACCGACCCACTCGATTTGCATAGTGGCCACACAATGGTGGCCACCAAATAGTCTCAATTCTTAGGAACCGAGACTCATTTGGTTCGTAGAAATCAAGTCCCATTCGATTCTTGAGAGTCCCACTTGCTTCATTTAAGCTGAGGCCGAAACATTTTCTATGGTCTTCGTGTAAGAGCAGTTGCCGCCATCAGATTAAGCTCGGTTCTAAAGAACCGAGTGCCACTCGATTCCCTTGAGCCGAGTCCCACCTGGTTCATATGAACCGAGGTCCACTTGGTTCTTAAGAATCGAGGTTCACTTGGTTTCTTTGAATTGAGACCCATTCGACTCTTATTACACAGGATATTCCAAGAATATGCTTCTCTTGAAGCTCCCGATGACTGCCACGCGTCTTTCAAAAAATCTGGGATCAAAACCACTTTGTCCCCTTCAAACTCTCCTATAAATATGAGGCTTGACCCCTCATTTTGGGTATGTTTGTTTCACCTGACAAGACTCATTTACTCTCTCAAATACATAATAACTTAAGCATCGAAGAGTTTGCGCAGGGTCACCCGTGCCTCTCACTGTTTGCTTATTTTATAGGCCCAGTCAATTCCACGATAAATCGGTTCCCCAACCTCAATCGTTTGCATGGAAAATTATTTCTCCAAGTTTAGTCGGTTCTATGGCGAATCGGTTCCCCAAGCGAGTCGGTTTTAATCAAAACTCAGTCGTTTCTCCAGCTAGTCGGTTTTAATCAAGACTCAATTGTTTCTCCAGCCAATCGATTTTAATCAGGTGCCATTCGTTTCTCCAGCCAGTCAATTCTAATCAAGACTCAGTCGTTTCTCCAGCTAGTCGATTTTAATCAGGAGCCAGTCATTTCTCTAACTAGTCAGTTTTAATCAGAAGCCTGTCGGTTCTTTCAGCAATACCATTGGGGTGTAACTATTCATCAGCAACAAGTCATCATCACGAGATTCACTAATCATTACTCATTCGTTCGATTACTCTTGGATACTGATATCGATTATGTATTTTCCCTATTACAAATTTATTGTTGTAACTTGGCAACAACAGTTTCCCTTTACTTCTTAGTTATTAAAAAAGCTCTTCAATTAAGTCTTACCTTCAAACAACCCTAGAGCAAGATCTCTAGAATTTAATTCAAAGGCAGCATTAAACTTTGTGGAAACAAGACCAAATCTGAACAATAAACACACAAGCTCAGTTTATTTAATTCATCACATGTACTCCCTAAGAATTGAATGAAAACTTGTCCATAATCATCAGCCCTAGTTGCTACTTATGCAAGAAAGACCAAACAATTATAGATTTGGTATTCAAGCTAGCAATTGATCATGCGTCAAGAATTGAATAGCAGCCATCTATGCAATCAAAACACACAATTATAAACATTAAAATTAGAAGATACATGAATATTGAAGAGAAAATCATATTGCAAATAAACTCAAAAAGATCTCACATTGTTCCTCACCATGGCTTTAAAATATCCTTCTACCGAAAAACCAAAGTTTAGCCACACATAATGAGAGAAAGAACACAAAAAGAAGAGAAAATATGAAAATGATGCTTCTTTCTCCTCTTGAATGTGCTTTTCTACCTTTTTATTCCTGAACATTCTCCCCTTTTAGAGCTTGGATCAAGACCTTAAATAGCCCCCAACAAAGTATCCAAATCAACCAAAGAATAAGGGCTTCCTAGACTCCTGTAACTTATGAGCCCATTTTGGATCAGATAAAAAGCCTTTTGGGATTCGTCCCCTTCTTAATAATTGTAGTTCATAATGTGTAGATGAATTTAGGCTTTTGAATCACTCGATTTGGACATCAAAAGCTCAAGTTATGTTTTTTTAAATATTCAGTGTTCATGTAGAATTCTAATCTGATTAGGATTTGGCCCAGTTTTTTGACCTTAATGTTGAAGCAATATTTGGAGGCCCAAACGAACTCGAATTTGGACAAATAATACCATTCTGGAAAGCTCAAGAAGTCCTCTACAAAATCTCTGAAGACCTCATTCATGTTCTTGAACTCTAATATGGTCAAAAATCTGCAAGAAGCCCAAAAGGTCAAAATATTAAAAAGCTAAAATTTTCTAAGTAAAAGCCCAATTTATTCTACCCTATCAAAAATTGTCTTAACCATAAAAATAAGCATAAATCAGCACAATAAGGCATAAATCACACCCAAAAGACCATGGGTAAGGGAAATAAATATATGAAATTATGCACTCATCAACACACGGCAGTCGCAGGCTACACCACGTGGTAGCTTCTGGGCCGCCCATTTCGCTTGTGCCCCAAGTAGCTATTATGCTACGAATTTAAGGCCAATTTGGCCATTTTTTAGTGCCAAACCGAGAAGGAGAGAAGGAGAAAAATGAAGGGAGAAGATGGTGTTCGGCCAGCAGCTGGAATAGAAGAAAAAAGAAGGAAATGAGGAAGAAATCAAGGGATTGATGAGTTGTTCAGTGTTTAAAAATATCTCGGTAAGTGAGTAAAATTACTAGAAGTTCTATATATCTAAATTATAGATTTTATACGGATAGATTATGTATTCTATGCGGTTGGGTTTAATTAATTTAAGCCACGATTTTATTAATTGCTAGGAAATGTTTTACTTTGCATCGCAAGCGCAAAAAAGGAAAGAATCGGCCAAGTAAAGGCAAGCTCCTAACCCTTTCCTCATGTTCTTAATTTCCTGCAAAAGTCTCTGTGGTTTCTCATATTTTAATTCCTCCCTCACTGTGACTCGGTTCCAGGCACTAATAATGTAAATTTGCGTGGCAACCATTCCATGACTTACATGTTATCATTGGGTTTATTGGTGATGAAATGATTTAAGTAAGTGATGTCTTGGTGTTGTTCATTTCGTCCATCATGAAGCTTTGTATCGCTTCGCTTTCCTTAGGAATGATGTCCAACCCATCGGGGCTAGGTTCCTAGAAAGTTAGATATGGTTTAGATTATGGGGTCATGTTAAGAATCTATTATGTATATTGAGATAGTTTTATGTTATTGAGAAGAATTGAGGACGATAATGGTATGATGATGGTTATGTTATAGTGCATGGGGTGTCATGGTAAAAGCTTAAGAAATGTTAAGTCGAAAGTGTATAAGCTTGATGTGGTTATGTGTGTCTAAGTGTATGGGGTACAAAGCCACTGACTGTCGACTGTGGGTCATGGCAGCCAATGGCTAGATGTATGGGCGTCAGTCATCAACTACTATGATAAGTGTTAGACGGGCCAGAAGAGCTGGTACTGTCAGATTCTCGCCTTGACTTTATGCATATCATGATATGTGTCCTGCATGGGGTTGGGTTGCCTTCATTGGTGAGACATGCTTTGTGTGAGATGGGATATGTGAGCATTTGCAAGACCTGGTTGGTCTAAGAGCCAACTTGGGTATCCTAGGTGAGTTGGTGGATTTAGAGCATTTCGCATGTGTGTATTCCTATGTGGGCATAGCATGGCCTGATGCTTGGTTTATGGGAGCCTTGTCATCACGTTTATGCTGCAAAAGCCATTGCATTTTCCAATTGTTGCATTACATGGTAAGGATGTGTGGCTATGAATGATAGGGATGGGTGGCACCCACCACAGATCGTATACCGTGGCAGTGGACTATGATGGCGATTGGTGTGGCCCACCACGAAAAGTATGTCGTGGAAGTGACCCACGATAGCTATAGGATATGATGGTATGATGGATGACAGGAAGAGCATGTTATGAATGTTAGGAAAGCTGACCAAGGTCAAGAAAATGCGGGTCTTTATGAATGATGATATGGTAGCCTATATTGGGCTGTAACATGTTTGTATGCGAGACTTGGGCCCCAATGTGTGGCTTATGTGGGGCCCAAGGACCCTTTATGTGCAGTTGATTTTATGTTATGCATTTAGAGCTAAGGCACGCATTGATCATGACATGGTGTGTCATTGCATTGGCATGAATTGCATGGGGTAGCGAGCAAGAGTTTTATCTCTAACCTACAACCTTTCTTTCTTGAGCATGCTGAGTCTCGCAACTCACCTTTGCTTTCCATCATTCCAGGTAAGAGAATCTCCTAAGGAATCAAGTACGTTCGATGGGGTTGGGTCCAGGTCAGGGAGCCATGATAGCAAGTGCAGAGCTCTCCCGAGTCTAGATCCTAGGTGTCATGTGTTTGCTTAGAGTGATGTTTTTATGTCTTCGAGATAGGTATATTATGTAAGCCCAAGTGGGCTCATTTTGCGACTGAGTATGTAAAGACGATTATGAAATGTGATGTAATGTAAAGAGTTATGGTTTTAATAAGGGTTGTGTGTGAGTTTTAGTTTGCGTTATTGTTGTAACGACCCATTAGAGGGGCCAGTATTTATTCAAGAATTATTTAATTAATTGTTGAAGTATTTGATTAAGAGATTTTGTCAATTAATTATTTAATGTGGCAATTTAGAGATTTTGGAGGAAAATAATAGCATTTAATTCTATTTAATTCTAGAGTTAAAAGAATTTGCGAAGGTGGCAATCTAGTAATTTTTAATTAAGAGAATAGTATTTAAATAGCATTTAATGGCATTTATTTATTGTAAAAATTAAATGCAAGGGCATGAAGGTAATTATGGAGTTTTATTATTATTTGAGAGTTTTAATAATAATTTTGTATTATTATTAATTAAGTGAGATTATGTATTTTTGAGAGTCTCCTAGTTAGATTTGGAGAAGAAATCCAAGGTGTAGAAGGAGTGTGATCTAGGGCTTTTATGTGTATAAATATAGCCATTAGCCATAGTTTTTCCTTACGCCGTGAAGGAGAAAGAAGCCAAGAAGCAACACAGAGAGTTCAAGGTTGCTTAGGACATTTCCATTGTATCGTTTGAGGAATCCGATCAAAGCAAAAGGCAAGTATTCTTCCTGTAATCCCTTCCATTACAGGTTCATATCAGTTTGATTCCAAATTATCCAGTTCTTCATTGAGTTCTCAGATTTATATCAGTCGCAGTGCGTGTATATATATATATACGTAAACAGTGAATGCATAATCAAGATGTGCATGATTTTATAGCGATTCAATCCAATATTATCTTTGAATTATCCTTAGAGTTGTTGCATATTAGTTGGGATTTGTTTTCCCAATGTTCCCTTCGGAATGGTGTAGTTTTAATAGAATTTATTCAAGATCAGAAGTCTCTGTTCGTTCGTTTCTGGGTTTAAGAATTGAAGATATCCAGATGTGAGTCTTCATATCCGGATGTTTTTTTTCAAGTTTGTGAGTAACATCCGGATGGGCTAGAGGCTATCCGGATGTGTCAAAAACTCTTATGTGAATGATATTCGGATGGCCGTCGAGCATATCCAGATGGTTCAAGTTCTGTGAGTGACATCCGGATGGCCCTTGTGCATAGCCGGATGGCCCTAGTAAGATATCTGGATGCCTTGTTCCACATCCAGATGTGTCCAATGCTTATTGTGAGTGATATCTGGATGCCTCGAGTCGTATCCGAATGTGTCTTTTATCCTCTGTGAGTGATATCCGGATATCTTGGCTCATGTCCGGATGAGTTCCGAGTTCTTTGTGTGTGATATCCGAATGGTTCTTCGTACATCCAGATGGCTCATATCAAGAGGCCCTTCCTTTATATCCGGATAAACCCAGAATATTGAGATGCCTTTCTTTGTATCCAGATGCCCTTCTCAAGTTTTGAATTCCTTATTCGAATAAGTTTCAGTTATATCCAAATACCTCAGTGAGATATCTTGATGACCTGAATCATATGTGGATGTCCTAGTTCATATCCAAATAATTCTAGCATATTCGAATAGCTTCAGCTTTGAATGTCAGTGCATCCAAATGAGCCTTCTTCATATCCGGATGTCGTTCCTCCTATCCGAATATCCTTCCTGATATCCGGATGGCTTTCCCAGAAATCTAATTTAAAGTGATATTTTAATCCAAGTTTTAATTAAATTAATGTATTCAATACCTCCAAATATTGCATTTAAATGCCAGAATTTATCAAGTTAATTATGCCCATACCATAATTCATAATTCATAGAATCTTTGTATTCCAATATGCTGAAAATTAGATTACATGGTTAGTATTTATCATGACATGTTCAGCATTACTCTGTGAGATTATGTGCATACATTATGGTATGAGCATTTAGCATGACTTTATATGGAGCACTACATATCGTGTGTCAGCATGTGTATGAGCATAGCATTGCATTATACGCGCCAGGCGACTTGTTCGCGGGGATCCCACCAGTTTCAGTTTCAGCTTAATTTATGAGTTTCCCGCCTAGTGTCCACCAGGGGGCTAGGGGCATATTGCCCACAGTATATGCTTACAGTTTTTTGTTTATATGATTCAGATCAGTCAAGTATGTTTTATAATTATGTGGGCCTATGAGCCAAAGTTGCATACCTGCATTTAGTTTTACAGTTTATGTGCATTACATTTTTATGACTGTAATCAGACAGTGATTATTCAGTACAATTTCAGTGAGTTATTTATCAGTATCAATATTCTTCAATTCAGCTTCAATTATTCTTTCTAACTTATTACTTGCTGAGCTTTGTAGCTCACCTTATACTCTTCACTCTTCCAGGTTCTAGTGGGGGAGTTCCAGATGTGGGGCCTAGCAGCAGTGGTCTATAATGTGTGTACGTGGAGCTGTTCAAGACTAAAGATGTCTGGGAGTTTTGTCAGTATTGATGTTAGAAAGTGTCTTGTCAAGTTTAAAAGCATTTAATTTATTTTTCAATTGAGGGATTTTCCCTTAGGCAAAGTTTGAGGTTTACAGTGTGTATTGATTCAGAGTTTTTATTCTAGTTGATTGAGATGTTTAGTTATGGTATCAGATTTCAGTTTATCAGAGAGTTTATTGTATTTTATCTATCTTCCCCGTAGCACCTCTTCTCGGGCAGTCATAGGAGAGGGGGTGTTACAATATTGGTATTAGAGCGATGTTTTGAGGAGTCTCCCATACACACATAGGATGTTGGGTAGAGTTAGGACTTGTGTCCGTCAGTTAGATATGCTGGCCCAATTAGTAGTATTCTAACCCTAAGTAGTGATGCAAGAAGATGAGTAATAGAGGTGGATGACCCCGAACTCGCAGTCAGATTATTTCTATTATGGTGGAAGTTCCTATATCCATGCCTGGCTCACCAGGGGAGTCTAGTAGTAATCTACGGAAAGGATTGGTTGAGATGCGAGGTATGTTAGTAGGATTGATGAGGGTGGTAGATACCCTAATTACTAATCAGGTAAGGGAATCACAAGTTCCCCAAGAAGTAGGAGGTAGTAGAGGCGATAAGCCAGTCGATCCAACAACTCTAGTTGTGGACACAATTATAGGGAGTCAGCTATTAAAGGATTTCAAGGCCTTCCGACCATCAGCATTCCAAGGAGGCATAGATGCAGCAGCGGTTGAGAATTGGATGCTATCAGTTGTACAGACGATCGCCGAGTGTGACTTAACACATTTTTATTCAAAGGTGATGCCGAGAGATGGTGGAAGACTACCTGCCAAAGGTTTGGTAATTAAGAACCCACATGGGTCGAGTTTCAGCAAGTGTTTAACGATGCTTATTGCCTAGCATGGGTTAAGGAGCAGAAATTTTTTGAGTTCGTTGAGTTGGTGTAAGGTATCGAGACAGTGGCCCAAGATGAGGCAGACCGAGTTTATAGCCTTGACTAGATAGGCCTCAGAGTTAGTGTCCACTGAAGTTAAGAACGTGCTAAATTTTAGAGAAGATTGCGTGTTTATCATGGCATTATGCAAGAGTTGACCGTCGATGAAAGATTATTGACTTTGATCTACCTTGACGGCCGATTCAAATATATAAAGGAGTCAAGCCTATGGCTACGATTCCTATGATCTCAGTGATGAAAGTCGAGAAGCTGATGTGTGATGGATGTGAAGCTTTCCTAGATTTTGTAACCACAGACGAGGGAAGCAAGAGGAAGTTATCCAAGGTACCAGTAGTATGAGATTTCTCATATGTTTTCCTTGATGAATTACCAGGATTACCTCCTCAAAGAGGAGCAAAGTTTTCTATTGAGTTATTGCGTGGTACATAGCCTATCTCTAAGGCTCCATATCAAATGGCACCCAATGATTAAAGGAGTTGAAGCCCAGTTAGAAGAATTAATAGAGAAGGGTTTTATCCGACCCAGTTCATCCCTATGGGGCGCACCAGTATTGTTCGTGAGGAAGAAAGATGGATCTTTGAGATTGTGCATTGATTGTCACCAACTGAATCAAGTGACAGTGAAGAATAAGTATCCTTTACCTCAAGTGAATGATTTATTAAACCAGTTGCAAGGAGCTAAGGTATTCTCAAAGATAGATTTAAGATCGGGATATTACTAAGTGTGAGTCAGAGATGATGATATTCAAATGATTGCCTTTAGGACTCGTTATGGACACTACGAGTTTATGGTGATGCCATTTGGGTTGACGAATGCCCTAGCTATTTTCATGGATTTAATGAATCGAGTTCTACGTGAGTATTTAGATCGCTTCATTATTGTATTTATAGATGATATTCTAGTTTACTCACCCAGTGTAGAGGAGCATATGGATCATCTTACTTTGGTACTATAGAGGCTCAAGGAAGAGCAACTATACGCCAAGTTCAGCAAGTGTGAGTTTTGGCTCACTCAAATTGGATTTCTAGGCCATGTGGTGTCTAGAGACGAAATTTCAATGGATCCAAACAAGACTAAAGCAGTTATTGATTGGCCGAGACCTATGACAGTGATAGAGATACGTAGTTTTCTAGGTCTTGTAGGCTATTATATATAGGCGATTCATTGAGGGATTTATTCATTTATCTTCCCCTATGACTAAGATAATAAGAAAATGAGAGAAGTTTGAATAGAATGACGCGTGTGAACGTGTTTTCCAAGAATTAAAACAAAAGTTAACGACTGCACCAGTCTTAGCTATACTAAGAAGTGGAGAGAAATATTCCATCTACAGTAATGCTTCCCATTCAGGTTTAAGTTGCGTATTAATGCAATAAGGTTGAGTTAATGCTTATACTTCTAGATAATTAAAGAAACACGAGGTGAATTACCCTACTCATGATTTGGAGTTGGCAGCGGTAGTATTTGCATTGAAGATATGGAGACACTATTTATATGGTGAGAAGGTCGAGATTTATACAGATTATAAGAGTTTACATTATCTCTTATCCCAGAAAGAATTGAACATGAGGCAAAGATGTTGGGTCGAGTTATTTAAGGACTTCAACTGTGAGATTCTATACCATCCAAGAAAGGCTAACGTAGTAGCCGATGCTTTGAGTTGGCAAGGAGCTTTTATGGCTACGATGATGGTTCAAGAATGGAAGTTATTGGAGCAATTGAGTGCTCTATCTATTTCAAGCCCATAGGATAGTACAGTGATGAGTTACACTTATATAAGGGTGCAACCCCAGTTGTTTGATTTAATAAAGGACCAGCAATCAAAAGATGAGAATGTGGCACAGATTTTGGTAGATATCGAGAAATTTTCTCCTTTGGGATATACTCTACGGAGTGATGGTATACTTTTATTTCAAGGACATATTTGTATACCTGATGAAAAAAATCTTAAGCAAGAAATTTGGAATGAAGCGCACAAAAGTTGTTATACTATTCATCCAAGTGTTTCAAAAATGCACTAGGACCTTAAGCGTCAATATTGGTGGAGTGGTATGAAGAAAGATGTAGGTAGATATGTTTCACAGTGTTCAGTATGCCAGCAAGTTAAAGCAAAACATCAGAAAATCGTAGGTTTATTAGTTCCATTACCTATTCTAGAGTGGAAATGGGATAATGTTGCTATGGATTTTTGTGATGGGTTACCTAGGATAACTAGAGGCTATGATGTTATATGGGTGATTGTTGATCATTTGACTAAATCAGCCCATTTTCTACCTATTAAGAAGACTTATCCCATTGAATAGATTTGCAAGAATTTATATTGAGGAGATCGTGAAATTACACGGTATTCCATCCAGCATCGTATCGAATCGAGATCCTCGTTTCACTTCTCAATTTTTGGGGAGGTTTGCATGATGTATTAGGATCTCAGCTGAAGTTTAGTACATAATTTCATCCGTTGACAGATGGTTAATCAGAAAGGACTATTAGGACTCTAGAGAACATATTAAAATCTTGTGTTTTAGACTTCCAAGGTAGTTGGGATGAATAACTACCTTTGGTAGAATTTTCCTACAATAATAGTTTCCATTCAAGTATTTGAATGTCATCGAATGAGGCTTTGTATAGGCGACCGTGTCAATCGCCGATATGTCAGGAAGAGATTGGTGATAAGGCTTTACTAGGTCCTGAAATTGTTGAGCAGACAATAGAAAAGATCCGAGTGATCAAAGCTAGAATGAAAATAGCCCAAAAAAGATAGAAGAGCTATGCAGATAAGCGACGACAAGACCTCAAGTTTGAGGTAGGTGACAATGTTTGGTTGAGGGTCATGCTTATTAAAGGAGTTCGAAGATTTGGCATAACAGGGAAGCTTAGTCCCCGTTACATTGGTCCGTTTGAGATTTTGAGACGGATAGAGACATTGGCATATGAGTTAGCTTTTCCACCTCAGTTGTCCCATGTTCATAATGTGTTTCATGTTTTGATGTTGAGGAAGTATGTTCCAGATCCTCGACATGTAATTGATTTTCAAACACTTGAGGTTAAAGAAGATGTGTCTTATGAAAAGATGCCTACCAGTATTCTAGAGCGAAAAGAAAAGATTTTGAGGAACCGATCAATTCCTCTCGTAAAAGTGCAATGGCAGCGACACTCGTCGAAGAGGCGACGTGGGAATTAGAAGAAGAGATGAGGCGTCTTTACCCCTCGTTGTTGAGTAACCAGGTACGAATTTGGAGGACCAAATTTTTTTAAGGAAGGGAGAAATTGTAACAACCCGTTAGAGGGCCCAGTATTTATTCAAGAATTATTTAATTAATTGTTGAAGTATTTGATTAAGAGATTTTTTCAATTAATTATTTAATGTGGCAACTTAGAGAGTTTGGAGGAAAAGAATAGCATTTAATTCTATTTAATTTTGGAGTTAAAAGAATTTGCCAAGGTGGCAATCTAGTAATTTTTAATTGAGATAATAGTATTTAAATAGCATTTAATGGCATTTATTTATTGTGAAAATTAAATGCAAGGGCATGAAGGTAATTCTGGAGTTTTATTATTATTTGAGAGTTTTAATAATAATTTTGTATTATTATTAATGAAGTGAGATTATGTATTTAAAGGAGAGTGAGAATCCATGTATGAGATGGATTTGGATTGAGAGTCTCCTAGTTAGATTTGGAGAAGGAATCCAAGGTGTAGAAGGAGTGTGATCTAGGGCTTTTATGTGTATAAATATAGCCATTAGCCATAGTTTCTCCTCACGCCATAAAGGAGTAGGAAGCCAAGAAGCAACATAGAGAGTTCAAGGTTGCTTAGGACATTTCCATTGTATCGTTTGAGGAATCCGATCAAAGCATAAGGCAAGTATTCTTCCTGTAATCCCTTCCATTACAGGTTCATATCAGTTTGATTCCAGATTATTCCAGTTCTTCATTGAGTTCTCAGATTTATATCAGTTGCAGTGCGTGTATATAGATATATATATACGTAAATACTGAATGCATAATCAATATGTGTTTTGAATCATCCTTAAAGTTGTTGCATATCAGTTGGGATTTGTTTTCTCAAGATTCCCTTCGGAATGGTGTAGTTTTAATAGAATTTGTTCAAGATCAGAAGTCTCTGTTCATTTGTTTTTGGGTTTAAGAATTACAGATATCCGGATGTGAGTCTTCATATCCGGATGTTTTTTTTCAAGTTTGTGAGTAACATCCGGATGGGCTAGAGGCTATCCGGATGTGTCAAAAACTTTTATGTGAGTGATATCCGGATGGCCTTTGAGCATATCCGAATGGTTCAAGTTCTGTGAGTGACATCCGGATGGCCCTTGTGCATATCCGGATGGCCTTAGTAAGATATCCAAATGCCTTGTTCCACATCTAGATGTGTTTAGTGTTTATTGTAAGTGATATCTGGATGCCTCGAGTCGTATTCGGATGTGTCTTTTATCCTCTATGAGTGATATCCAGATATCTTGGCTCATATCTGGATAAGTTTTGAGTTCTTTGTGTGTGATATCCGAATGGTTATTCGTACATCCGGATAGCCCATATCCGGGGGCCTTTCCTTTATATCTGGATAGACCCAAAATATTGGGATGTCTTTCTTTGTATCTGGATGCCCTTCTCAAGTTTTGAATTCCTTATTCGAATAATTTCTAGTTATATCTGAATGCCTCAGTGAGATATCCGGATGACCTAAATCATATCCGGATGTCCTAATTCATATCTGAATACATTCTAACATATCCGAATAGATTCTGCTTTGAATGTCAGTGTATCTAGATGAGCATTCTTCATATCCAGATGTCATTCTTCCTATTCGGATATCCTTCCTGATATTCGAATGGCTTTCAAAGAAATCTAATTTAAAGTGATGTTTTAATCCAAGTTTTAATTAAATTAATGTATTCAATACCTCCAAATATTGAATTTTGAATGCTAGAATTTATCAAGTTAATCATGCCCATACCATAATTCATAATTCATAGAATCTTTGTATTCCAATATGCTGAAGATCATATTACATGGTTAGTATTTATTATGACATGTTCAGCATTACTCTGTGAGATTATGTGCATACATTGTGGTATAAGCATTTAGCATGACTTTATATGGAGCATTACATATTGTGTGTCAACATGTGTATGAGCATAGCATTGTATTATGCGCGCCAGGCAGCTTGTTCGTGGGGATCCCACCAATTTCAGTTTTAGCTCAGTTTATGAGTTGCCCGCCAGGTGGCCACCAGGGAGATAGGGGTATATTACCCACAGTATGTGCTTACAGTTTTTCTGTTTGCAGGATTCAAATCAGTCAGGTATGTTTTATAGTTATGTGGGCCTATGAGCCAAAGTTGTATACCTGGATTTATTTTATAGTTTATATGCATTACATTTTTATGATTGCAATCAGATGGTGATTATTCAGTACAAGTTCAATAAGTTATTTATCAGTATCGATATTCTTTGATTCAGTTTCAATTATTCTTTCTAGCTTATTACTTACTGAGCTTTGTAGCTCAACTTGCACTCTTCACCCCTCTAGGTTCTAATGGGGGAGTACCAGATATGGGGCCTAGCAGCAGTGATCTATAGTGTGTGTACGTGGAGCTACTCAAGACTAAAGATGTCTAGGAGTTTTGTCAGTATTGATGTTAGAAAGTGTCTTGTCAAGTTTAAAAGCATTTCATTTATTTTTTAGTTGAGGGATTTTCCCTTAGGGAGAGTTTGAGGTTTACAGTTTGTATTGATTCAGAGTTTTTATTACAGTTGATTGAGATGTTTAGTTATGGTATCAGATTTTAATTTATCAGAGAGTTTAATATATTTTATCTATCTTCCCCGTAGCACCTCTTCTCGGGCAATCCTTAAAGAAAGGGTGTTACAATTGTTCTATATCATTAAAATAATGACCCTCTCACGGATCCACTTTGTGCACGAGGGGGCTCCGGGAGACGGGTCATTACAACTTCAGTGTGGAGAATGTATATGTTTGCTCTGACAAACAAATCTTCCAAGGACTTTAGGGGGTCCAATGACAATGACTCTTGGAAGGATATCAATCGTGCCCCTTGCATTATAGCAAAGATTTCCATTTCAAGTGGTAGGTCTCGGATCTCAAGGGTGGTATTCCAAAATCTATCTACATATTGTCGTAGGGTCTCTTTGGCTCCCTGTCAAACGCTGAGAAGATGTGTTGTGTCCCTCTTTTTCTGATTACTAATTACAAAGGCTTTAATGAATTCTATTCTTAGCTACGCAAATGATGACATGGACGCATTAGGTAATCCCTTGAACCAGGTTCAGGCATGCCCCGTTAAAGTTAGTGAAAATGTTTAACACATGATTTTGTCATCCCATCCATGAAGTACCATTAGCTATTCATAATTTTCAACATGATCCTCCAGGTCATCCTTACCAGTTTAAGGGGTAATTTTTGGCATCTTAAATTTTTTGGGTAATGGCTTCCTCAATATGTTTTGGGTGAACGGGGACTTCCTTCTCGTCTATTCCTTGGTAGCCAAAATCAATTTTTTCTGTTCCAGCACTTCTTATATTGCTCTTTTCATGTCGTCTCGCATACTCATTGCAGTATTATTATTGTCAGCCCCTCTATTTTTTTGCGATGAATTCCTAATGGGACTTTGCTTTCCTCCTGTTGGCGTACTTGCCACATCTTCTGGTTGTCTCTCACCTTTCGGGCTTCGCCTATCACCTCTCTCTCTTTGGTAGTTCAACTTACACCCCAAGTTTCATCGTAGGGAGGCGCTAGGGTCTCGCGATGGAGTTTTTAAGCAATTTCCTTGACAGTGTGAGGATCAAGAGTGGGTGTCAGATGTAGCTTCTTGATAAGAATGAATCTCTTTATCTTTTTCCCAAGTACTCCTTGGTGGCACAGGTTCGAGCACAAATCTTTTGAGTGTTGCCGGCAATGTTATTCTAGGGACCATACTTTGAAGTAATCCTGCCGAGTCTCATAAGGCTTGCATTCCTTCGATATGTTGCTGTTGCAATGCTACATAATCTGCCTAGGGGACAGTGGAAGAGCTTATTGTGAAAGGCCTGGTTGATTATGGAGTTCGTGTTGATTTACCTGGTGTTGAAAACCTGACGAAGGTGGTAAGGTCCCCACTTGTTACTGGGGGTCAAAGGGAGTTGACCGAAGACTCCCTTGTCGTTAAAAGTTAGGTGGAAGTTGAGATGCTCCCCTTAGATTTTGTGAGTCTCGTGAAGGAATGCGAATTTTAACACCCTGAGAGAGATTCCGTTGATTGCCTCCAGTGTTTGCCATTGATAGCGTTCTTTGTTTGACTTTTCGTTCTTTTCCCACAGACAACGCCAATTGTTGTTGCCAAGTTACAATAATAAAATTTATTTGTCTCAGGATCAACCGGAGCAAAAGCATCCATCGTTGTCAAGGGTCTAAGATATCATCAATGAGGCTTCAATGGATCTGGATTGGGTTAAAGTTGGAATTCAACAAGGCACGGGCCTGGAATAGTCTCAAGAATCTCATATGCGAGCTGTTTAGAAAGGTCTTCGAGTGACAAGGCTAAGGGCAAGCAGTCCAGGATTTAACTTGCGAGCACAACAATAGTTAGAAGGCCATGCGGGGGAGTCCCTTATGCAGGCCCGTTGACGGCCAAGTCAAACAATGTTCTGAGTAATATGTCCAACGCATGTCGTAGATAATATGCATGACATTATCGATATATGCAAAGATGCTCGTGTTCATGCTGATGAATAGTTGATGATGAATAGTAACTCCATCATGAATAGTACTGTTGAAATAATTTACTGGGTCCAAATAACCGACTGGCCCCTAAGAATCGACTGGGCTTAAGGAACCGACTGGCCCCTAAGATGCTTGAGAGCAAAATAGAGTTCTTGTCCCAAAATAAATCCCCTTTAATGAAGAAGCAAGCTTCTTATTTATAGAGAATGGAGTGGGAGACACGTGGCAGTCATCTCGGATTTCTCGGGGGACACATGGTAACCATCTACGACTTCTCAGATGGCATATTCTCGGTATATTATGTTCGGGAGTTTGAAGAAGACTTAAACTGAGAAGATCTTGGTAAAATTGAGTGTCTCTCAGTGGTGGCCACTTTGACCACCCCTTGAACCGAGAGGGGGGCTCTCGACACCCCTTAATTAAACAAGAAGGGGGCTCTTGGCCCCTCCTCAATTCAAACTAGATAGGGAGGGGGACCGGGAGGCCCCTCTTAATTAAATAAGATGGGGGCCTCTCGACCCCTCTTAATTCAAACGAAAGGGGGAGCCGAGAGCACCCCCCCCCCCCTAATCAAAGGAGGAGGGGTCGAGAGCCCCTATTTAATCAACCGAGAAGCCTCTTAGTTGTGGCCACCAACCGAGTAGGGGCCTCTCAGCTCCCCTCTTGCTTCTTTTTATTGCTTATTCACTTAGGTATTTTCTACTTCTTTGATTTTCAATTGCCAAATTGCCTCGCTTTAATTAATTCTCTAATTTTTCCTTGTTAATTTGTTTTTTTACTCTTGTTTTGTGGATTTTGGCCCCTCTAGATATGCACTTGAATCAGATGTTGACTTGTAGATTTTGAATTGGGCCTGCCACGTCAGTCGGTTCCATATCCAAACTGTTTGTTGCTTGCGGGGCATATTAGGTTTCTTAACAACCATTTGAAGGTCTAAAACATTTTTTTGCACTATATCTTTTTAGACCCCACATCTTTAGTTTCATATCTCTTTTTACATACTTCTAGATCCTCCACTCAATCTGTCAACCTTTTTTTTTTCCACAATATCAATAATATTCTTTTAGTTGACATTCTTTTCTCCCTTTTTAAGTGCATTATGAATGACAATATAGTCCTAAATAGACAACTAAAATTTTAATTGTGGTTACCATTTCTTCAGACTTTTTCAGATTTTAAAGTTGCAAATGTCTTCGTCAGCTTTGCTGTTTCTTTCCTCCCTTCCGCTCTTGGAACAACAACAACTACAATCGTGGCAACAACGCCAGAAATTAATAAATTAATGCCCCTTGCTGCATGGCAACAACCTGGCCTCACCTTTGCTCCTCCTTCAATCAGTGGCGTGCATATTCGGTAAAGCTTTTTCTCCCTTGATGGCGATCCTCGACAGAAATTAATGCCTCTTGTTGCATGGCAACAACCTGGCCTCACCTTTGCTCCTCCTTCAATCAGTGGCGTGTATATTCGGTAAAGCTTTTTCTCCCTCGATGGTGATCCTCGACAGACTTTTTCTCTCCCCACACCTCAAGTCTCAACGAAGAGTTCAATACAATCGATGCAACTAAGACATAGAATCCCTTCTTAAGATTTTTTCAGTCTTAGTATTTATTATGTTCACGATGTCTTTATAATGAAGTAATAATTCACTAAATATTAAACAAAATTTTGAACTTATACGTACCTTGTTTAAATCAAATAATTAAAATTTACAAATATTAGATGAGTGAATGAAAATTGAGGAGACAAAATATCATTTAGAGTTAGAAACCGACTTCCTAGAAATACTTAACGCAAACGCTGAACTAGTAGGCTAGCTAGGCGTTCCCATCTAGGTGGGTATGAAAATAAGGTGTCGTAGATTTTACTTTTTCTTCTCTTTTATATTTAATGTCAAAAGGTGGAGAATAAAATAATTAAAAAAAGGAAATAAAAAAAAAAAATTACAACTTCACAGAGCAGAGAATTATGGCTTGGTTCCGGGAAGATCAGACTGTCTTTGTCGTGGGTGGTTGTGATGAAATTCATGCATATTTTATATATACAGGCTTGCAAGATGCATAATCTTTCATATGCCATTTCTAACTAATTAGCAAATATATTAAGAGAAACTTTATATTTCTACTCTAAATTGTTAGAAAAATATATTTTAAGACTAATACAAATAAAATTTATGTTAACTCAATAAGAATTTAAATAATAACTCATAAGAAATTGAAAGGAAAAAAAATCATAGAAATAGCTTGAGTGAAGATTGGGATGTTGAATGGTTCTTCTGTTATCTTTAATTGTTGTTGAATAATCCCTGATTATTAGGAAATATTTGAATTATTGTTAAGAGAATCCGGGTTTCTAGAGTTGATATTTTTTCTGTTTTCCTTTGTTATCCACTGTAGGCTATAAAGCCAACGTCTTTCTCTGAATAAAGAATGTGAAACGATTTCTCTTTACATTGAGTTTTAGTTGCAGTTTTCTTGAAAATTAACATCGGATACATTAATGCACTACTCTCTTTAAGAGCAAAAATGCCGTCTTTTGTACTGGATTTTACAATGTTCTCCTCCAAGATATAACAATTTCTTTGGAGATTCCCGTGAAATAGAATAACAATTACAAATTGAATGTAAGGAAGAAGAAGTTGGCTTGAAGTTCAACAAAATGTAGGAAGGAAACTTTTCCTTCTTTTCCTTCTCTTCCACGAGTTCTAAGGTTGAGATTAGAGAACTTAATTATGAGACAAGGCAATAGAATAAAGTTGTTAGCTTGGTTTCTTTTTTTTCTTTCGTTCGTTCTACACTCTTTCTCACTTTTTAAGTTCATTCTCACCCTAATTTTCTTGGGTTTACTAAGTAATCGTTGAAGGTTTCTTGTTTTCTCTGTTGACTTCATTGGAAAACAATGAAACATGGTTTATTGACTTGCTCTTTACTATTCAGTTAAGTAAACTAGGTTAATAATTAATAAAGAAAATGAATATTAACTAATAAAAATAAATAATCATATTCAACATTTGGCTAGCTAGCAAGACAAAATAAACGTTTAGTCATAAAAATAATCCAATTATTTTCATGAATTTAGAATTTTATCCAATTCTTTCAATTTTGACAATTAGATCTACATTGGATCAATTGGGTGTAATTTTATCTAATATGTAAAATTAATTTAAAAGGAATTTGTTTATGTTGATTTAGATTAGAAGCTCACTTATTTATTATTTTCAAATAAATGAAAAATCTTGTAATGATTTCTATTTTGAAAAACAAAATCTTTAATTTGTTAAAATTTATGGTTGAATTTGTTTATTGCCTTGGGAGATATGTGCTTTCCTTTTTCTTTATTTGAAACTCATAGAATAAACTTCGTTTTTGAGTACCCTATACTATTGTTATTTGAAACCTAAAATAAAGCCCCAAAACATAAAAAGAAGATAGAAAAAAGAATTTATAGAATTCGACAAAAGCTCCAAATATGGTTCTCTCAAGAGTAAGGGGCTCAGGATGAGCACGCTCGATAAAGTAGGACTACGCAAGTAAAAGAGTTTTAAAACAAAAAAAGCAAGATGACAAGACTCTTAATTAGCATGTTAAAATGTTACTTTGATGAACTCAATTTCTTTTCATGCTAGTACCAATTTTAATTGGTCTTAGTTGTCTCAAGGTAGTCTATAAATTTATCATATCTAACTATATTAGGTCCAAATGTTGACAAGAAACTAAACATTTTGATTGGGTGATTGCATCCATGCGATAGATATAACTACTGAATCAACATCTTATCACATACGGGACACATAATAGATAACTTTAGTCATACTCACATATGATAGTATGAAATCTGACTTAAACATATAACTCCACTCAACCTTTTCCTACTATTTTCCAATTTGAAAGAGGTACAAAGCCAGTTAACATATGGATAGATCACATACATATATATTAGATGCAAGCATATGGCTAAATATATAATCTGCGAAATCGATCCTGTTGTAGTGATAGTTATCATAATAACCAAGACTAGGTTCTGGGGGAATAGTTCAAAGAGAGAATGTAATCTACAAGGAGTTTGAGCTCAGCCTGACTGATCTTTCGATCTCTATCCACATCCGCATGACAGATGTCGCGCTAGGTTCTATATGGTGGGTGCCACGCGCTGAGTTCTTTGAAGGCCTATCAAGTTTTATGTGGTCGGTACCACATGTCGAGTTCATTGAAGGCCTGTTTAATTGCATCCCGATCCAGGATGATGTTGTTGTTGTTGTTGTTGTTGTTGTTACCGTTGTTGTTGTTGTTGTTGTTGTTACTTGTTGTTGTTGTTGTTGTTGTTGTTGATGATGATGTTGATGTTGTTGTTGATGTTGTTGAGGTGGCCTCATCGGTCTCCAAGTTCGAATCCTTCTCCGTGGCTTTAATTAAGCATGGAGAAGTGTTAGGGGTCTTGTTCCCTACGGTGTTAGACATACTCTAGCTATAAAAAATAGATCAAGATAAAGATTAATACGTCCACTGTATGCGAGAAAGGTGAAGGAGAAGTACTATAACCTTGGACTTGGAGGCAATACCAACTTCAATTTATATACAATTCTTGGCTCGTTTTGGTCAGATTATTCCAAGTTATCTTGATCTTTGAAAGCAACCCAAGATTTCATCTTATCCTTTATGTTATCAGAATCCTTATCTCATAGAAAAAGATTGACTAAGAAGTTCCAATTTAATAAAAAAAAAATTCATTTTTTAACAAACTTTGACAACTACTGTTGCATCATTTCGTCTCTCTCTTCTCTATACTTCTCCCCCTAGATGTTAGTATACTTATTAATATTATTTTTATTATTATTATTATCTTTGCTAAGTGATGTTAAGTATATTTATGATGTGTGATAATTCATATATTACATATATTAACTGAAAAGGAAAAGAAAAAGGGAAAAGAAACTATGGCCAAGAACATTTTAGCCCCACTATTACTTTAGTTAGATTCTCATCATAATTCATATATTACATATATTTATTATTTTGTTAGTATATTTGGTTAGAAACTATGGCCAACATTTTGCCAATTTGTTGGATGCCTTTTCTTTTGGTCGATATCATTTTGGCATTTGAAAGGATTCTTTGCTTCAAAGCTCACATCCTTTATATATTCTCTCATTATGCAACTTTTAGAGTGATGATTTTTAAAAATAAAATAAAAAAGAATAAAATGCAGTTGGATATATAGATATAATAAAAAGTAAATTACACTAACTACACCTAACTAAAGTAGGCAAAATTACAAAAATCACCCATCAATTTTTAAATATTTATCGAAATACCCATGTTATTGGTAAAAACTTAAAAATTTAAATAAACAGATTTAACTTTATTTTTCTCTCTTATCTCCCTTTTTGTCTAATTACAAAATAATTAAGAAAACACTTGTCAACTGAAAGCCATCTTTGGTTCAACATCGTAACTAAGCCAAATCTAGGTTAAGGAGAAATATAAATAGAGAGAAAAAAAAATAGAATGAGATAGAAAAAAAGTAGATTCATTATAAACCCATCCAACATTGAATGTTAAGTTCAATTGAATCTAGCTTTAGCATGGTAGGTTCCAACCCTACTATGGCTAATCTCAAATCCAGGACAATATTTGTTGTAGATCGAAATGTAACACCCCTTCCCCCAAGCTAGCTACCCCATTCCAAGACAATCTAGAAGAGTGGGTGTTAGGGAATATAGAAGAATCAACACCTAGCCACAAGCAGGCATACATCTGATATCCATCAAACCAAATCCTAATTAAAACAAATAACTTCAAGGCTTACAGGCACAACTTTTTTTTAAGTTACATTACACACAAAATAAAACTTATACATCTACCAACACATCTTTCCCAAGACCATTTAGATCAAGAGGGAACCCGCACGGGCACATGTCTACCCATCTTTCTTGCTCGACTCCCTGTCTGTCACTTCTTCACCTTTACCTGGAATGAAGGAGAGTACAACGTGAGTTATAAAGGAGAAGGGGATCGAGAACCCCCCCCCCCCTTTAATCAACAGAGAGGCCTCTTAGTTGTGGCCACCAACTGAGTGGGGGCCTCTCGACTCCCCTCTTGCTTCTTTTTATTGCTTATTTACTTAGGTATTTTCTGCTTCTTTGATTCTCAATTGCCAAATTGCCTCGCTTTAATTAATTCTCTAATTTTTCCTTGTTATTTTGTTTTTTTACTCTTGTTTTGTGGATTTTGGCCCCTCTAGATATGCACTTGAATCAGGTGTTGACTTGTAGATTTTGAATTGGGCCTGACACTTCAGTCCGTTCTATATCCAAACTGTTTGTTGCTTGCAGGGCATATTAGGTTTCTTAACAACCATTTGAAGGTCTAAAACATTTTTTTGCACTATATCTTTTTAGACCCCACATCTTTAGTTTCATATCTCTTTTTACATACTTCTAGATCCTCCACTCATTCTGTCAACCTTTTTTTTTTCCACAATATCAATAATATTCTTTTAGTTGACATTCTTTTCTCCCTTTTTAAGTGCATTATGAATGACAATATAGTCCTAAATAGACAACTAAAATTTTAATTGTGGTTACCATTTCTTCAGACTTTTTCAGATTTTAAAGTTGCAAATGTCTTCGTCAGCTTTGCTGTTTCTTTCCTCCCTTCCGCGCTTGGAACAACAACAACTACAATCGTGGCAACAACGCCAGAAATTAATAAATTAATGCCCCTTGCTGCATGGCAACAACCTGGCCTCACCTTTGCTCCTCCTTCAATCAGTGGCGTGTATATTCGGTAAAGCTTTTTCTCCCTTGATGGCGATCCTCGACAGAAATTAATGCCTCTTGCTGCATGGCAACAACCTGGCCTCACCTTTGCTCCTCCTTCAATCAGTGGCGTGTATATTCGGTAAAGCTTTTTCTCCCTCGATGGTGATCCTCGACAGACTTTTTCTCTCCCCACACCTCAAGTCTCAACGAAGAGTTCAATACAATCGATGCAACTAAGACATAGAATCCCTTCTTAAGATTTTTTCAGTCTTAGTATTTATTATGTTCACGATGTCTTTATAATGAAGTAATAATTCACTAAATATTAAACAAAATTTTGAACTTATACGTACCTTGTTTAAATCAAATAATTAAAATTTACAAATATTAGATGAGTGAATGAAATTGAGGAGACAAAATATCATTTAGAGTTAGAAACCGACTTCCTAGAATTAGTTAACGCAAACGCTGAACTAGTAGGCTAGCTAGGCGTTCCCATCTAGGTGGGTATGAAAATAAGGTGTCGTAGATTTTACTTTTTCTTCTCTTTTATATTTGATGTCAAAAGGTGGAGAATAAAATAATTAAAAAAAAGGAAATAAAAAAAAAAAAATTACAACTTCACAGAGCAGAGAATTATGGCTTGGTTCCGGGAAGATCAGACTGTCTTTGTCGTGGGTGGTTGTGATGAAATTCATGCATATTTTATATATACAGGCTTCCAAGATGCATAATCTTTCATATGCCATTTCTAACTAATTAGCAAATATATTAAGAGAAACTTTACATTTCTACTCTAAATTGTTAGAAAAATATATTTTAAGACTAATACAAATAAAATTTATGTTAACTCAATAAGAATTTAAATAATAACTCATAAGAAATTGAAAGGAAAAAAAATCATAGAAATAGCTTGAGTGAAGATTGGGATGTTGAATGGTTCTTCTGTTATCTTTAATTGTTGTTGAATAATCCCTGATTATTAGGAAATATTTGAATTATTGTTAAGAGAATCCGGGTTTCTAGAGTTGATATTTTTTCTGTTTTCCTTTGTTATCCACTGTAGGCTATAAAGCCAACGTCTTTCTCTGAATAAAGAATGTGAAACGATTTCTCTTTACATTGAGTTTTAGTTGCAGTTTTCTTGAAAATTAACATCGGATACATTAATGCACTACTCTCTTTAAGAGCAAAAATGCCCTCTTCTGTACTGGATTTTACAATGTTCTCCTCCAAGATATAACAATTTCTTTGGAGATTCCCGTGAAATAGAATAACAATTACAAATTGAATGTAAGGAAGAAGAAGTTGGCTTGAAGTTCAACAAAATGTAGGAAGGAAACTTTTCCTTCTTTTCCTTCTCTTCCACGAGTTCTAAGGTTGAGATTAGAGAACTTAATTATGAGACAAGGCAATAGAATAAAGTTGTTAGCTTGGTTTCTTTTTTTTCTTTCGTTCGTTCTACACTCTTTCTCACTTTTTAAGTTCATTCTCACCCTAATTTTCTTGGGTTTACTAAGTAATCGTTCAAGGTTTCTTGTTTTCTCTGTTGACTTCATTGGAAAACAATGAAACATGGTTTATTGACTTGCTCTTTACTATTCAGTTAAGTAAACTAGGTTAATAATTAATAAAGAAAATGAATATTAACTAATAAAAATAAATAATCATATTCAACATTTGGCTAGCTAGCAAGACAAAATAAACGTTTAGTCATAAAAATAATCCAATTATTTTCATGAATTTAGAATTTTATCCAATTCTTTCAATTTTGACAATTAGATCTACATTGGATCAATTGGGTGTAATTTTATCTAATATGTAAAATTAATTTAAAAGGAATTTGTTTATGTTGATTTAGATTAGAAGCTCACTTATTTATTATTTTCAAATAAATGAAAAATCTTGTAATGATTTCTATTTTGAAAAACAAAATCTTTAATTTGTTAAAATTTATGGTTGAATTTGTTTATTGCCTTGGGAGATACGTGCTTTCCTTTTTCTTTATTTGAAACTCATAGAATAAACTTCGTTTTTGAGTACCCTATACTATTGTTATTTGAAACCTAAAATAAAGCCCCAAAACATAAAAAGAAAATAGAAAAAAGAATTTATAGAATTCGACAAAAGCTCCAAATATGGTTCTCTCAAGAGTAAGGGGCTCAGGATGAGCACGCTCGATAAAGTAGGACTACGCAAGTAAAAGAGTTTTAAAACAAAAAAAGCAAGATGACAAGACTCTTAATTAGCATGTTAAAATGTTACTTTGATGAACTCAATTTCTTTTCATGCTAATACCAATTTTAATTGGTCTTAGTTGTCTCAAGGTAGTCTATAAATTTATCATATCTAACTATATATATTAGGTCCAAATGTTGACAAGAAACTAAACATTTTGATTGGGTGATTGCATCCATGCGATAGATATAACTACTGAATCAACATCTTATCACATACGGGACACATAATAGATAACTTTAGTCATACTCACATATGATAGTATGAAATCTGACTTAAACATATAACTCCACTCAACCTTTTCCTACTATTTTCCAATTTGAAAGAGGTACAAAGCCAGTTAACATATGGATAGATCACATACATATATATTAGATGCAAGCATATGGCTAAATATATAATCTGCGAAATCGATCCTGTTGTAGTGATAGTTATCATAATAACCAAGACTAGGTTCTGGGGGAATAGTTCAAAGAGAGAATGTAATCTACAAGGAGTTTGAGCTCAGCCTGACTGATCTTTCGATCTCTATCCACATCCGCATGACAGATGTCGCGCTAGGTTCTATATGGTGGGTGCCACGTGCTGAGTTCTTTGAAGGCCTATCAGGTTTTATGTGGTCGGTACCACATGTCGAGTTCATTGAAGGCCTGTTTAATTGCATCCCGATCCAGGATGATGTTGTTGTTGTTGTTGTTGTTGTTGTTACCGTTGTTGTTGTTGTTGTTGTCGTTACTTGTTGTTGTTGTTGTTGTTGATGTTGTTGTTGATGTTGATGTTGTTGTTGATGTTGTTGAGGTGGCCTCATCGGTCTCCAAGTTCGAATCCTTCTCCGTGGCTTTAATTAAGCATGGAGAAGTGTTAGGGGTCTTGTTCCCTGCGGTGTTAGACATACTCTAGCTATGAAAAATAGATCAAGATAAAGATTAATACGTCCACTGTATGCGAGAAAGGTGAAGGAGAAGTACTATAACCTTGGACTTGGAGGCAATACCAACTTCAATTTATATACAATTCTTGGCTCGTTTTGGTCAGATTATTCCAAGTTATCTTGATCTTTGAAAGCAACCCAAGATTTCATCTTATCCTTTATGTTATCAGAATCCTTATCTCATAGAAAAAGATTGACTAAGAAGTTCCAATTTAATAAAAAAAAAATTCATTTTTTAACAAACTTTGACAACTACTGTTGCATCATTTCGTCTCTCTCTTCTCTATACTTCTCCCCCTAGATGTTAGTATACTTATTAATATTATTTTTATTATTATTATTATCTTTGCTTAGTGATGTTAAGTATATTTATGATGTGTGATAATTCATATATTACATATATTAACTGAAAAGAAAAAGAAAAAGGGAAAAGAAACTATGGCCAAGAACATTTTAGCCCCACTATTACTTTAGTTAGATTCTCATCATAATTCATATATTACATATATTTATTATTTTGTTAGTATATTTGGTTAGAAACTATGGCCAACATTTTGCCAATTTGTTGGATGCCTTTTCTTTTGGTCGATATCATTTTGGCATTTGAAAGGATTCTTTGCTTCAAAGCTCACATCCTTTATATATTCTCTCATTATGCAACTTTTAGAGTGATGATTTTTAAAAATAAAATAAAAAAGAATAAAATGCAGTTGGATATATAGATATAATAAAAAGTAAATTACACTATCTACACCTAACTAAAGTAGGCAAAATTACAAAAATCACCCATCAATTTTTAAATATTTATCGAAATACCCATGTTATTGGTAAAAACTTAAAAATTTAAATAAACGGATTTAACTTTATTTTTCTCTCTTATCTCCCTTTTTGTCTAATTACAAAAATAATTAAGAAAACACTTGTCAACTGAAAGCCATCTTTGGTTCAACATCGTAACTAAGCCAAATCTAGGTTAAGGAGAAATATAAATAGAGAGAAAAAAATAGAATGAGATAGAAAAAAAGTAGATTCATTATAAACCCATCCAACATTGAATGTTAAGTTCAATTGAATCTAGCTTTAGCAGGGTAGGTTCCAACCTTACTATGGCTAATCTCAAATCTAGGACAATATTTGTTGTAGATCGAAATGTAACACCCCTTCCCCCAAGCTAGCTACCCCATTCCAAGACAATCTAGAAGAGTGGGTGTTAGGGAATATAGAAGAATCAACACCTAGCCACAAGCATGCATACATCTGATATCCATCAAACCAAATCCTAATTAAAACAAATAACTTCAAGGCTTACAGGCACAACTTTTTTTTAAGTTACATTACACACAAAATAAAACCTATACATCTACCAACACATCTTTCCCAAGACCATTTAGATCAAGAGGGGACCCGCACGGGCACATGTCTACCCATCTTTCTTGCTCGACTCCCTGCCTGTCACTTCTTCACCTTTACCTGGAATGAAGGAGAGTACAACGTGAGTTACAAAGGAGAAGGGGACCGAGAACCCCCCCTTTAATCAACAGAGAGGCCTCTTAGTTGTGGCCACCAACTGAGTGGGGGCCTCTCGACTCCCCTCTTGCTTCTTTTTATTGCTTATTTACTTAGGTATTTTCTGCTTCTTTGATTCCCAATTGCCAAATTGCCTCGCTTTAATTAATTCTCTAATTTTTCCTTGTTATTTTGTTTTTTTACTCTTGTTTTGTGGATTTTGGCCCCTCTAGATATGCACTTGAATCAGATGTTGACTTGTAGATTTTGAATTGGGCCTGCCACTTCAGTCCGTTCCATATCCAAACTGTTTGTTGCTTGCAGGGCATATTAGGTTTCTTATCAACCATTTGAAGGTCTAAAACAATTTTTTGCACTATATCTTTTTAGATCCACATCTTTAGTTTCATATCTCTTTTTACATACACTTCTAGACCCTCCACTCATTCTGTCAACTTTTTTTTTTCCACAATATCAATAATATTCTTTTAGTTGACATTTTTTTCTCCTTTTTTAAGTGCATTATGAATGACAATATAGTCCTAAATAGACAACTAAAATTTTAATTGTGGTTACCATTTCTTCAGACTTTTTCAGATTTTAAAGTTGCAAATGTCTTCGTCAGCTTTGCTGTTTCTTTCCTCCCTTCCGCTCTTGGAACAACAACAACTACAATCGTGGCAACAACGCCAGAAATTAATAAATTAATGCCCCTTGCTGCATGGCAAAAAGCTGGCCTCACCTTTGCTCCTCCTTCAATCAGTGGCATGTATATTCGGTAAAGCTTTTTCTCCCTCGATGGCGATCCTCGACAGAAAGTAATGCCTCTTGCTGCATGGCAACAACCTGGCCTCACCTTTGCTCCTCCTTCAATCAGTGGCGTGTATATTCGGTAAAGCTTTTTCTCCCTCGATGGCGATCCTCGACAGACTTTTTCTCTCCCCACACCTCAAGTCTCAATGAAGAGTTCAATACAATCGATGCAACTAAGACTTAGCATCCCTTCTTAAGATTTTTTCAGTCTTAGTATTTATTATGTTCACGATGTCTTTATAATGAAGTAATAATTCACTAAATATTAAACAAAATTTTGAACTTATACGTACCTTGTTTAAATCAAATAATTAAAATTTACAAATATTAGATGAGTAAATGGAAATTGAGGAGACAAAATATCATTTAGAGTTAGAAACCGACTTCCTAGAAATAGTTAACGCAAACACTGAACTAGTAGGCTAGCTAGGCGTTCCCATCTGCGTGGGTATGAAAATAAGGTGTCGTAGATTTTACTTTTTCTTCTCTTTTATATTTAATTTCAAAAGGTGGAGAATAAAATAATTGAAAAAAAGGAAATAAAAAAAAAAGTTACAACTTCACATAGCAGAGCATTATGGCTTGCTTCCGGGAAGATCGGACTGTCTTTGTCGTGGGTGGTTGTGATGAAATTCATGCATATTTTATATATACAAGCTTGCAAGATGCATAATTTTCATATGCCATTTCTAACCAATTAGCAAATATATTAAGAGAAACTTTACATTTCTACTCTAAATTGTTAGAAAAATATATTTTAATAAGACTAACACCAATAAAATTTATGTTAACTCAATAAGAATTTAAATAATAACTCATAAGAAATTGAAAGGAAAAAAAATCATAGAAATAGCATGAGTGAAGATTGGGATACATTAATGCACTCTCTTTAAGAGCAAAAATGCCCTCATCTGTACTGGATTTTACAATGTTCTCCTACAAGATGTAACAATTTCTTTGGAGATTTTCGTGTAATAGAATCACTCCAAAATAAAAGTGTGTGTATATATATCTCAATTAAAAATTGAATGTTCGGAAGAAGAAGATGGCTTGAAGTTCAACAAAATGGAGGAAGCAAACTTTTCCTTCTTTTCCTTTTCTTCCACGAGATCCAAGGTTGAGATTAGAGAACTTATGAGATGGGGTACTAGAACAAAGTTGTTAGCTTGGCTTGTTAATTTTTTTCTTTCATCCTACACTCTTTCTCACTTTTTAAGTTCATTCTCACTTTAATTTTTATAAAAAAAAAATAAAAATATTTTAGCGACAGAATATTCCGTCGCTATTTTTAAAAAAAATTATATTTTGATATTTTTAGTTTTTAATAAAAAATTCTGTCGCTAAAATATATTATAAAATAAAAAGTTAAAAAAATTATTTAGCGACGAAAATAATCTGTCACTAAAGCATATTAAAAAATAAAAAATTAAAAAAATTACAATTTTAAAAATATTTAGTGACAAAAATATTTCTTCGTTAAAGCATATTAAAAAATAAAAAAATTAAAAATTAAAAATAATTAAAAAATAAAAAAATATTTTTGCTACATTAGAAAAAAGAACACTACAATCCTAACAAACATAAAATTATTAAAAAAAGATAATTAATTAATACTTAAATATTTAAACTTTAAACTTTAAATATAACCAAAAAAATGAATAAAACTATAATTCTAACAAACATTTCTAATAATTTACTGAAAACAAACAAAACATATAAACAAACTAAACAACGCAAAAAAAAGAGGAAAAGGAACCTAAAAATTGCTAATAAAATAAACAAATTTCTAATAAAATAACACCAAAAAAACAGATTTCTATGTTCAATTGTTAATATGTTCAATCAATTTTTAGATTCCTTTTATTAGAAATTCATGTTCCTTTTTTTTGTGTTTTCAGTATGGGTTGTTAATATGTTCAATCACATATTAAAATGCAAATCCTTGGCCAAAACACTGAAACTGTCTCAAATTCAGTGTTTCACTCCATTTTCTTGAAGCTTGCTCCTAGCCAGCCAAGCACCATACAATTGTATTCCAATCCAAATTCCTAAGATTCTAAAGGCACAAAACTTTACTATGGTGTTTTCATAACAAATTACGAACACAATAAGTATGAACATAAAATAATTATAAAACTTTATTTGAAAACATTAGAATTACAATAACTAAAACCTATAATCTGTTTATGATAACCACTAGCTAACCTTTTCCATTAGTACTTTATTCATGCCAATAATAAAGTTTCCATGTATTGAGTCACCCTACTCCTTAATTGGTATATTATTACAAAGTCTATTTTGCTTCCACATGGATGAACAAAAGTGGAACACGTAGAATAAGTATGTTAACATATTGAGTTAAATTAAGCTGAAATAGATATTAAACAATATATTTTATGAAATTACTGAATGAGTTGAAGAAAATAACTGAAATGTTATATTTTTTGTGTGAATTTGTTATAACAAAAACAATAAAAGGAAATTGTGCATCAAACATGACTAAGAACTAGTCTCAGGGAAACATGGAATATATTCATTTTGCACAAAAGACTTCCCCCATGTTATTGTACTTGGTAAATTGACTAGGTTATAATGAGGGAAAATGCTATTGGTACACCAATTTTTTACATTTTGGGCTACATAAGAGAGTATTATGACAAAAAAATTCCCTCATGAGACGCATAGAGGCGCGTGAGGCGCATGTGAGGCGCAGGGCATTTTGGTCATAATACCCCCTTAGGTAGTCCAAGATTTACAAAATGGATGTACATCTAGCATGATTCTATAATGAGATAGTGCACGGTAAATTTACTTTCGAAGTACATACTTGCCCCCTCATGCAAAGAGAGGTGTAGCTATCAAGACATATACAAACTGTAGAAACATAGACATAGACATCATCTTACAAATATTTTGACACTTCCAACTTGTCTGTTCTTCTGCTCATATTTTCAGAATATTTTTCCAGACATTTTCCAAAGTAGCAGAAATAACATAAAATAAATTTTATGCAATGCAAGCCAATACCTTTCCATCCATCTCAAAACCAGATGCCAGTACTTTGACCCCATCCAATGCAAGGAAACAATATATGAGCACAATAAAATATATGAGCAGCAGACCGCACAAGAAACAAATTTCTAATACAATAACACAAAAAAAAGGAACATAAAAAGAATTAAATAGAAAAAAATCAATATTGAAAACACTACAAATTTACTAAATTTAACATATATGAGCAGTAAATAAATTTTAAAAATAAAAACTTAAACAAATATTCAAAAAATAAAAAAAGAAAAAGAAAAAAAAGAACTAGATAGACAGCGAGAGAACCATGGCGAGGGCGAGCCGCGAGCGAGAGAGCGAGCAACCAAGAGGCTAGGGTGAAGGCGAGGCAGCAAGCAAGAGGTGAGAGCGAGGGCAAGTCGTGAGCGAGAGCGAGACAGCGAGGTTGAGGCAGCGAGCGAGATGAGAGAGCTAGGGCGAGAGAGCTAGAGAGCCAAAGAAGGCTAGAGATTTGGGGGAAGGGGGGACGTAGGGATTTCAAGGGAGGTTTGGGGACTTAGGGATTTTTGGGGGGTAGGGGGGTGGATTTGGCCAGGAAAGAGGCGGGGAGATTCCCGCCTCTTGAATTTTTTTTAATATTTAATAATTAAATAAAAAATAATATAATTTATAAAAAAATTAATGATTATTTAATTGATAAAAATAATGTAATTTAAATAAAATTTTATAATTAAAAATTTAAATAAAATATTATTGTAATTATCTAAAATGTGATAATAAAATAATTTAAATTATTGTATTTCAAATTAATATTTATTTAAAAAATTAATTATATTATAAATCTAATAATTATAATAAATTAATTTGTTATTTAAATTCTTTATTAATAGTTTATTATCTTAAAAAAATAAATTTTTTCTATAAATAAAAATTATATTAAACGAAACCTACATAACATCTATAAATTACTAGTGTAAATTTCAAGTTTTACAAAAAAATTTAAAAAATAAAAATCCAAAACCTACACCGCATTTAGGTTTCCCAATTATAAAGTAGAACAATGCTAATGACAGAACCCATTTGATTAGCACAGTGGGTTCTAGATTGTTGAATTTTATCTATAACTCAAAAACAAAATTAGAGAGAACAAATGATAAAGAGATATATTTATTTTTTTCTTGGTCAACATTAATGTTTTATACATAACACTTAAATTTCAAAAATAAAAATTAACCCTTATAGTTTTTTAATAGTATAACTATTAAGGGGGAAAACCATTCCATATTTTGGTCCGAAAACTATTTCGGACTTATCTTGATACTCTCTGATTAACACATGTCACTTCTCTAGTTGTTTATTATGAATGACTTAATCGTACATTTAATTGTGTTACAATGTCTATATATTAGATAGTGATATGTGATACTGTTATCAAGTATAAGACACAATGTCATCCATATATTATGGTTTTTAAACTTTTTAGCTTAGCAAAAAATTCTCCTATTTATAAAGAAAAAGAGATTGACAAATAGCTCATAGACTCATTTCTATATAATATAATCCCTCAATATTGTTTCATTTTTATGATTTCTAAAATTTAAAATAAAGAAAATTTTAAAATATTATGGTTTTTAAACTTTTTATTTATTTTTCAAATGTAGTGTTTGTTTACATTTTGTACACATTTAATAAATATTACAAATAATTAATTATTATACATTTAATATATTTTTTATTTTATGCACATAAAATATATTAATTGATATAGTTAGAATTCAGCAATATTATGATTTTTAATATATTTATTTAAATTTTATAAATTAATTTTTTTATATTCATCTCATGTTTAAATATATATTTAATTTTTTTTATAAAATTTAAATATTTATAAATTAATTGAATAAAAAAATCAAAAATTAAAAAATTAACGTTAGCGACGGATTGAATATTCCTCGCTAACTCAGCGACGGATTATCCGTCGCTAGCTCTAATTTTTAATTTTTTTATTTTTTTTGTTACTTAAACTAATTTTAATTTTAAATTTTTTATTATAAAAGTTAGAGACAGAAATATTACTCATTTAGTTTAAGGGACAATGTTGAATGATTCTTCTGTTATCTTTAACTACGGTTGAATAATCCCTGATTATTAGGAAATATTTGAATTTTTGTTAAGAGAATCCATGTTTCTAGAGTTGATATTTTCTCTGTTTTCCTTTGTTATCCACTGTAAGTTATAAAGCCAACGTCTTTCTTTGAATAAAGAATGTGAAACGATTTCTCTCTACATTGAGTTTTAGTTGCAGTTTTCCTGAAAATTAACATCAGATACAATAATGCACTCTCTTTAAGAGCAAAAATGCCCTCTTCTGTACTGGATTTTACAATGTTCTCCTCCAAGATATAACAATTTCTTTGGAGATTCCTGTGAAATAGAATAACAATTAAAAATTGAATGTAAGGAAGAAGAAGATGGCTTGAAGTTCAACAAAATGTAGGAAGTAAACTTTTCCTTCTTTTCCTTCTCTTCCACGAGTTTCAAGGTTGAGATTAGAGAACTTATGAGACAAGGCAGTAGAATAAAGTTGTTAGCTTGGCTTCTCCTTTTTTCTTTCGTTCGTTCTACACTCTTTCTCACTTTTTAAGTTCATTCTCACCCTAATTTTCTTGGGTTTACTAAGCAATCATTGAACGTTTCTTGTTTTCTCTGTTGACTTCATTGGAAAACAATGAAACATGGTTTATTGACTTGCTCTTTACTATTCAGTTAAGTAAACTAGGTTAATAATTAATAAAGAAAATGAATATTAACTAATAAAAATAAATAATCATATTCAACATTTGGCTAGCTAGCAAGACAAAATAAATGTTTAATCATAAAAATAATCCAATTATTTTCATGAATTTAGAATTTTATCCAATCCTTTCAACTTTGACTATTGCTGGTGAATTATCTCTATGGAGAGGCAGAGGTCATGGTGGTTTTCGAGGTAGAGGAAGGGGTCGAGGCTGAGGCTTATTTGACAAGTCAAAATTGGAGTGTTATAATTGTCACAAGCTGGGGCATTACTGATAAGGGTCAATATTTCCTATATCCTAATGAATTATATCTCTATTTTGGCTTTATATTTATTCTTAAAGTAAATAATTATTCGTATTACATATTATTTCAAGATGAAACAAGGAAGTTGGCTTCTACAATTAATTAGGGGCATAATCGAAGACATTGGATTACCCATTTTAAAATTGCTCAAATTCAAAGGCCAATTATGGAGGCTAAAGGATGTTTTAAGTGCACTTGGCCCAACTATCAAATGGAATCCAACCAAAGGCCCAAGATCAACCAAAGGCCCAAGACCAATCAAAGGCCCAACAAATCCCAATTTGTAGAAGACTTTTCTTTGTTTTGTAATTTTAAGTGATTTACCACCTAAAGTCTTTTGTATTCTTATGAGAAGTCCACCACACAAAGTCTTTTGTATTTTTTGTCTTTTACCTAATTTTCTTCCATTAGTTAGGTGAATGTTTTGTTGAATAATTGTGTGGCTTGTATTGCATCTTGTGAGCTATAAATAGCTCACTTTGGTGCATTTGTGGAAGGGGGTTATTATTTGAATTAAAGTTTAGTTTTGTTCTTAGAGTTTCCCTTAGAGAATTGCTCTTATTCTCTCTCTCTCTCGTTTTCTCTTATAATCTTACTTCCTTTCTTTTTTCTTTTAAATTCTTATATCATTTATTTTTACTTTATTATCCACTGCCTAAATGGTCGGTTAATTTCTACTTTTAAATTTCTGCAATTTTAATTCTTGTCTTTCAATTATCCACCGCCTAAATGGCCGGTTAGTTTCTGCTATTTCAATTCTTGTCATTTAAATTCTGTTATTTAAATTACGCCATTTAAATTCTTGTTAATTAACTTATAAATGGAAATGAGTAGCTAAACCTAATCTTGGGTTAAGGCAAGAACAGTGTCTAACGCCAATGATTCCCAAAGAAAGCTGCGCTTAAAATGAGTATCATTAATTTAAATTTCAGTATGAGTGAGTTTTAATTATTGGGAAATCACTAGGTTTGGATTGGAGCGTAAGCCTAACTTAGAGCTTTCATGTCACACATGAGAGTTACTAGAACTGGAAACGCTATCATACCCAAACCCGGATGATTAATTTAATTGTTTTGTATATTAATTGTAATTAGATTTATGGTAGTTGCTTAATTTAGAATCCCGCATATCATGTATGGGAATTGCTTAAACTAGAACTATCATCATCTCTAATTGCATTAGTAACAAACCCTCATATTTGAAATTAAATTAATGTTACTAATCTTATTTGTTAAAATTTGGGAATCAATAGGTTGGTGCTGAAATTGTCTTAACTTAAGTGCTATCCAATTTAATATCCTCACATTAAGCATTTATTTTAACTTCTACCTTGCTTTATTTTCTAATATTTGTTATAAAAAAATTCATAAAACAAAATCTTGTTACCAATTCATCGAAATGCGTGTGCGTGTGTGTGACATTCTTTTGCTTTTGCCATAAATAAATCTCTCAGTGGACGACCTAGACTCATTCAGAAAATATAAATTTAAATTTGGACTACAACTGCACTCGTACATTGACGAGTATAAACCTCTCACCTAAATAAAAAAAATATATATATATAAAATTTTTATTGTGTTTTGTTTTGTGTTTTAATTGTAGGGTGGGAGTGCAGCCAAATTTTGGCGCCGTTGCCAGGGAGATTGAGGCAAAAACAAAAAGAAAAAAAATAAGAATAAGCATCTCCTGATAAATTGGATAACTCTGTTTCTCTTTTTTTTCTTTATTTTTATTTTATTTGTATATGGTGTATAATACTTAGGTCAGGTAGAACTATAGAATATCAATCACTCATGTCTCAACACAACGAGAACATGCCACTTGCACACAACATGTCTACACGTGGTAGTGACCACGGTGACCCTGATCCCATTGATCAGGAGATGATTAGATCCCTTAGGGAGTATCTTCATCCTCCTAGGCAGATAACCCCTTCATGCATTATTCTTCCCATCAACCATCATAGGTTTAACTTCAAACCTGGCACAATCCAATTGTTACCAACTTTTCATGGCATGGATTCTGAAAATCCATATACTCATATAAAAGAATTTGAGGAAGTATGTAGCACTTGCATGGACCATACAACAAATGAGGATGTCATAAGATTAAAACTCTTTCCATTCTCACTGAAAGATAAGGCAAAAATTTGGTTAGGCACTCTCCCACCTAGATCTATAGGAACTTGGAGAGAAATGCAAGCAACTTTCTTAAAAAAATACTTCCTTACCAACAGAACTGCTACTCTTCAAAGACAAATCATGAACTTTGCTTGTAAATCAAATGAAAATTTTGCTCAAGCGTGGGAAAGGTTTAAAGACCTTCTTCACACTTGTCCTCACCATGCTTTTGAGCAATGGAGAGTGGTCAGTTTCTTTTATGATTCACTCACTCCCCAATTGAAAATGCTAGTCTTTACAATGTGCAATGGAGAATTCTATGAGAATACTCCAGAAGAAGCTTTTCACTTCTTTGACACAGTGGTAGAGAGTACAAGAAACTGGGAAGTTGGTCCAACATCTGTTCTTGATTCAAGAGAAAATCCACAACCTAGAGGGAGATACCAACTGAGTGAGAGTGACGATTTAAATGCAAGACTAACTGCTTTAACAAAGAAAGTTGAAAACATGGAACCCAAAAAGATGCAATCCGTTAATCAAGTGGAAGTAAAGTGTGCTGTGTGTGATGCAACAGACCATTCAACTGAAGAATGCCCTACCCTACCTGCTTTCAAGGAGGTATTGTATGGGCAGACTAATAACAATCATTCACACAACTTTGAGGGGAAACAAAATCAAAATCAGAGTGGAGCCTATTATGGGAATAATCAAAACTACAATTCATACCATCCCAATAATAGAAATCACCCTAATTTTTCTTAGAGAAATGATTCTGGAAATCATTCTCAACCACCTTTCCCTCCACAACAACACTCCTTCCAACAAAATCAAGGTTCGACATCCAATACTTACCAACCTCCTCACAGGAGATCTTTGGAAGATACCTTGCACCAGTTCTTCCAAAGTTAAACAGTCATCAACAATCAGGTTGCTCAGCTTGTCAAAAATCAAGACCAAACAAATAGAGCTGTAGAAGACATTAGGAGCCAGTTGACCAAATTAACACAAACATTGAGTGTGAGAGAACCCGAAAGGTTTCCATCCCAAACCAATCCTAACCCAATTAGACAAACCAACTAGGTAGAAACCTCAAATAGTGAAACCAACACTCATGAACAAGTGCAAGCAGTGACTACCCTAAGAAGTGGAAGAGTAATTGAAAAACCAACTGACCCTAGGATAAACCAACTTGTCGCTGAAGAAGAAGAACCAAAAGATCATGAATCCACCGTGGAGAAAAATGAAAAAAATGAAAAAAATGAGAAAAATGAAAAACAAAAAGAAAATGGGAAAGAAATTCAATACAAGCCCAAACCACCTTTTCCACAAAGGTTTAATCATCTGAAAAAAGAACAACAAAATGCAGATGTATATGAAGTGTTTATGCAAGTGAGAATCAACATCTCGCTGTTGGATGCAATCAAACAAACACCTTCATATGCAAAATTTTTGAAAGATCTATGTACTGTCAAAAGAAGAACAAATGTGCATGAAAAAGCTTTCCTGACTGAACAAGTTAGTGCCATTGTCCAATTCAAAACTCCTCCCAAATACAAAGACCCAGGCTGTCCAACCATTTCATGCATCATAGGAAGTCAAAAGGTTGATCAGGCACTCTTGAATTTAGGAGCTAGTGTCAACTTGTTGCCATACAGTGTGTATCAACAATTGGGATTAGGTGAGCTCAAACCCACTAGAGTGACCCTTCAGCTGGCTGATCGATCAGTCAAAGTTCCACGAGGAATTGTGGAGGATGTTCTAGTACAAATCGATAAGTTCTACTTTCCAGTGGACTTCATCGTTTTGGACACACATCCGCATCAGGGGCCTCAGCCTCCTGTGCCAGTCATCTTAGGGCGACCATTCCTTGCCACGTCAAATGCCATCATCAATTGTAGGAATGGAATTCTGAAATTGTCATTTGGAAACATGACTTTGGAAACAAACATTTTTAGGGTTTCCAAACAACCTGATGTGGAGAATGAAACTGAAGAAGCTGATCTGATACAGACATTGAGTGAGGAGTACATTAACTGCGAATATGTTCAGGAAAATTTTGAGTTGGAGGAATTTTTGGAGCAACAAGATTGCTCTCGAGAGAAAACTGAATCTGTCTTAAGCTGCTCACCCGCACCTGAAAGGAAACCATTGCCAAACAACCTGAAGTATGCATTCCTAGGAGAAAGGAGAATCTTTGCCGGTGGTAATCTCATCAAGTCTGAATCCTCAACAGGAGGAAAAATTACTGAATCTGTTAAAGGTACACAAGGAAGTTCTAGGATGGACTATAGAAGACTTGCATGGCATTAGTCCCTTAATTTGTACCCACGGAATTTTCTTGGAAGAAGATACAAAGCCGGTTAGACAAATGCAGAGAAGGTTAAACCCAAACATGAAGGAAGTTGTTAGGGGGGAGGTGTTGAAGCTCTTAGATGCTGGCATCATCTATCCTATATCTGATTCCAAATGGGTTAGTCCAACTCAAGTTGTACCTAAGAAGTCAGGAGTCACTGTGATAGCAAATGAGAACAATGAGCTCATTCCTACACGCATCCAGACTGGATGGCGGATGTGCATAGATTACAGGAAGCTCAACTCTGTGACTAGGAAGGATCATTTTTCGCTTCCATTTTTGGATCAGGTGTTAGAGAAAATAGCGAGACATGCCTTCTACTGTTTCTTAGATGGGTATTCTGGGTACAATCAGATTGAAATTGCCTTAGAAGATCAAGAGAAAACCACGTTCACATGTCCATTTGGGACATTTGCCTACAGACGAATGCCATTTGGTCTGTGCAATGCACCTGCAACCTTTCAAAGATGCATGATGAGTATTTTCAGTGAATTGGTTGAGAATGTGGTAGAAGTCTTCATGGATGACTTCTCAGTGTACGGAGACAATTTTGAGAGTTGTTTGGGAAATTTGGAGAAAATTCTGGTCCGGTGCAAAGAAACGAATTTAGTGCTCAATTGGGAGAAGTGTCATTTCATGGTTACTCAAGGAAGTGTTTTGGTACATATTGTTTCCTCCAGGGGTATTGAGGTTGATCAGTCCAAGGTTGAGTCAATTCAAAATTTACCAGCCCAAAGAAACGTGAGAGAGGTTAGGTCTTTTCTTGGCCATGCTGGTTTTTATAGGCGATTTATCGCTTCATTCAGTGCCATAGCCAGACCTTTATGCCGCCTCCTAGCCATTGACATACCTTTTGAGTGGAACAGTGAATGTCAAGTTGCTTTTGAGAAGTTGAAGAAATCACTCATTTCTGCACCTATCATTCAGTCCCCTGATTGGTCCCTCCCATTTGAACTTATGTGCGATGCTAGTGATTACGCGGTAGGAGCTGTGTTAGGGCAGAGGAAGGATAAGAAACCTCATGTGATATACTATACTAGCAAAACTCTGAATGAGGCACAAAAGAATTACACCACTACAGAGAAAGAGTTACTAGCAGTTGTCTTTGCCTTGGACAAGTTCCGATCTTACCTTGTAGGGTCACTAGTGATCATCTTTACTGATCACGTTGCTTTGAAGTATCTGTTCACAAAGCAAGATGCAAAACCCCGTCTCCTCCGATGGATCTTACTCCTCCAAGAGTTCAATATTGAAATCAGAGACAAGAAGGGAGTCAAGAATGTGGTGGCTAACCATTTGTCAAGAATTCTGAGTCAAAATCTCCCACAATTTGATGAACCAATCCATGACAATTTTCCTGATGAGCAATTATTTGAAGTGAATGTTATTCATGCATCATCTGTTGTCCCTTGGTATGCTGACATTGCAAACTACCTGGCAACTGGTCTGATCCCAGACCATTGGAATAAGCTAGATAGGCATAAATTCTTCAGAAAAGTCAGAACTTTCTTTTGGGATGAGCCCTACCTCTTCAAGTATTGTCCTGACCAAATCGTCTGCAGATGCATACCCGATCATGAGCAACAAAGTGTTATGAATTTCTGTCATACTCTTGCATGTGGAGACCATTTTTCTATCAAAAAAACAGTTGCAAAAATTTTTCAAAGTAGATTTTATTGGCCGACACTGTTCAAGGATGTGTACAAGTTCTGTTCAAGTTGCGATCGATGTCAAAGGTAAGTCTGTCGAGGAGAAACATGATGCCATTACATCCGATCCAAGTGTTAGAAGTTTTTGACTGTTGGGGTATGGACTTTATGGGCCCATTTGTCAATTCATTTGGTCATGAATACATCTTACTTGCTGTCGACTATGTGTCCAAATGGGTCGAAGCAATCCCTGCTAGAACAAATGACCATAGGACTGTGGTGAAATTTTTGAAAGAAAACATATTCAGTCGATTTGGGATGCCACGAGCAATCATCAGTGATGGGGGTTCCCATTTTTGTAATAAAGTTGTGGCAGGATTAATGAAGAAATATGGTGTACTGCATAAGGTTGCAACACCATACCATCCCCAAACCAATGGTCAAGCCGAGTTAGCCAATAGGGAGATTAAGCGCATATTGGAAAAGACTGTTACTGCTAATCGTAAGGATTGGTCCTTACGACTAGTAGACGCTCTTTGGGCGTACAGGACAGCTTACAAAACAATTTTAGGAATGTCTCCCTATAGGCTAGTATACGGTAAATCTTGTCATCTGCCAGTGGAAATTGAGCATAAAGCATATTGGGCAATTCAAAAGATCAACAAGAGTCTAACTGAAGCATGCCTCTCTAGGAAGCTCCAATTGAATGAACTCGAGGAAATTCGGAATGAGGCATTTGAGAATGCACGATTGGCCAAGGTTCGCATGAAAGAGTTACATGATCGGCACATCATTCGAAAAAGCTTTCAGGTAGGGCAACAAGTACTCTTGTATGATTCTCGATTGCATCTATTCCCAGGAAAATTGAAGTCTCGATGGGTTGGCCCCTTTGTAATCAAGTCCATCTCAGGATATGGGGCATTTGAGATAGAAAATCCGGAGTCAGGACAACTTCTTACAGTCAATGGTCATAGGTTGAAACCATACCAGGGTAGTATTGAGAAGAATGAAGGAGTTGTGGATTTGGATGACGCACCATCATCTGATGAGTAATGGCAGTTTAATTTCGTTTGGGAATCTGACGTTAAAAGACCACATTTCCATTTAGGTTAAATGGATATTTCTAGATTTTTTTAAAAATATATATATAAAAAAATAAAAAAATAAAAAAAATAAAAAAATAAAAAAAAAACAAAAGAGTATATAAAAAATTTGTTTCTTTTCTGCATTACTTAAATAGTGTTCCTCTGTGTGCAGTCTAAATAAAACTTTTGCATACGAGTTCATGTATTGAAGACCGCCAGGTATGCCTATCTTCTATCCTTTTTATTGCCGATTGAGGATAATGCGCAATTTAAGTTGGGGGGTAAGGTGTACTTAAGAATTAATTTATTGGTATTTGAAATTGATCCATTGTGCAAATAATTTTGGTTGACTTGATAATATTGTCTTGTGTGATATATATGATTTTATCGGGCCCCTAAAAAAAAATCAAAAAAATAAAATTAAAAAAAAACAATAAATATATATATATAAAAAAAAAATTGAGAGAGATAGAATTGACGCTGGTAGTAGCCATTCTTCTTGGGCAGTGCAATCACACTGCCCTATAAAGAAAGAGGCACACTGCCAAATGTTGAAAAATAAGACGCTAAATGACACTAAGCCTGACGGTGCAATTATGGCATGCCTCGAGCCAAGTGTCGGATAGTGATGCCTATTGCTCTATAAGAGACTCCAAATCTGTATGAGGCAAGTCACCCTTCTTGAGCTCAATCTTCTCTCCTTTGTGTTATTCGCCGATCAGGTACTCTCATCCCTTTTGTAAAGTTTATAGTTCTTTACTTTCTTCTTATTAGAGTTTTTTTTAAAAAAAAAAAAATGGATCTTCAGCTTTCAAAAATTCGCAAGTACTATCCATCTCTCCCGCAGAATGAATTGAAAAAAATTGATGCTGCTAGATGTGAAAGACTTAGGATTTTGATGCGTAATAACATTCCTGAAGATATTCGTTGGCTGATCGAAGCAAAAGTTCGATTAGCTGGCAAAACTTCACCTAGTTTTAAGCATTTCCCGGGCTTAGGAAAGAGTAGTTTTGCAAAGAAACGAAGAGCTAAAAGAGTGAATGGTTGTCACAAGTGTACTCGTTGGACCTGTAACACTCGATGCAAATCTGTGGGGTTTACGTCCGTAAATCGAGAAGATAAAATTAGTTTCATAAAGGATGGACTGAGTAAGGAGTCATTGGATGATATTCGATTGACTCTTGAGACGCATCCATGTGGAATAGTGCAAAGAGAACTTCTTGCTTTATGGAGCCAGTTCATAAGTGACTGCCAAAGCTATAGTCTTGGGAATCTGACTAAAAACGACCCTGTTTGCCAATCTATAAGAAAATTGGATGGAAAGCTTATCCTCGCTTCATAGAAAGTGTTTAAGCCGTTTCTGGACGTAAAACCAGAGGAAGATGTGAGCCACAATCACAACTACTTGTACATACGCATGATTTTTGTTTGTATTTATTTCTTGTTGAATTGTTGTATAGCTACTTTTGATTGCCAAACCTCTTTCCAGGGCATACAAAAGAAACAAACATGGAAGGCCAGTTAGTTCGTCGAATCAAAACCATATGTGTACTTTGTGGCTCTTAACTTGGGAGTGATATTTGTTACGCACATGCAGCAAGCGAACTAGGCCAAAAATTAGGAGAGAAAAAGATTAATTTGGTATATGGAGGGGGAAGTCGTGGGTTGAATGGTTATGTTTCACAAGCTGCACTTTTTGGAAAATCATATGTGGTAGGTGTAATGCCAATCCCTTTGGCTGAACCACATATTTCTGGGATTACACACGGTCAACTTGTAGAAACGACTTCTATGTCTGAGCGCATGGCTTGTAAGATTTATCAGTCAGACGCTTTCATCGCTTTATTAGGAGGTTTTGGTACACTTGAAGAAATCTTGTGTATAATCTCTTGGGCCAAGAGCAATCTGCATACCAAACCCATTGGACTTTTAAATGTTAACCATTTTTTCGATGGGTTGCTCTCTTTTATTGATTAGGCTGTGGACCAACAGTTCATTTCTCCTTTAGCAAGAAAGATTCTTATTTCTGCATCCACCATCGAGGAGCTGCTAGAAAAATTACATACTTATGTTCCACAGCACGATCCTTATGAACCTCGGATAGATTGGTCTAAGACAATCAAAAACAAGCGGCAAAAAGGTTCGATTAATTTAGAATTATCCCTGTAAGGCAAGTCTATGATAAGATGACTGAGTAAGGAGTACTTTTTGTACTCTTGAGACGCATCTCCTATGACTTGTACAAAATTTCTTTTCTTGTGTTCTTAAAAAAAAAAAAAAAAAAAACTGTGGAATGTTATTAGGCGAGTCTATGATAAGATGGCTGAGTAAAGAGTACTTTGTACTCTTGAGACGCATTTTGTTTATCTTATAACTTGCATGAAATTTTTATTTTGGTGTGAAAATATAAAAATATATATATATGGTATGCTCATTTGTTTGTTTGAGTTTTAGCAGTTCACAGTAAATCTATGGACTTATGGAGTTACAGGTATTCCTAATAACCCTATTTTATTACTGCAATTCAAGTTGGGGGGAGTAAGGTATATTTATTAATTATCTGGTCTATGTTTAACTGTGAATTTGCAATTGCATGCTTTTAGTTTTGTGTGAAAAAAAAAAATAATAATAATAATAAAAAAAGAATATAAAGAATGTGTGTGCTTTAAATAATGCTATCCCTAAAGCGTTGGAATTATACACTGATAGCCAGTTGAATTTGCAATATGAATCATGAATGCATTAATTTCTTATTTGAAAACGTATATGTATGGAATTAGAATAGATGATTTGCATGCATCGGGTGTTCAATAATTAGAAATTGGTTTATAGGTCATAAAGTCAAAGGCAATGGTAATTAGCTGATTAGCATACTCCATAATCCCTCAACAGAAGTAGAGACTATTACCCGAGTGAGTGTTTGAGCCTAATAATCGTTACTTCTGAGTGAAATAACACTTACTCTAAATATGCTTTATTGTTTATCTCATCTTTTCAATAGTTTCAAAACATCAATTTGCTTTGAATGTCTAGTATGATAGCGGATGAATTTGG
The DNA here is from genome assembly GCF_014633365.1 of Diospyros lotus. Taxonomy (NCBI): domain Eukaryota; kingdom Viridiplantae; phylum Streptophyta; class Magnoliopsida; order Ericales; family Ebenaceae; genus Diospyros; species Diospyros lotus. The sequence goes on along the minus strand of NC_068343.1, from coordinate 34,441,643 downwards.
CTGGTTTCAAACTTTGAATTAGTTGACTGAGTAACATTGTTTTATAGAAGTATGAAAGGGGGATCAATTTCTTTCAATTTGGGCCTATTACCCTTTTTCTTTCTTTATATTAACTTCCCTTGCTAGCCCCTCTGAGCTGTTCTTAGCACAATTTCTTTCCCTACCTTCATCTAAACCTTTAACCATATGAAGTTTGTCCAACCTGGTGTGTTTCTAGGAATTAGTCTATCTTGGTATTCTCATATAAAAAAAAAAAAAAAAGAGAAAAAAAAAAGGGAAGTTCTCTTAGTTATTCAGCATAAGTGTTTCAAAACAAATGCTGAAGAAAACATTATATCCAGTTTGAGATGAGTAAAAAAAAAAAAAAAAAAAAAGATCATGATACACCATTTGCACACTTTACCCCCTTTTTTTTTGATAACCCGTATTAACCTCATAGCCCTATTACAACCCAGTTCGGTCCCTCTTGATGCTATAAATCATGTGATCTCAAGATTCGAGTTCGGAGCAAGGAATTATGTTTAAATTCAGAAGTTATTTATCTAGGGCATCATTCCAATCATGAAACTATGTCAATTTCCCCGTTCTTTCATGAAAATATGTTCCTTGTATTTGGGATGACACCGAGTTTTGAACTTGTTCTACATTTACTCTTATAACGGTGCACCCCCTTGTGTGTACACCTGAGGAATTGTTTTATTGGAGGGAAAATCCACAGTAAGGCTTAAAGTCAAAACTTCGAGGGAATAATGTGTATTGGTCATCCTGATTGCCATTCCTAAGATTGTATGACCTTTAACCATAAATCTAATTTTGAATGTTCGACTTATTTTGAATGTTCTACTCTACGCATTTTGGTTTCGAATTTCAAATTTTTATATTCATGCAAGTATTGCGATTAGATCATGGCTGGTGTATAATCCAATTGCTAAGGGACTAGCAATATTCAAGTTGGGGGGTGTGATAAGGGTCAATATTTCCTATATCCTAATGAATTATATCCCTATTTTAGCTTTATATTTATGCTTAAAGTAAATAATTATTTGTATTACATATTATTTTAGGATGAAACAAGGAAGTTGGCTTCTACAATTAATTAGGGGCATAATCGAAGACATTGGATTACCCATTTTAAAATTGCTCAAATTCAAAGGCCAATTATGGAGGCTAAAGGATGTTTTAAGTGCACTTGGCCCAACTATCAAATGGAATCCAACCAAAGGCCCAAGATCAACCAAAGGCCCAAGGCCAATCAAAGGCCCAACAAATCCCAATTTGTAGAAGACTTTTCTTTGTTTTGTAATTTTAAGTGATTTACCACCTAAAGTCTTTTGTATTCTTATGAGAAGTCCACCACACAAAGTCTTTTGTATTTTTTGTCTTTTACCTAATTTTCTTCCATTAGTTAGGTGAATGTTTTGTTGAATAATTGTGTGGCTTGTATTGCATCTTGTGAGCTATAAATAGCTCACTTTGGTGCATTTGTGGAAGGGGGTTATTACTTGAATCAAAGTTTAGTTTTGTTCTTAGAGTTTCCCTTAGAGAATTGCTCTTATTCTCTCTCTTGTTTTCTCTTGTAATCTTACTTCCTTTCTTTCTTCTTTTAAATTCTTATATCATTTATTTTTACTTTATTATCCACCGCCTAAATGGCCGGTTAATTTCTGCCTTTAAATTTCTACAATTTTAATTCTTGTCTTTCAATTATCCACCGCCTAAATGGCCGGTTAGTTTCTGCTATTTCAATTCTTGTCATTTAAATTCTGTTATTTAAATTATGCCATTTAAATTCTTGTTAATTAACTTATAAATGGAAATGAGTAGCTAAACCTAATCTTGGGTTAAGGCAAGGACAGTGTCCAACGCCAATGATTCCCAAATAAAGTTGCGCTTAAAATGAGTATCATTAATTTAAATTTCAGTATGAGTGAGTTTTAATTATTGGGAAATCACTAGGTTTGGATTGGAGCGTAAGCCTAACTTAGAGCTTTCATATCACACATGAGAGTTACTAGAACTAGAAACTTTATCATACCCAAACCCGGATGATTAATTTAATTGTTTTGTATATTAATTGTAATTAGATTTATGGTAGTTGCTTAATTTAGAATCCCGCATATCATGTATGGGGATTGCTTAAACTAGAACTATCATCATCTCTAATTGCATTAGTAACAAACCCTCATATTTGAAATTAAATTAATGTTACTAATCTTATTTGTTAAAATTTGGGAATCAATGGGTTGGTGCTGAAATTGTCTTAACTCAAGTGCTATCCAATTTAATATCCTCACATTAAGCATTTATTTTAACTTCTACCTTGCTTTATTTTCTAATATTTGTTATAAAAAAATTCATAAAACAAAATCTTGTTACTAATTCATCGAAATGCGTGTGCGTGTGTGTGACATTCTTTTGCTTTTGCCATAAATAAATCTCCCAGTGGACGACCTGGACTCATCCAGAAAATATAAATTTAAATTTGGACTACAACTGCACTCATACACTGACGAGTATAAACCTCTCACCTAAATAAAAAATACATATATATATATAAAATTTTTATTGTGTTTTGTTTTGTGTTTTAATTGCAGGGTGAGAGTGCAGCCAATTACTAGTGGGAATGTCCTAAAAAAGAGAAAGATACAAAGGCAAATCTTGTTGAAACTGAAGAGGAGCTGCTCTTGATGGCTTACGTGGATGGCAAAGAAGCTCATGAAAACTATGCAGTGAAAGATTATGCAAAAGAAGTATGGTATCTCGACTCCAGATGTAGTAACCACATGAGTGGTAATCGAACATTGTTCTCTAAGCTCGATTAAGTAATAGGAGCTTGCAATTTGGAGAATTTAGCAACATGAACTTGTGAAGAACATAACTTGCAAGAAGAGCAACTAAACTTGCAATTTAGAAAATTAAGAAATAGGAACTTGAATAACAGTAATAAGAGTATGGAACTTGCCTTAGATACTCTCATTTAACCCCTACAACGAACCAGGGTCGCTTATGTTATAGCCCAAGCCCACACCACCAGAATTTCCCTTAATTTCTCCAAGATTCTCCCATTTCTCTCAAGCATTCACCTCATATTTATAGGCTAAAAGGTAGGGGTAGTGTAGAAATAATGTGCGTGCAAAGGACATCAAGTTATGGTGGCAAAACAGCAAGTAGGGCACATGGCATGGCTGTTTGGACAGGTGACAGCGGCTAGGAGCCGCCGAGCCCATGCGCATGGGTGCTCCCTAGCACCTTGAAACGACGTCATTTTCGCACTAGCTGGGTTTAAAACACCTATCTTTCTCCTTGCTTGGTTGCAGGCTCGATCCCGCTACCTCTCCCTCCTCCTTGGCACGCTCGACCATCTCGCCTACAAGTCCCCCGTAGTTAATAATCCGTATAACTTATACTTAACATGATTTGGTCACTAGTTTCCAAAATTACACTTGAACACCAATAATTTTGAATAATTACCAAAACTCCCTTGATCAAAGATATATTAATTTTAATTTTTTTTCAATTAATTCCTTACACCCAAATTTACATTAATTCACAAATACACGGGTCATTACAATGAGAAACACAGTCTTTGGGAGGTTGCCCTTTCCTATAATAGCAATTGATTGCCTTGTGATTTGTCTTCTTGCACACCCAATAGGCGGCTATCTTATTTTTGTTGGTTGTTTTACCTTTCACCTTATTGTTATTATTAGTCTTAAAAGATATATATATATATTTGAAATTATTAGACTTAGACTTATGCATATTTTTCACCATATTTACTCTTGCACAAAAACTATGATTTAAGGATTATTTATGTGCATTTCGATGACCTTCTTCAATTCTTATAGAAATCAAAAGATCAATAAAAGAAAAATCCTCAAATTTTTGTTTTAACACCATAGCAAATTCATTCCATGAATAAGACAACTTTTAATCAAGGAAGTAACAAGTAAAGCCTCATTTACTTCAACACCTTTTAGCCTAAGTTCATAAAAAATATTTTCAAATTCACTTAATACATTAAGGGTTTGTTACCAACCATTTGAAAGTCTAAAGGATTTTTTTGCACTATATCTTTTAGACCCACATCTTTAGCTTCATATCTTTTTTACATACTATTAGACCCTCAATTGGGTTCTGTTAACTTTTTAGTTTCGACAATATCAATAGTATTCTTTTAGATGGCAATTTTTCTCTCCTTCTTTAAGTGCATTATGAATGATAATATAGTCCTAAATAGACAACCAAAATTTTAATTGTTGTTACAAACCCCTAACTTAGCAGTAAATTGCTCAGACTTGCAAGATGCATAATCTTCATATGTCATTTCTAACCAATTAGCAAATATTAAGAGAAACTTTACATTTCTACTCTAAATTTTTAGAAAAATATATTGTTGTGGGGTGCCCTAAAATTCTCCTAAGTCTCAAAGCAATTTTTGAGTTTATTCTTCCATCGAGAGTCTCCTAGATGGAAGCATCCTGGACCCCTGATGGGTCCCCCGAGATTAGCTTAGCAATCATAATTGTTGTTGATCAAGTCTAAGGACACTACCCTTCGGGGTCACCCAGACCTAAGCCATGTGGTGGCCCGAAGTCCTCTTTGGGGCCTCTTAGAGATAGCCATCGGGGTGCACCACCTCGAAGACTCTTCCAGACCCTTCAACCTCCTTAAGGCATTGCCCAGAAGAGTCTTCTGGCTCAACCATGGGTCCTACAATTTCATCTATAAATACTCACATTTTCGAAGGAAAATGGATCTTTTGGCTCCACTAATCCTCTGGACTCATTCCATACCTCTTCCCCAACAATCTCCCAGGCCAATTGGTCATCACTCAGTCTCTCTCTAGAACCCATTTGAGAACATAAATACTCTTTCAGGACACAACTAAATAGAGATATACACTTGCATCATACATTATACTTTAGACACACTTTGGACTATTATTTGACTTTGGCATCAGAGGACCCTAGTGGGGAAGTCTCTCGTGTGCCTTTCTGACTTCTATTTGTGACCGCAGGGTAAGTCTTAACCTAACTCACTTGAAGGATTGGAAGTTTGGCCTCCCAAAGACCCATCGGGATCCTTTTCTCTCAATTCCCTAAAGGCTCATCTAGGCAATTCATTTGAAAGCCCCCATTGACCCATCGAGGTTCCTGCCTCTTCGGGTTCCAGCTTTAACTCGCTTCAAATCTATTTGGCTCACTCGTAGCATCTTGGACCCTCTGCTATGGTGAAGAACTTTGATCTAGTTGATCCCAAAATAAATAAATTTAATTTTTGTAGTTAGGTAAGAACAATTTGGCATTGTTTATGGGAATCGAGCAAAAATCCATCCCTTAACTACCACCATAAGGCTCAGTTATGTGATAATGTTGTGCTCCTACTTCATCCTACAATTCCTCCCAATGAGCCATACTCTGAATCCTCTAGGAAGGCACTAGATAGCTTTTTGTGAGGCTTTTCTCTTGCTATTATGAGCCTTTCTAAGTTTTTCTCCTACTATTACACCGACCCTTGGGAGAAGAACACACCTCCCCTCCATGTATTTCTGTTAGGCATCCATGTTGTTCATTAGAGCAAGGATTCTGACTAGGCAAGTGGAAAGTGATGAGGATGGTCCCCTTGTTGATAAAGGCCAAGTTCGGAAGCACATAAATTCCAAAACTTGTATTTGATGGCCTAGGATTGTTCTCCCTAGTAATGCTAGCGCCCATGGAGAAGTGTTATTGTGAAGAATGAAGATTGTGAAGGCCTTTTTTGTGGGAAAAGACCTCTTGGGATGTGTCTACCTGAGTGTTCTATGAGCCTAAGAGGCAGTCCCTTAGGCATGTCAGTTCCCTCAAATATGTTCCTTCCATGTTAGAGGAGGCATCTTCCTTAACTTCCCAACTTCCTTAAATATTTTTTCCAAGTTCGGGGAGATTCCAGTGCAGTGGGGTAGACATGAGTTGGTAAAGTTGCATGAAGTGCCGATGAGAGAAGATTAATTATTAGTGCCTTCTGCAATAACCCCACAAAAGAAGAACTGTCAATCCAAGAAGACAACTCTATGACAACATTTTTCTGCAACCACTCTTGGACTAGCCTTCTCCCTTTTTGTTGGAAAGTGTTTGGCAAGCTAGGTGGTCCACAGACTAAGAAGGCCATAAGTGCCTTCAAAGGCATAAGACTACATGACACCATATAAGTGCCACACTTGAAGATGTTAACCCAAGCAGCTCCAAGATTGGAAGTGGAAGCTGTCAAGTCACAAGTAGAGCCAACCAAAAGAAGACATTACTAACTAACTTCTTGTAATCGCGGAAATAGGTGTCTGTATCGAACCCCGTAAACAAAATGATCCCATGATGTAAAGGGTATAGGATAACACGTATATGTTTGTATCCTCTCTTTTTACATACTACTAAACCCTCCATTGGATTCTGTTAACTTTTTAGTTTCCGCAATATCAATATTATTCTTTTAGTTGACATTTTTCTCCCTTTTTAAGTGCATTATGAATGACAATATAGTTTTATATAGACAACTAAAATTCTAATTGTTGTTACCAATCCCAAAATTCTTACTAGTAAATTGTTCAAAACTTGAGCTCCCAGACTGATCACCAAATGAGGCTGTTTCTTTCTACCTAATCTCTCTTACCCCTGATCACTGTCTCGATAGTCTCCTCAGCATCCACCTCCAAACACCTCGTCTCTCCTAGGAGAATGAAATCCCTTGGCTCAAGAATATCCCTATTTTCCTTCACCAAAGAACAAAAATGATTCACCAGGGACATTGTAATACCCGAGAAATTCTAAAGGACTCAAGGGTAATTTATCTTGGGGAAAAAATGGAACTTAATGATAAATTGAGGGTATAAGGGTAATTTATTACCGTATAGATGACTGAATCAACTGTCAGGAGTGTCCTGGAGCTGAGATGCCAAAGGGAAATGATGTGGCATTAACAAGCACCCCGAGATAGGATTTATGGTGCCGAAAGAAATCAGATCGGGAACGATTTTTGATACAACTAAAATACAACTGCCAATTAGGCTGGAATATCGAATTGTTATAGACGATTTCTGGGAAGTCAAAAAAAGCTTGAGGGGGATTCTATTTTTCATAAGGAACAACCCTTCAATGGTTTCAGAAAGAAACGAAAGGGTTTAAGGCCAAAATGGAGATTCGGGCCTAAATGCAGTTTTTCAAAATTAATAGAGGGAGGTCGAAACGATAATTTCTTAGAATCTTCGAGGGTCAAATTGATGTTTTGGGACTTGAGGGTCCTAACTGCATTATTGGAAAGTGGAGGGGTTAAGTGAAATGGGCTAAAGTGATAAAGCCAAAACTTGGAGGGGCCAAAGTGCGAAAACGCAAAAATGATAGCATGGGCAAATCTCACCAGCACATGGCCTGTCAACCATGGCTGATTTTGGCCATTTGAAGCACTGGGCTAGCACAAGGGGTGGTCAGGGATCACGTAGGTGTGATCATTAGCTGACAAAGGCCACTGTAGTTGCCGAAAATTAAAGAAAAAGTCGACCAGAAAGCTAGTCGGAATTATCACACCTGCAAATGGCCATTTTGGTTGACAGGGGTCATTCCAGGCTGATCTAGGGGAGGTGTAGACTCTTAAGGGAATGGGTCAAGTGGCCAAAGGGGCTTCGAAGCTCGGTTTTCGCCAATAAATAGCACACGAACAGGCCGAAAGTTTCAAAGAAAAAAAGCTTCAAATCGACCCCCTTATTCAATGAATTGGCATTCCAAACCATAGGGATTTTGTTGCCCATGACCTAAGGATCAATTCCGGAGAGTTAGAAGTGTTTTGGTGAGGGTTTGGCATGGTTTCGAGCATCGTCGGAAAAGAAGGCAGACTGCCTAAGCTAAGACTTCAAGCGGCTAGTCGGAGGTGCTCCGGTGATTCTTTCGTGCTCAAACTTGGCTATATGGATCGACTTGAAGAGGGGTTCGAATGGCATCGAAATCTCCAATCGTCGGCACGGCCGTCGCCAAAGAAGACGACCGGCACGTGCCGGTCACGTGCTGCCTTCCATGCGCGCCTAGTCGCCCTAACGCATGCAGGTGCGTGCGGGCACGTGGGTGGCCCTAAAAATCTAGAAAAATTCCTAAAAATTATTTTATGGAGGTTTATGCAAAAAGATTGGGATTTGGACTTCCCGATGTCTTGGTTTCCGCACCAAAGAGCCTCATTTTGCATGAAAACGCAACACTCTTGTAAGTCCAGTATTTTTCCTTGGAAGTTTATAGTCTATTATGAATTGTTGTGAAGATAGATTTGAGAAAATGGTCCCAATGTATTTATTGGGACTTTAGAAAGAAAAATGGAGGAAAATGAAGGAAAATAGGAAATAAATAGAATATCGAGGATATTTAGTGATTAAATATTATTTTATGATTGAGGAGATCGAGATGATGTGATTGGTGCAACTTTTGAGAGTTGGCACAATAATCGACGTCGGGCATGCATATTGAGAGGTGCACGCTTTTCGAGGTGTCTTGATCTTTGGGCAAAGATGAGTTGTTCTATCCTATATGATATAATTATGCATGATATTTATGAAAGATATGATTGCTTATACATGCACGATAATTATAAAAGATATGATTCATTTTGTCATATTGCATGAAAAATTGTGATATTTGCATGACATGATTGTTACATTGATATTTGTGCATAAGAATGGGATGTCGCCCCCAGAGTGTAGCCATAATTCCCCTAGGGCAATGATGGAATAACGTTAGGCTTATCCTGTTGTTGTACTTTTGTACATTAGTTTTAATGATGAAAAATATATATTGGTTTAATCCCTAAGTCATGTGTCAAAGTGTGTGGTTTCAATATATATCAATTTCAATATCATGTATCACTTTGTGAAAATGAAAACCCTGTTTTTGACTAACTCTAGAAGGTTAACACCTTATAAGGAGACATATAAGAAAGAGTTTTCTTTTTAAAAAACTATCTCCTGGTAATTTGATATCTAACATTCATTAGTGCTAAAACGATTTTTAATGAATTTTTCATTAAATTGAAAGTATATATTTTGGAGGTAATATTATTGCTAAAACTTGAGTTTGTACTAAAACCCAAAATCTACTTTCTTATTGATTTGAATTTTGATTTTCTAAGTATTTTTATTGAATCCAAATAGGGGGTACTTCGTTATTTATATTTATGTATTAAAGTAAATGGAAGGTAAAATATAAATAAAATAAAATGAGGACATGTAAATAAGCTGTGATGTATACATGGTGTGGATTGTGCTTTCATGCAAATGTTTATGAATATTTGTCATGTTCCTATGCATGTTTCGAACCCCTTTGAAAAGGTTTTCAATGTTTTCAGTGTATGCTATTTCGAAACATCTATGCAATGTATGTGTTTTCAATTCAGGTTTTGAATTATGTTTCGAAACCTCATTTCTAGAGAGGTATGTTTCGAAACCTATATGTTATTAGTTCTATATAATGACAAGTATATCCCAAGAGGGGGGGGTGAATTGGGATTTGGGTAAATTTTTAAATAACTTGAAAACTTTGGCTTGCAGGATATTATGTTTCGAAACTTGAGGAGGTATGTTTCGAAATTAACTTTTCTGTTAAGTATGTTTCAAAATATAGATGAGTATGTTTCGAAATCAAACTTACTGGCAGAGATGTTTCGAAACCTACTAAGGTATGTTTCGAAATCAACCTTACTGGCAGGTAAGTTTCGAAACCTACTAAGATATGTTTTGAAATATTACTCTCTGATTTGTAAATAACAAAACTCCTTTAGATTTTCAAAAATGATTCTTTTAAGAACATAAACAAGAATAACAACAAGTAGGAACGAGAAATCAAAACTAAATCTTTGATGGCGATGGATCATTTTATTATACCTTTTGTTCACATCATCATATCTGTATCCCATTTTTGTTAGGGATGTATGATCAAAAATAGAGAGCTTGGATACCGGAAGAATAGATGAAGATTGGATAGATGGGAACTTGGTTTTAAGAAATGCTGAGAGTAAGCAACCGTAGGGAAGTGATTGCTTATGATGAGCGTGAGCATTTACCATCTTATTACACATGATTGAGGGAAGATTGATCGGTGTGTTGTCCATTAGCTTTTCCATGAACCATAGGTCCTTGGGATAAAGCTTAGCATTTTTCCCTTTCTAGGATGTAGGACTTGACAAATAATAATATGAAGAATACGGAAGTCAAATGACAAGGCATTTATATTGGTAAAAACCTTTTTGAGATGTGGGTTTCCAGAGATTTTTCGACAAGCATCTAGGGACTTGAAGGCATAGGGAATGTAGATGTCTCCTTCAGCAGGAATGCTAAAAAGTTTAGCTATTGAACTAGGGCTAATTTCGAATTCAGTGTTTTGAAGAAAAGTGAGAAAACGATCAGTATATTCATGCCCATCAAAGTGTGTTTGAGCATTTGAGTAGAGGATTCGAACATAGTCTAGAAAAACTGGGGATCTAAACTTTAAAAGTTCCAACCAGTTTCTATCTCTTAACAAGGGTAGGTAGGAGAAGTTTGCTTTTTCTAAAACATCAACATCAAATAGGCGATCGGCATTTACCTCACGTTTTCAAATGGTAACTTGAAGGATTGGTAGGCTTGAGAAGTAGGGAAGTCGTCATTGAACTCTTAAGGAGGAGGAGACGGTGAGACATGAGTGCGTTGACGCTTTCCGACGGATCTCTTCGACCTAACCATGATTGATTTGCAAGATAGGAGTGTGAGATTGAGAGAGATTTCGAGAGAGAGTTAAGGGAAAAGAGGTTTCGGAGGCTAGGGTTTCGAAATAGAGAGAAGATTTTGGATGAAATGAAGATTTGAAACCGTTCGGGTATTTATAATCCTGACATTAGGTTTCAAAACATGATTAACATGTTTCGAAACATACCTCTCTGGAAAACTGGTTTCGAAACATGGATCAAGTATGTTTCGAAATAACACTCTCTGGAAATTGTGTTTCGAAATGGGATAGCATGGAGTTTCAAAACACGATTTACTCGATACAGCACATGTTTCGAAACATAGAAGAGATGTTTTGAAACTTCCTTAAGAAAAAACGCTTGGATTAAAAAAACTTCGATAAACTAAATCTAGAACTTGATTTCTAGCAAGTTAAGGCACGATCTAAAGTGTTCAAACTTTTTGTTATCCAATGGTTTAGTGAAAATATCAGCGACTTGATTATTTGTGTCTACGAATTCCAATGTAATATCCTCTTTTTGAACATGATCCCTTAATAAATGATGTTTGATTTCAATATGCTTGGTTCTTGCATGGAATACTGGATTTTTGGATAAAGCTATTATACTAGTGTTATCACACTTGATTGGTATTTTTTCTAAGAAGATGTCGTAATCTTCTAGTTGATGCTTAATCCAAAGAACTTTTGTGCAACATAGGCTAGCTGCTACATATTCAGCTTCGATTGAGGATAGGGCAACGGTATTTTGTTTCTTGCTACCCCAAGACACTAAAGAGTTTCCTAGAAAGTGGCATATTCCACTTGTACTCTTTCTATCAATCTTACATCCTCCATAGTCGGCATCAGTATAAGCATTTAGCTTGAAATCTTTTGATTTTGCATAGAATAGACCTAGGTTTTTAGAGCCTTTGATATATCTCAAAATTCTTTTAGTGGCTTTCAAGTGAGATTCCTTTGGATCGGCTTGGTATCTAGCACATATACCAACAATAAATACAATATCAGGCCTATAAGCCGTTAAATATAGCAAAGAGCCAATGATTCCTCTATATAGCTTTTGATCCACTGCTTTTCCTTTCTCATCTTTATCAATGACACTAGATGCACTCATAGGGGTTGATATGGGTTTACAATCTTTCATACCAAACTTTGCTAGAATTTCTTTTACATACTTAGCTTGGCTTAAATAAGTTCCTTGAGGTGTTTGCCTAATTTGAAGACCTAGGAAGTATGTTAATTCTCCCATCATGCTCATTTCAAATTCATTTTGCATTATCGAGGCAAACTCTTCACATAACTTAAGATTTGAGGATCCAAAAATAATATCATCTACATAAATTTGGGCAAGCAACATATCATTTCTTTTCTTTTTAATGAAAAGTGTTGTATCAACCTTACCTCTTTGAAATCCATTTTCAGTAAGAAACTTACTTAGCCTTTCATACCAAGCTCTAGGAGCTTGTTTGAAATCGTATAGGGCTTTAGTAAGCTTATATACATGATTTGGATATTTTGGATCTTCAAAACCGGGTGGTTGTTTTACAAACACTTGCTCCGAAATGAGACCATTTAAGAATGCACTTTTAACATCCATTTGATATAAAGTGAAGTTCTTGTAGCATGAGAAAGATAATAGGATTCTTATAGCTTCCAATCTTGCTACCAGAGCATAGGTTTCATCATAATCTATGCCTTCTTCTTTACTATAACCTTGAGCAACTAATCTAGCTTTATTTCTAATGATGTTCCCACTTTCGTCAAGCTTGTTTCTAAATACCCATTTTGTTCCAATGATAGGATGATCTGGAGGTTCAGGTACAAGACACCAAACTTCATTCTTTTCGAATTGGTCTAGCTCATCTTGCATAGCTTTAACCCATTCATCATCATTTAAAGCTTCTTGAACATTTTTGGGTTCTATTTGAGAGATTAGAACTAGATTTGTGTTTAATCTAAGGGAAGATCTAGTTGATACTCCTTTACTAGGATCTCCTAGAATTTCATTTTCTTTAACATAGTTTCTTTCTCTTGGAAATGAAACTTCTTTTTGAATATTAGAAGCTTGGATAATAGAATGATCTTCTTTTTCATTATTTTGAATCTGATTTACTTTATTTGAAATGACTTCTAGATCATCATCATTATTGACTAGTTTTGGATTTTCATCAAACACTATATGAATTGATTCTTCTACGACTAGTGTTCTTTTGTTAAAAACTTGATAAGCTTTGCTTTGAGATGAATATCCTATGAATATGCCTTCGTCGCTTTTAGCATCAAACTTCCCTAGTTGATCTTTTCCATTGTTTAGAATGAAACACTTGCACCCAAAAGGATGAAAATATGAAATATTGGGTTTATTGTGTTTGAAAAGTTCATATGGGGTTCTTTTGATGATAGGTCTTATTGATATTCTATTTAGAACATAGCAGGCTATATTTACAGCTTCAGCCCAAAAATATTTTGGCAAGCTACTTTCTAGCAACATTGTTCTAGACATTTCTATAAGAGATCTATTTTTTCTTTCAACGACACCATTTTGTTGAGGAGTTCTAGAGATCGAGAAGTTATGATGAATTCCATTTTCTTCACAAAAGGATTGAAATTCTTGATTTTCAAATTCTCCACCATGATCACTCCTTATTTGTTTTATCTTTAATTCTTGTTCGTTTTGAATTCTTTTGCAGAATCTAGAGAATGTTTTAAAAGCATCACTTTTATTTTCTAAAAATAACACCCATGTAAACCTTGAGAAATCATCAACTATAACTAAGGTATAGGATTTTCCTCCTAAACTTTGAGTTCTCATAGGACCAAACAGATTTAGGTGAAGCAATTCTAAAGGTCTAGCTGTGCTAACTGAATTTATAGGTTTAAATGAGGCTCTAGTTTGTTTTCCTTTCATACACATATCACACGTTCACAATTAATTTCTATAACCAAATCAGGTTGAGGGAGGACATAAAATTCATAAATCAAATGAGAATCACGAAGATAGTGAAGAGCTTGCCTTAAATTAACTATTCCCGGTGTTTACACACTTACTCACCGCTAAATTAATACACATTGTAATTTATACGAAATTTCCTCCCATTTTGAGCTTCTGCGCGCCATCTTTTTCTCCCCCAATTCCTCATTGATCGCTGCCGATTTACCCCAATTACACACACATTTCACTGCCTTTGAAAAGGCACCATCAGAGGCTACCGCGTGGCAGCCAGCGCATGACCACCTTCAGGCCACAAAACGACGCCGTTTTGGCATCCTTGGCTTTGGAAAATCAATGAATTTCTCCCCCAGCGCGCACGCATGACCCGTGATTTGATCCCTCGCCCAGCACACGGACACCCTCGCGCGCGACCGCTCGCGCCAACCAGCTTCCTCAACCTACGTGCACATTATATTGTACTTAAGGTGATTTTCTTCTGCTTCTGGAAATCACATTTCAGCACCCAATATTCCCATTAATTACACATGCACCCTCACTTTATATTTACTCTTATATCCCAAACTTCCATTAATAAATTTCTCACTTCCCAAATACAAAATAATTTAATTTAATATTTTCTTTTAGTACAACTTAAATTAATATTCCTTTAAACTTATAACCATTTAATAATCACTTGAATTACGATAATTAATAATTATTAACTGTTCCAAATTTAAATTAATAATTATCAGCTGATCCCAATTAAATTAATAGTTATTAATTATTCTTAAATTATCGGGATGTTACAGTCTCCCCCCTTAACAAAATTTCGTCCTCGAAATTTCTTACTAACTCATTTAAACCACTAAGGGAGACACACCCCATCATTTTCTCTTAACACTTAGAGTTTAACAATTTCCAACTCACTAACCTTCTCATCTCAATCCGTGTTCACTCTACTTCAATGAGGCAAATTCATGTCTTCCACGATAATATCTCACATCATCTCTATGGTATTCCATATTATCATTTTCCAGTATCCCCACAAGTCTGAGTCTACTACGCATCCTACTTGATTTAAGACACTAACACATCTCCCTAATCCATCACCTCAATTAAGCCACGTTATGACCACTAATACCTTAACCAGCTTAAGGAACGTCATCCATCATATTACATACAACAACAAGGTTCTCCTATTACAACATCATAATCCAACTATTCCCCAAAGCTATCTCACATTCCCATCGCACTTCCTTTTGATACTATCAGGACCACAAATCCACCTAAAGGCAAGCTCAAAATTCAAAGATATTCAATCTCAGTGATAAACGGATCTGCAGCACAAAGCTCAATGCAAATGCAGCTAATTACAAATACAACCGGTAGTGACAGGAGTAGAACCATCTTCTGCATAACAAGAGGCTAATATTCGGTAATGTGACCGAAACCTGCCACGTACTTACAAAGCATAGGAACACAGAAGCAATACGACATATTCAATCAAGAATTCAACAGCAATATCCTTTAGTCTAACTTTTTCCAACTGATTTTTAACCAGGTACACAACATTTTCTCGGTAGTACTTTTTCCCACAATTTGCCACGTAGACTCGAGGTCCCGTCAATAAATATAGGTAGTCATTTAATCACCAGATCTATCTCCTAAAAGAATCAACATCCGCAATTGTGGATTCCTATTATGATTCATTTGGTAACTACCAACTCTCCGCCTTGTCCTCCAAACCTCTGCTCATCAAGCTATGGTGGTTGTTCACACTTATTCACTGGTGACCTTCTCTGGCCACACCGAAAACAAATAATCTCCTAACTATTAACTGCCCCCAAGGTCTATAGACAATCTCATCACATATGGCTCGTTCAGCCGCACAAATAACCAAAAGATCAATAAGGCTGGTACGACCATCGATGATCATTTACCTTATAATCTGCACCTCAGAAGCCCACTTGTAACTTCCACTAACAACTATCAATAATTGTCTCGAGTGGACCACCTAGACCTCATCTAGTAGGTCCCGATCACTTAATTACTTATTTCCCCAAAACCCAATTACACGCGTCGCTAAGACAATAACTTCTAACTCAGAGTTACACCGGTATTCCAAATCTTTAACAATCAACAAATTATTAATAACACAGCTTAATCTCATTGCCTACACAGTGCCTATTCCACACTCGAGTAAATGCCCAAGCGTCACACGACAGTCATCCTCGAATCACAATTAGGCTTTTCAAGCAGAAAACTTCCAATTCTAATACCATTATTAACTCGATATCACATTTTATTTACTCAAATCCTCATGCACGTACCAACACACATCTAACATGCAATTTTTCATTACCACCCACAACAAATACCGAGCTCCCAGCAAAGAAACCGACAAATAGGAAGAGAATAGCTGACCGTTCGCGACCGATCAACAACTCTCTCACCCATAGTCAACTACCTGCTGTGACTCGCTACTGCCTCGCCATTTCCTTCACGGTTACCCATAGGCTTACATGCATATGCACCTATCAATAAAAGTGACTTGACAAGTCACAGTAACATCATGCATTACGTCCACTCACACGTGGTCATACACCTTATCCTCTCACGCCTTACACTTACAGTCATAAAGACTAACGCTCGACTATGCCCGGAACCACACTAGACGAGCATCATGAACCGTAGTTCCACATACACATTTCCTTCAAGCAATGATCCCATGCCCTAGCTTACCCTAAGCACGCCTCACAAACGTGTGCTATATATTAGTTCAAAACTTTATTCCACACTAGTACACACTCTTACTCACTTAACTCATACACATAAGTCATTTTCACCACCTTTGATACAGTCATAGCATAACACAAATATTACCTCTAGGGCTCATACCTCAATAACATCCATACACACCAAAATAACCATATATACATCAGGAGGGTTTACACAAAACACTTATTCTTTATGTTACATAGATCCTATATAACAACTATTTACATTCATACTAACAACCAAAAGAAAATACATACACAAACCCTATTTAACAATCCACCCACTATCACCTCTCCTTACTAACATAAGCAACTCTCACTAGGTGGAACTCCTTGCATCCCCATCTGCTCGGGACGTGACCTCATCCGTTAAATCTGCCAAACCTCCATTGCTGCCAACGCTAGAATTGGGTCCTGCAGATTCATCCCTCAAGCAAGTAGGACCCTGCACCTCAGCATCTATTGGATATCCCGCCGAAGATTCTCGTTGTGGCCTTGAGTCGTTCGGGTCCCAAAGCTCTGCCTGCTGCTCTATAGCACAGGCAAACTGCTCGTAGTGGTATCGGAGGGTCATATCCTCCATCAGAATTCGAATAAGCTATTTCCACCTCTCATTCATATACTTTCTTACGAAAAGTACTTGTTTCTCATAATGGCCCCACAGGTGCTCGTGGGTGGTCAACATGAATACTTGGTCCATACGCCACAGAGAACCTATCACATGCTCCCCATCTTGTTATTCACCTCCCATCGTGGAGAGTAACTCGTGCTCCCAATAATTCCAAACTAAGTCCAATGCCCCCTGATTCGGGTCTGGCATCCTAGAACTCGGTCCACCTGGATCCATATCAGATAATAATATACCCTGTAACCTGCATATAAAAATCAAATATCAAGCCAAGCAAACATGGATCCATAAGGGGGTATCGATCTCAATACGAACCTATGTTGTACTATGCATACATCTGTCTAGGAACACTTTACCTTACCCTTTTCCTAGTCACAACCTAAGAACGAAATTCCCTATAGAAACTCAGATCCAGTTGCTAACACAGCCTATACATCTCTTAACACCCCTATATGTATAGGACCTACTCATCCCAACCTTGCTCTGATACCAATTGTCAGGATCCGAGAATTCTCCTCATCTTTTAATTACAGTTCAACCCAAATCATACAACACATCACAACAGCGGAAGCTAGATAAATACGGAATAAACCACTCAGGGGCTTAATTATACATAACAACATCACAACCAATCAAATCAATCAATCCACAATATCCGAGCCCCCGGTCACAACTCACATCTCACGGATCTTTTAGTCGGGATTGCCCTGTACACACAGTTATCTGTAACTAATACGCCAAATAGGCTAGCCACTGCGTCAACTGCTACACCTGAAATGATGGTAAAAACAAGATAAGCCACAAGGCTCAGCAAGCATAACAAAATAATGAAGGTAAGGCTGGACACAAATCTCCCACACTGGAGTGCATCCCACTAATACAGGTAAAACAGACCAAAACCTGAAATAACCATACCCGATATGTACCTTGCTAGACAAAAATAAACCACAATCAAGTACACCTTGCAACATAACAATGCCAATACTGGAAGTACAACTCTCACCCAAGTTATACTCGTACAAAGTGCAATGCAAAATAAGAAAAATGCCATGCCATACCGTGCAATAAAGAATCCAGTACTCCGCATAAATATAACAATGCACATAACAGTCCTTGGAGCCCACATAAGAAATGCACATCTTGGCGCCCAAGTCCCAGCCTACCAACCTGCCACAGCCATGAACTGGCTGGCATAAAGCCCATGAGCCCGAAGCTCCCACAACAAGATCCACATGAGCCCAAAGCTCCCATCACAATCGCATACCAGAGTCCCCGAATCATAGCTATCTGGAACCCAGCATCCACTCATAGCTAGCAAGGGTCAACTCCATATCACAATCCTCAATCATAAACCAAATCAACGGTAACCACGCGATGCAACAGATAATAAATGCAATGGCTCTCGCAACATTAACGTGATGACAAAGCCCCGATAAGCCAAGCATCAGGCCACTCTACGCCCATATAAGAACTCACACAGGCAAAATGCTCCAAATGCACATGCGCGCCTATATTACCCAAATTGGCACTTAACAGGCCAACCAGGTTATGCCAATGAGCACACATCCCCATACATACAAAGCATAACCCCCAATGGATGTACACCCGATCCCATGCAATATGCCATATAATGGCAGAGTTGATCGACAGTGACCAGGTACCGATCAACAATCATGACCAGGAACAACCAATCAACAGCCACCCTCGGCTCGATGATGGTTCACTCCAGTGTCACCAAATAGTCAACACGTTACCCCGCCGGTCAACAGCTCACGCCGCCTGTCATTACCACTCACGCCTACAGGAAACCATAACCACTTCATGATAGGCACAACACCAAGGGTGGGTATTCGACGGTACCAGCTTGCCCGACCTGTCTATAGTCTATCGCAACAGTTGATAACTGACGCCCATATGTCCAGCCATCAGCTGCCACGACCCAACGATTGACGATCAATAGCTGTATATCCCACACCCTACAACTCACACAAATAAAAGCCCAAGACTCTCAGTTACCACAACTCACCCTAGAGGGTACTCACAACTACAATTAATTCACTAAGAACTTAGCCTAAACCAGGTTTGGCATCATTCCCAAGGAAGTAGGGGCGATACAATACCCCGTAGGTATTTACAGAATTAAACCCCAAAAGTCTCCTATTTAATTTAATTTAATAAAATTTCAGATAATAATTAACTATAACGTTCACAATTAATTTCTATAACCAAATCGGGTTGAGGGAGGACATAAAATTCATAAATCAAATGAGAATCACGAAGGGAGTGAAGAGCTTGTCTTAAATTAACTGTTCCCGGTGTTTACATGCTTACTCGCTGCTAAATTAATACACACTATGATTTATATGAAATTTCCTCCCATTTTGAGCTTATGCGTCATCTTCTTCTCCCCCAATTCCTAGTTGATAACTGTCGATTTACCCAAATTACACACACATTTCACTGCCTTAAAAATGCACCATCAGAGGCTGTCGCGTGGCAGCCAGCGCATGACCACCTTCAGGCCACGAAACGACGCCGTTTCGGCATCGTTGGCTTTGGAAAATCAATGAATTTCTCCCCCAGCGCGCACGCATGACCCGTGATTTGATCCCTCGCCCAGCACACGGACACCCTCGCGCACGACCGCCCGTGCCAACCAGCTTCCTCAACCTACGTGCACACTATATTGTACTTAAGGTGATTTTCTTCCGCTTCTGGAAATCACATTTCAACACTCAATATTCCCATTAATTACACATGCACCCTCACTTTATATTTACTCTTATATCCCAAACTTCCATTAATAAATTTCTCATTTCCCAAATACAAAATAATTTAATTTAATATTTTCTTTTAGTACAATTTAAATTAATATTCCTTTTAACTTATAACCATTTAATAATCACTTGAATTACGATAATTAATAATTATTAACTATTCCAAATTTAAATTAATAATTATCAGCTAATCCCAATTAAATTAATAGTTATTAATTATTCTTAAATTACTAGGATGTTACAATTTATATTTAATATATTAATGTCATTCTATCATATAATTGAGTAAGACAAGTATATAATCAATTGGCACCTTAAATGTTTATGTTTTATTTCATTACAAATAAAACATTAATCAAGTACAATAATTTTATTAATTTTAAGTCACAACAAATATTTTTATCAACACATTCTATTAATGATATATTGATATTATTAAGTTTGATTCTTTTATATTAAACAATATCTTTATAAAATTATGGATCATTTTATTAATGTATTTATAAACAAATATATTCAAACTTATGAATTGTTTTCTTAATGTGGTTATAAAAAAATATATTTAAAATTCTGTATAATTTGATGAGTAATCAAGATCATGTTCGATATATACTACATAAATATTAATTTATAGAGAAATGTACATTCTCATTATGTTTGTTTGATATTTATATTGTTAATCTTAATTTAAAATGTTATTACAAAATTCAAAGTAAATACTAAAAACATATGCATGTAGTTTAAAAATAGAAACATATGCATATAATTTAAAAATAGAAACATATGTATGTGAAGTGCTACTAAACTATAGTGGAGGAAAAAAAAAAACTAGTATTTCATATTTTTAAGCAAATGATTAATTAATTATGCCAAAACTCAAAGTTATTGAATGAAATGACAAATATTAATTAATATATGCTAAATAAATACTTATGTAGAATTTAAAAAAATTATCATTAACTACTAAATCTATGTTAGAAATAGTTTTAAGTTTAAATATTATTAACAATAAATTATTTATTTTATATATAAAATATATACAAATTATCTTTTAAACAATTACTTTATTTATTGAGTTTTATAATATTAAAATATAAGTTTTTTTACATTTAATAAATATTATCGATAGTTAACTATTGCATAGTTCATATATTTTTTATTTTTTTATACACATAAATATAAATTAATATTTTGGGTTCATTTTAACTTAATATATTTATATCAATTATTTGTTTTTTATTTATATTTAATTTTTTAACTTAATATATTGTTAATATTAATATATATATATTAAATTTTTTATATATTTTGGAGTTTTTTAGTTTTGTAGTTTTTTTTATTTTGTCACTTAACATATTTTTTATATATTTTTAATTAGAGACAGATTTTTCCCCTGTCTAAATCCGTCTCTAATTTGAGACGGTTTCTGAGAAGAAAAAATTCGTCTTTAATTTGAGATGGATTTAGAGAGGGGAAAAAATTCGTCTCTAATTTGAGACGAATCAAAATCCGTTTCTAAATCCATCTCTAAGGAAAAAATCCGTCGGATTAAATCTGTCTATAAATCCGTCTCTAATTTGAGACGGATTTTTTTCCATCTCAAAATCCGTCTAAAAGCCGTCTCAGAAAAAATTTGTCTCAAAAATCCGTCTCTAAATTGTTGTTTTCTTGTAGTGCGTTGCGACTAGGTTGTTGATCGTTCCTAAGTCTTAGGCCCTAGCTGTCGATCATTGAAGTGTTTTGCCAACTATTTCTATTTGCCCGATGCTTCAAAATCTTGCCAATGCTTGAGTGTTTATCTCTTGGTTCCTTATCATTGTTAAATATTCTTGGAGGTAGAAGTGTATTTGTAACGGCCCGCCTCCCGGAACCCCCGGTAGCATAAAGGATCCGTGAGAGGGTCATTACTAAAATGATATCGAACAATAACACAACTACACCTCACACACAATCCTTATTAAATCATAATATTTCTTTATTATAACATCTCATAATCATCTTTACAATACCATTCATCACTTAGGCCCACTTGGGCTTACATAACATACGTCAATCTCAAAAACGTAAACATTAACCTTAACAAAGGCACAATGACACCCAGGACCTAGTCTCGGGAGGACTCTGCACTTGCTATCATGACTCAACGATCTGGACCCAACTCTATCGTACGCACCTGTGATCTCGGGATACTCTTACCTGGAATGATGGAAAGTAAACATGAGTCACGAGACTCAACAAGCTCATGAAAGGAAGGCTATAGGTTAAAGATTGGACTCTTCCCATGACACCCCATGCAATTCATGCTAATGAAACCACGCCATGTCATGAGCTATACATGCCTTACTTCTAAATGCATAACATAAAATTAACTGCACATAAGGAACCAGGAGCCCACATAAGTCACACATTGGCACCCAGGTCCCACATACAAACCTGTTGCAACTTAACATAGGCTACCATTTCATCATTCTCTTGGACCCGCCTTTTCCTGACCTAGGTCGGCTTTTCCTGACATTCATAACATGTGTATAACGTGAAACCAATCAATCTTAAGTTCAGAACTTGCACTTCTCAGCTAATCTACCGGGTTTGTGCCTCGTATTCCACCCATGACATAGTCTTGCACTTCCCGACTAATCTACCGAGTCTTCTCTCGGGCCACCCCCGAGCTAATTTCTAAGGTCTTCCCTCAGGCCACCCCCGAGCTAATCTCTAAGCCGAGCTGAAGCTCACTCGAGTTGATACTCTCGACACCTGGCACGGTACTCCCGCCCAGAATAATAGTAACAATAGAACCATGCAATGCAACACATAAGAAATACAATGGATTCGATAGCATAAACGTGATGACAAGGCCCCCATAAACCAAGCATCAGGCCCTTCTACGCCCACATAGGAATACACACATGCGGCATGCTCTAAATGCACATGTTCGCCTAGGGTACCCAAGTTGGCTCTTAAACCAACCGGGTCATGCCAATGCTCACACATCCCATCACACACAAAGCATGTTCCCAAGTGAATGTAACCCAGCCTCCTGTAGCACACACATTATGATATGCACAAACCAAGGCGAGAATCTAGCAGTACCAGCTCTTCTGGCCCGTCTAGTGGCTGCACTCCTCACCCTACAATTTAGATAGCCTTAATCAGTTTTGGATGTTCAGTGTTGAAATGGTGAGGAGGTTTAAACTCACCAGTGTGTGAGTGTAGTTGTAGCACAAATATAAATTCCGGACAAGTCCGGGTCGATTCACTGGGAGGTTTATTTAACAAAAGAATGGTTCATTCGGGTTGATTTATCCAAAGAGAGCTAAGTTTTCCTGATTGTGAAAAGGTTTTTTTTGAATATTAAAAAGGTCTTGGGTTGAGGCGAGTTCAGAACCAATGCCTTATAAATCTCTTATAGTAATTTAAACAGCAATATTAATCTGAAATAAATAGAGGATCGTTTCGTAGTTATAATTCAAGATACGAATGATTCTTAGCTAAGCAACCCTCATACATGATATGATGGTTCTGGGTTAAGATATCACTGTAAATTTTATTATACTAGAGACTATGATTTGATCGTCTGAGCTTGGGTATATCTCATCTCCAATTCTAGCAACTTTCATACATGGCATGAGAGTTTTAAGTTAGGATGATGACCCAATCCAAACTCACAAAATCATTTATACACTCAACTTGAGTTTAACTCAGATAAATCTTGCATTCATCGAGGTTTGGCTTATCTTGAGATTCAAGAACATTGGACACTGTCCTTGCCTTAACCCAAGATTAGGTTTAGCTACTCATTTCCATTTAAAAATTAATTGGCAGGAATTTAAATGACGGGAATTAAAAGACAGTATTTAAAAGACACTTTTTTAACCGACCATATAGGCGGTATATAATTTAAAGACAATAATTGAAAGACTATTTTGACCGACCATATAGGCAGTATATAATTGAAAGATAATAATTGAAATTGCAAGAATTTAAAGGTAGAAATTAACCGACCATTTAGGCGGTGGATAATAAAGTAACAATAAATGACATAAGAATTTAAATAAGAAAAAGAAGAAGTAAGATTTGCAAGAGAAAATAAGAGAGAACAAGAGCAATTAAAACAACTAAAATTTCATTCAAGAATAATCCCCCCTTACAAGTGCACCTAAGTGCTCTATTTATAGGCTAAAAGATGTAATGGAAACCACTTAATTATATAATTTAATAATACAAAATATCTAGTTGATGATGTAAGCAATGATGTCATTCCAACCCATGATGTAAGCGATGATGTCATCCTAACCCATGATGTAAGTGATGATGTCATCTCAACCATGATGTAAGCGATGATGTCATCCTATCCCATGATGTAAGCGATGATGTCATCTCAACCATGATGTAAGCGATGATGTCATCCTATTTGTGGGACTTGGGCTTTTCATATTTTTGGGCTTGGGCCTTCTTTATGTTGGGCTTGAGCTTGGGCTTGGGCCTTCCTTGTGTTGGATTCTATTTGATTGTTGAGCCAAGTGCACTTGAAACATCCTCTAGACTCCATAGTTGGCCCATGATTTTGAGCAACAATAATGGGTAATCCAACATCTTCGATTTATGCCCCTAATTAATTGTAGAAGACAGCTTCCTTGCTTCATCCTGTAATAATATATAATGCAAATAATTATTTATTTTAAGCATAATTATAAAGCCAAAATAGGGATATAATTCATTAGGATATAGGAAATATTGACCCTTATCATCTAGCGCTTATCGTAACAGTCGATGACCGGTGCCTATACATCTAGTCATCAACTGCCACGACCTACGGTCGACAGTCAGTGGCTTTGTACCCCATACTCTTAGACACACTTACAGACACTGTTAACTTTATATCTTCTAAACTTAACATTATACAACATTTCTCCATAACTCTTCATGTACATAACCACATAACTTCATGATACCATTCTCATTCCTTCTCATTCGCAGAAAACCATCTCAACATACATAATAGACTTTTAACATATTTCCATAATACCATATCATTTTCTAAGAACCTAGCCCCAGTGGGTTCGGCATCATTCCCAAGGGAAGCAGAGCGATACGAACCTCCGTGACGGTTGAAATGAAAGACACCAAGACGTCATTGCTTAGCTTTTTCCATTAACAATAAACCCATTAATAAAATAAAGGTCATAAAGTAGTTACCACGCGGATTATTATTATTAATGCGTGGAACCGAGTCACGGTGAGGGAGGGTTTAAAATACGAAAAATAACGAAGACTCTCGTTGGAAATGAAGAACGTGAGGAGAGGGTTAAGAGCTTGCCTGAAACCGGTTGATTCTGACTTTCCTTACACTCCCGCTACAAAGTAAAACGTTTTATAGAAATTAATAAGATTACGGCTCTAAAATACCTAGATTTAACCATGTAAAAATTATAATCTTAACATACGAAACCCTCAATAACTTATTTAACTTACCTGGATACTTAAAACACGGATTAAACCAAATCTTTCCCACTTTTTCTTCAATTTTTTCCACTCCCGCGAGCTGCTGGCCGGGACCTTCGTTCTCCTTCTCAATCTCTTAATTTCACTTTGGTGGTTGCTTCACTTCAATTTGTATGCTCTAATCCCGCAACTTGCTGCCCAAGCCTTACCTTTTATACCAAATTCAAGTGGCTTAAAAGCCACAAAAAAGTAATGGCCAAAACAAGGCCACGCACACACACATACAAATATATATATATATGTGTGTGTGTGTTAATTAATTAATTCAATTTGATTTGATTTGATTAACTCTTTTATTATCATCATCATCATCATCATTATTATTATTATAAATACTTTCAATTAATTTAATTAATCACCAAAATTTCCTATTTCTTCAAAATATCATAGATAAATATTTTCTCAAAAATCTACAAATATTCTAAAATATCCTCAAATATTCAAATTATTTATTTTTACTTGTCTCCAAATTTTTGGGATGTTATAGTATTCATGGGCATGATCTCGAGTGTGTGAGCCTATGCATGAAAAATGTATTAGGAGTATGCTTTTATGATTATATTTGCTATGGTGAGGAATAAATGTTAAGGCCTTGGGTTGGACTATAAATGAGTCCCAAGGACCATGTGGTGCGGATATTCGAGGTTTGTTGATGAGTATAAAGATGAAAATAACATATGAACATGGGCAAGTATTTGCATAATCATGGTGGTGTAACATGTGATCATGCATGAAATTATATGTTTACAGATTGAGTTTGTATAGATGATAAATATATTTGTACGATTGTTATTTTGCGCGACAACTATGACCGCGAGAGGGAAAAATGATATCCTAATGTTTGGTGGACGAGCGCTTGACGTGGGGAAGCTAAGGCTAAGAATCTCGGTTGGATCTCATACCATAAGTGAATGGTTTATTTAAATATAGATATGATTTGATAAGTATTTTTGAGGCCCTGGTGTCATTTTTGATATTTGTGAGGCCTAAGGGTCGTATACATGATTTGAGCATATTGGCAATGTGTGAGCCCTAAGGGCCATATGTATATTTCTAAACATGTGCATGTGTTGCAAAACGATATGAAACATAGCACGGGGGTATAATGTTGTGGAATATGATATGGATATGTTTATGGTATATAGGTAATTCCATTTTGTTTCCATTTTCTATTTGCGCCCCATTTTATTTCAAATATACTTGCTGACATTTATGACTCACTTTGCTTTAATATCATTCCAGGTTGGGAAATGCGGAGTTTGGAGATGAGTCCGGTGGCGTTGGGTCTCTTTTGGGGTATCTATGTATATGGGGCAATTCTGACCGAAAAAATCTTTGGGAGTATGTTAAGAGCAGGAGCATAGCTATCATGTTTTAATTTAAATGTATGTTCTAAGTATATATTTTCGCTATTATAATTAATTGGGAAAAATTTGGAGCCTTACAAAGTTGTTAGCTTGGCTTCTTTTTTTCGTTTGTTCTACACACTCTCATTTTTTAAGTTCATTCTCACCCTAATTTTCTTGGGTCAACTAAGTAATCTTTTAAGGTTTTTAGTTTTCTCTATCAATTTTATTGGAAAACAATGAAACATGGTTTATTGGCTTGCTCTTTACTATTTAGTTTAGTAAACTAAGTCAATAATTAATAAAGAAAATTAATATTAACGAATAAAAATAAATAATCATATTCAACATTTGGCTAGTTAGCAAGACAAACTAAAGGTCTAATCATAAAAATAATCTAATTCTTTTCGTGAATTTACAATTTTATCCAATCTTTTTAATTTTGGCAATTAAGTCCAAATTAGATCAATTTAGTATAATTTTATCCAATATGTAAAATTAATTTAGAGAGAGTGTGTTCATACTGATTTAGATTAGAACCTTAGTATTATTTTTAAATAAATGAATTTTTTTTAATGATTTCTATTATGAAAAACAAAATATTTAATTTGTTAAAATTTATGGTTGAATTTGTTTATTGCTTTGGGGAATTGAATATGTGCTTTCTTTTTTCCTTTATCTGAAACTCATAGAATAAACTTTACTTTTGAATACCTTATACTATTGTTATTTGAAAACAAAAATAAAGCCCCAAAACACACAAAAAAAATAAAAATAATAAGTAAATCAAAATAGACAAAGAATTTATAGAATTTGACAAAAGCTTTGAATATGGTTCTCTCAAGGGTAAGGGCCTCATGATAAGCACACTCAAGTAGGACTACGAAAGTAAGGTGGTGTTCTTTTCATGTTTTAGTTTTGTATTTTGAGTTTTGAATTCATTTTGAATTTTGTGTTTTGAGTGTTTGTTTTGAAAATTTTGAAAATGCGTTCTTTTTATCATTCTGAAAAACTATTTTTCAAAACAAAAAACTAGAAAATGCGTTTACTTTAAAATTTTAAAAATGGTTTCTTTTTCGTTATTATGATATTTTATTTAATAAATTTAATTTAAAATAAATTATAAACATTTATTAGTAAATTATAAATTTAATTCAAATATTTTAAATTATAAAATAAAATTTAAATAAAATAAAATAAAAAAATTAATAATCTTAAAAATATCATTAAAAAAATTAATACAAACAAAACATATCACATATTCAATTTAATATTTAAATAAAATAAATCAAAAATAAATAAATAACAGAAAATAAAAAAAAAAAAACAAATAAGAGAAAACCCATATTCGTTCTTCTTCCATTTAGGGTTATGCGCAACCTATCTTCCGCTGCTGCCGCCTCTTCCTTTCACCGCCGGCCGCCTCTGTTTCTCTTCCTCATCATCGTCGATCGCCCTATCTCATTCCTCACCCATTATCGCAGCGGCCGACTTTCTCATCATCATTGATCTCCCCATCTCCTTCCTCAACCAGTCGGCCATGGCAGTCAGTGGCGGGCGAGGAGGAGTCGACGATAGTGGTGGCGAGCGAGGAGGAGTCGGCGATAGTGGTGGCGGGCGAGGAGAAGTCGGCGACAGTGGTGGAGGATGAAGGAGAAGAGAGGAGAGAAAGAGAAAACGTTGCTTTGCGAGTGCGAGAATGGGTTTGGGGGTCAGGAGAGGGAGGGGGGGTTTCCGTGTCTTGGGATTGTTTTCTGTTTTCAATGAGTTTTCACTGAAATCACCCAAAACAACAAAATGTTGTTTTGGGTTTCCTTTGTAAAAATTTTAGTTATTTTTGAAAACGTGTTTTTGAAAATAACAAAGAGAACATGTTTTCAATGTTTTGAAAAAATGAAAACAGAAAACGGCCCAAAAACGCCAAAGAGAATAGGCCCTAAGAGTTTTAAAACCAAAATAAGCAAGATGACGAGACTCTTAATTAGCATATTGAAATGTTACTTTGATGAGCTCAATTTCTCTTCATGCTAATACCAATTTTAATTGATGAGCTCACGATAAGCACGAGTAGGTCCAAATGTTGATAAGAAACTAATAAACATTTTGATTTGAGTGATTGCATCCATGCGATAGATAGAACTACTAAATCAGCATCTCATCACGGGACACATAATAGATAACTTTATTCATACTCACATATGGTAGTATGAAATCTGACTTGAACATACAACTCCACCCAACCTCTCCCTGTTGCTGTTTTCCACTTTCAAAGAGGTACAAAGCCAGTTAACATATGGATAGATCACATACATATATATATTAGATACAAGCATATAGTTAAATATATAATCTGCGAAACTGATCCTGTTGTAGTGATAGTTATCATAATAACCAAGACTAGGTTCTAGGGGAATACTTCTTAGAGAGAATGTAATCGATAAGGGGTTTGAGCTCAGCCTCACTGATCTTTCCATCTCCATCCCCATCCGCATGACGGATGCCGCGCCAGGTTCTATATGGTGGGCACATCACGCCGAGTTCTTTGAAGACCTGATTGATCTCGTCCCAGTCCAGCAAGTTGTCATTGTTCTTGTCATTTCTCTTCAAAATGGTCCTCACATTGGCTTCAGTGAAGCGTCGAGTCACATCGGCTTTAGCGGCCTTGTCCACATTAATGTGAGGCTTACTCTAGCTATGAAAAATGGTTCAAGATAAATATCAATACGTTCACTGTATGCAGGAAAGGTGAAGGAGAAGTACTATAACCTTGGACTTGGAGGCAATACCAACTTCATTTTATATACAATTCTTGGCTCATTTTGGTCAGATTATTCCAAGCTATCTTGATCTTTGAAAGCTGCCCAAGATCTCATCTCATCTTTTATGTTTTCAGAATCCTTATCTCATAACAAAAGATTGACTAATCAGAAAAAAATTCATTTTCTAATAAACTTTGATAATTACTATTGCATCATTTGGTCTTTCTTTTCTCTATACTTCTCTCCCTGGATATTAGTATACCTATTAATATTATTTTTATTATTATTATTATTATCTTTGCTAAGAGATGGGAGTATATTTATGAGGTGTGATATTTCATATATTACATATATTAACTGAAAAAGGAAAAAAGAGGGAAAAGAAACTATGGCCAAGAACATTTTGGCCCCACTATTACTTTGGTTAGATTTTGATCATAATTCCTATATTACATATATTTATTATTTTGTTAGAAACTATGGCCAACATTTTGCCAACTTGTTGGATGCCTTTTTCTTCTAGTCGATATCATTCTTCCATTTGAAAGGATTCTTTACTTCAAAGATCATATCCTCTCATTATATATGCAACTTTTAGAATAATGATTTTTAAAAATAAAATAAAATAGAATAAAATGCAATTGCATATATAGATATAATAAAAAGTAAATTACACTAACTACACCTAACTAAAGTAAGGCTGAATGACAAAAATCACCCCTCAATTTTCAAATATTCATCATAACACCCCTATTATTGGTAAAAACTTAAAGATTTAAATAGATGGTTTTAACTTTACTTTTCTCTCTCGTCTCCCTTTCTATCTAATTACAAAATAATTAAGAAAATACTTGTCAACTGAAGGCCATCTTTGATTCAACATCCTAGCTAAAGCCAAATCTAGGTTGGAGAGAAATATAAAAAGTGAGACAAAGATAGAATGAAGAAGGGAGAGAGTGGATTCATTATGAACCCATCCAACATTGGATGTTAGATTCAGCAAGGTGGGTTCCAACCCTACTATGGCTAATCTCAAATCCAAGACAATATTTGTTATAGATCGAGCATGTAAAGAAGGTTTGTTTAAGCTCTACTAGGAAAGTTTCATTATTCAAAAACAAGATTATGCTTGCAATTCTTCAATCCAAACCTTCATTCATTTCTTCTTTTTTTTCTGTAAATAAACCTTCATTCATTTCCCTCTTAAAATGAATAAGGCAACAAAAAACTAAGAAGAATTTCACTCCAATAATTATCAAGTGGAACTCCAAACATCCAACGACCATTAATTTCCTTTCCATGGAAACTAACAAGAGGTGCCTCTAAATAAATAAAGAGGAAAAAAAATAGAGAAAGAGATAAACAAGTGATAAGGTAAAATAACAATAGAGATGACTGATAGATAAAAAAGTTAACATAATCATTTACCAGCCTTACACCCACAATCATAACCATCATTATTGAAAACAAACAATGCCATTGTTGGGTTCTTACTCAACCCAACCAAGGAAAAAATCACATAAAAAGAAGGGAGAAAAAAAGGAACCACCACCATTACCAAATAAGAGAAGTTGTTAGAGAGAGAAAGAGAAAGAAAAAGACAGATAAAGGAAAGAAAAGAAGAAAGACTTGAGAGAGATTGGGACTATTTTGGGTATTTTATAAAATTTAATGGTGGTTATTTACTTATGTAGATACATGTTTGTATTAACGATATTGTTCATAAGGAGATGATATATTTTTTACTTTATACATTGGTATACATCAGTATTAGGATTTTGGATAAAAAAACGAATCACAATAAAACCATTAACCACACAAATGAACACAAAATTTAACGTGAAAAACCTAATTTGCAAAATATCACGAGTAGAAAGAATAAAATATCACTAATTAGATATTGTTACTACAAAAGTGATATAGTTGCACTAATTTAAGGGTATTGAAAACCTATTTATAGACCTAAAATCATTTGTAGATGTATACATGAATTCTATTCTGATCAGAAAATGATTCAAGAGGATATTACTCCATATGAGTTAAATCCCAATCAAAATTGAATTTGATAACATCCTAATCAACGTCAAATTGGAAATCCAAATCATGATCAAATTAGGAAACGCAATCATAAGCGAATTTGAATTATGGGTCACAATTATAACAAGCTCTACCTTGACACGAAATTCAAATATGAAATTATTCATAATTCTTTTTTCCAACAAAATCACTAAGAATTAATCTCCTTGACAAATACCAACAAAATCCACACACCAGGAAATACCAAAAAAATCCAAACAACACTCATTGTAGTAGATATCTTTAGCTATGCTCAAAATATAGGCAATAAGATCAGACTTAACTTATCTTTACTGACTTTAATGACCCCTCATTCACTAATATAAATTCACCTTAATGACTCCACCTTTATTTTAACCCATCTATACCAAAATTGCACACATCTTAACCTGCCATGGTGAAAATCTAATATTCTGATCCAATAATGGAATATCATACTTTAAGATTGCCATTATAAAAATCAAATTACTTCAAATAATATTGGATTTGGGTAAACAAAAAGATTTGGATTTGTCGGATCTAGAGTGGGCTAATGAGGTAGGGTCAGATTTGAACCAGATCTAGGTTGGCTGAAACAATCAACAATGGAAAGAGCAAAGAGGTTCAATGGCCATTAAAGGTAGGGAGAGGCATCCGTTGAGGGGCAAGGCAATTGGAAGGGGGAGATCGATCATCGTCGATGCTAGAGGATGGCGATAGAGCAAGGCAACCTAAATGACTAGAGGCAGTGGCAGCAGTGATGTCACTGGCAAACATGGAGTTATTGATTGACGGTGATGGCATGACTTAATATGGAGTAGGGGCGGCTAATGTAGAGGCGACCATTGGTGGTCAATCGAAGAGTAGAAAAGGCTATCTATGGGAAGACGAATGGTTGATGGTGGCATTCAATGGCGATGGCTGAGTGGTTGGAGAAAAATAGAGCCGACTATCATGACAAGCAACACTGCGAACAATGAATGGCTAACGATGGATAGTAACGTGATGGATGACGATGAAGGAAAAAGGCGCAAAGATCGATGGCAATGGCTAGATCGATGATAGGCGATAACCAATAGTCATGGTCGACAAAGTAAAGGCAACGATGGTGGCCAATGACAGAGAGCAAAGTCGACGACAGTTGTAAGCCAAGAGGCAATGATGGCTTACAACCGTGATGGTAGTAGCTACGATGCTGGTTGAATGGTGGTGGTGGTCGATGACGGCAACCAAGGAAGAAAACCCTAATTGTGGACAATGATAAAGAAGTGCAGATCCAACGGTAGAGATTTGCCAAATGTTGATGGTTTAATCCAATGGCTCTAATACAAGTTTGTTATGAAATTTGCATCGAAAACAAATTACAATCAGACCATTAATCACACATATGAACACAAAATTTTACGTAGAAAACCCAAATTGAGAAAAATCACTAAGCAAATATTGTTACAACAAAAGTGATATTACCATATGTAACGACCTAAAGATGGGGGCCGATATTAATGAATAACTCTGTCTTATTTTGTGTCTCGTGGATAGAACTATTTGTTAAATTAGCTTGGGTTTCGGCATGGTGTGAGTGTGTATGTAAGTGTTTTGCGAGATTTAGGATGAGTAGTCAAGGGTTAGGAGGGTTTATCAAGAGGCATTTGAATGTGTGGGGCTTTGGGACGCTAGATATTCGAATGGAGGAAGCACCATTCGAATGAGAGCCAAGCCATGCGAATGCCTTAAGCCTAGCAACCCCATTAGAATGCTACAGTGGATACCATTTGAATGGGGGGTGATCCATTTGAATGGCCTATTTTCTTAGGTGCAGTGTTTTCATTGCAGCCCAATTTTGACTGTGTTGAAGTTTGAATCTCTCAAAACTTAAAACATGAAAGTTGTAGATATATCTCTTATCGTTTCATAACATCTTGAATCACCTAATCAGAGCTCGGATGAGATATATACCCAAAATTGGAAGAGGTCTCGAAACTACCTAGAATCCATTTTTAGTAAATTAAACCCTTCCATCCGAATAAGCCACCCTTCCATTCGAATGAGGCAGTGTAAAATTAAGTCATCATGACCGTCCCTTTGCTGGATGGCTTTCTCTTCCCCGGTACCTTAGAGCCATACGACGGTACCACCGATCCCCATGAGCACCTTACTATATTCAATGTTGCGATGCTACTAAGTGGGGGTATGGATTAGATCATGTGCCGATCTTTCCCCAGCAAGTTGAAGAAGTCGACCATGTTATGGTTGTCCTCCTTAGAGCCAAACTCCATCTACGACTTTTTAAGCTAGCCACCCACTTCCTCACTTATTTTTTCACAAGCCGAGCTCATCATAAGACATCAACTAGTCTCATCAACCTGAGGCAAGGTGAGCATGAGCCGCTCTAGACATTTTTAAACAGATTCAATCAAGAGGCCATCCAGAGTAAAGACCTCAACTCGACAGTCTCCTTGCAAGCCATTATGGCCGAGTTAAGGGCAGGTCCTTTTGCTGACTCGTTGGCCCAGAAGCTTCCCTCTAGCCTGGACGACCTCAGGGTACAAGCCGCAGGATACATAAACATGGAGGAAACATCGGTGGCTAGGCACGAAAACACCCAACCATCAACTCGGCCACAACCAGTCCACCAACCAAGGTCCCTTGTTGAGCACTAGCATAACCCCGACAGAGTCTCCAACCAAGGACGGGACAACAAAGACCCCGGCAGGGGAAGAGGGGAGCCATCTCGGCTCCCTATGCCACCCCGACTACGCTATGACACCCACACCCCCTTTACGACCAGGAGAGAGCAAATCCCTCGAGAAGTTTACAACTCAAAAATAATCCTGCTTCTAGACACCTCGAACCAGCAGCCTCTCCATGGCAATGCCAACACCAACAAGCGGTGTGACTACCATTGCATGTTCGGGCACACAATTGAAGAATGTGCCACCCTGAAGGACCAGATTGAGTGCTTGATCAGAGAGGGTAACTCTGCCAGTACACTTATAGAGCTGACTGAAAGTGGTCTCTGCTAGACAATCTGGGCAGGAGAATGAGCTACAGTCCCCAAAGACGACCTCGAGAAAATGATAGGCGAAATACCAGGCCACCCCCGACCAATAAGATAGTTGGGGTCATTGACACCATTTCCAGAGGCTTCGCGGGAAGAGGAGATTCAAGCTCGGCTAGGAAGCTGCACCTCCAAGAAGTAATGTCAATAAACAATGTCGGGAGGAGGTTAAAAAAGATGGCCCAACACCCCGTAATCTCCTTCACCAATAGGGATTTTGAGAGGATCAATCAAAACCTTGACGACCGTATAGTGATCACGGTCGTCGTTGCCAACTTCCTAGCGAAGAAAGTTCTCGTTGACCAAGGGAGTTCAGTCGACTTGTTGTATCTGTCAACCTTAGGAAGGATGGGAATCCTGGAAGAAGAGTTGAAGCCATTCCCCAAAAATCTAATCAGTTTTTTCGAAGAGCAGGTTGGCGTCAAGGGGTACATCGATCTATTGACTTCATTTGGAACTGCCCCGCTTGTCAAAACAATTAGTATCTGGTACCTGGTCGTTGACTATCAAACACCGTACACTGCACTGCTTGGCTGCCCATCCCTCAACGCTTGGGGCGTAATTATATCAACTCCCCATCTGGTTATGAAATTCTAACTGTCAGCCACTGAAGTTGGAGTTGTCCACGCCGACCAAAAGGAAGCCTAATAGTGTTACCATGATAGCCTCAGGGCTCGAAGTTCCAGACCCGGCAAGGATGACGAGGGAAGCCAAACCTCCGGTAGCGGTGGCCAAACAGCAGGTACTAACAGCCAAGCCCGACACCACAGTGTAAACACGACCGAGATGGACCCACGAGGTGAACTCTTAAACAGTCGCCCTCAACCCACAAAAGAACTCCACCCTGTGAGCCTTGGTCCCCGCCAAGAACAGGTTGCCCATGTTGGTTCCACATTACCAGAAGAGTTGAGAGAAGGGTTGATCAACATGTTTTAACAAAACGTCGACCTCTTTGCTTGGATGCCAGCCGATATGCCCGGAATAGATCCGTCTGTCATCTTCCACAGGCTAGCACTAGATCCAGAGGCCAAACCGGTCGGCCAAAGAAAAAGAAAGATAGGAGAAGAAAGGCAGCGAGCGGCTGCCGAAGAAACAACGAAACTCCTGAAGGCTGGATTCATCAGAGAGGTCCCGTATACAACGTGGCTTGCTAACGTAGTCATGGTGAAGAAATCCTCGGGTAAGTGAATAATGTGTGTCGACTTCATCAACCTGAATAAAGCATGCCGAAAGGATTCATATCCACTACCCAACATCAACTGACTTGTAGATGTAGCCTCCGAATATAGGTACCACTACAAAAAATCAAAGTTTTAGCGACAAAAAATTCCATCGCTAAAATATTAAAATCCGTCGCTAAACTTTTTAGCGACGGGGGAAGATCCGTCGCTAAAGTTGGCGTCGCTAAAATTTAGCAACAAAGGAGTTTAGCGACGATGTGCACGTTTCCCGTCGCTGATCGTGCACGTTTCCCGTCGCTGATCAGCGACGGGTCTTACTCGTCGTTGATAGACTTTTAAAAATTAAAAAAATTATAAAATAAAAAATAAATAAATTATTTAAAACGTAAATTCAAATTATTAATAATTTATATAAATAAATTTTTTTAAAATATTAAAAAAAACATTTTTTAACGTAAATTAAAAATAAATTTTAAAAATTTACAATAAATAAAAATATATTTATAAAAAAATTCATATTTAATTATTATTCAAAATTTTTTAACTTTTATATTTATTTAAAATAAAATTTATATATAAATGAAATTAATGATAATTAACAATTTATTTTAATTAATTATTATAAATTAAAATATATTATTTTTAAAAAAATCAAAATTCATATTAAGTCAAACTAAATTCATATCAAAATTCATAACAAAACTGAATTTGTAAGTCAAACTGATTAATTCATAAATATTCAATTACAATTATCATCATTACAATCATCATCATTTTGTTCCTCATCATCAAAAAACTGATTACTCGGTCCTAGTTGAATCGACGGTCCAGGTTGTTGTAACGCCATCATTTGTGTATTCATTTGCTCTTGCCACGCCATCATCTGTTGCTGCCACTGACGCAGCTGCACATTCTCATTTCTCACCTCTGTCACCTCCGCATTCATCCGAGCCTCGGTGGATTGCATCTGATTTTCCACCTGGACGACCTTGGTATGAGTAAAATGTAACTCCTCGTTCAACTGGGTGACCCTTAATCTCATTTGTTCTAATTCCGTCGACAAACCATATAAACCACTAGAACTGCTATCAGATCCAATCGGGAAAGACTGACTACCTTGAGAGCCGAGACCGTAGACATGACTCTTCTTGTTCCTACCAGAGACAGCTTGATAAAAATCTAACATTTGTCGATTGTAGGTGGAGAGGACGACTCACTACCCCCGGTTGATGCTGAAGATGCCTCTACTCTTAATCTCTCGAACGCCTCCTATATAAATTAAAATATTGACGTTGTCAACTAATTAAAAAAAATTATTAAATTATAATGTTTATTAAATTGTACAAAATACAATTACCGCGATGGTCTTTGATCTACTATAAACCCACACTTCTTGTCCTTGATCATTCTTTCGAGTATGGTTCTCCTAAAAATCTCAAATTCATTGCGTGTCTAATTCCCTTGCCTGCATGACAAATATATAAAATAAATAAAAACTAATTAAAACCATTATATAGCTTTATAAAATTTATATTTAATTAGTAAAAAAATTAATTACCATCCTTCTTCGGCTCTATGTGAAAGGAATGGATCCACCTGTGTAGATTGACCCACCAGTCGGATGCGCGATTCTTTTTGTTTTGTTCAACTCTCTTCTTGTATTCATTTTCATCCCACTTGGCCTGTAATGCTCGCCGCACCATCGGATCCATCCATTCCCCCTTATCTGTACCTCCTTTAATTTTGTTCAAATTATTTCTAAAACTTCTCCGACCAGATTTATTCCAAGTGGTCCATCTACGATCACTCTCATCGGGTTGCCACTTAAACTCCTTCTACAAGAAATTAAAAATGAATAAATATGTATACAATTTTAAATTTAAACTTTCCATAATTAAAAATTGCAATTAAACTTACACTAAATTCGTCTAGCCACATCCGTCATGTTAATTCAGGCACGTCATCCCAATGAAGCCAAGCTTCAGTGTATCGTCTCTTCCAAATCTTGGACTGTACACCTAGTGGGCCAACCTCGGGGAAAAAAATGTAAAACCAATATTTATCATGTAAGAAATTGCATTTATATGTAAAAAATCACAAACAATTAATTAAAAAGAATATAATTAAGATACTCACTAATCATAGTTCTGATTGCAGGATAACTCTACTTGGTGATTAGCTCGGTCGGTATTAATTGGCTCAGATGGAGTCGGGTCAACATTCTGCGCAAGAAAAGATGTCGAAGGATGTGCATGTGGTGTCGGCATAAATGAGTATGGATATGAACCTCCTATGGGATGAAAAGTAGACCCAGGATAGGGGACAGAATGTGGTGCAGTCTCAGGTGGGTGGGATGTGGGTGGGAATGTAGTATAACCCATAGGATATGGCATAGAGGGAAATGGTTGTTGGAACTGAGGCATTGGAACGAAAGCATGTGGGTGCGATGGTTGAGGATATACAGGAGTAGACGGAACAACATGTGTGAAGACAGAAGGAGAAGACTGTGAACCAGCACTACTAGGATCTGAGGAAGGTGTGTCCCTATAAGATCGACGTCTTCCTCTACCCCTACTACCCCTACCCCTGCTTGGTTCGAGAGATGAATGCCCTGACATCTATTTTTAAATTACATGAAACAAAAAAACATGATAAAACGTACAAGGTCACAGACATTAAAAAATACAAAAGATCGATATTATATCATAATATATATATATATTTAAATTCACATGTATTCATAAATATATCAATCTTTTTCTACAAATTCATCACTATCTATGTCATCAGACAATAACTCTTCTTCGTCGTCTTCTTCTGATATAGATTCTTCCTCTGCATCATCATCTTCTTCTTGCTGAATAATATTTGAAACATCTATTTCTTCGACTATCCCATCTAAATCTTGTAAACTACTTCTAAGGTCATCATTTTGATCAATTTGCGGGAGTTCTGGTATTTCATCATCCTGGAAAGGTTCTTTCATATTAGCCTCGGGAGCCATTATTATAGGTCGTGCCTTTGTTTTAATTACAACCATCCAATCACGTTTATCATGGCAAGTGTTGGGGTACGACGCGTAATACACTTGTTCATCTTGTTGAGGAAAAATGAAAGGATCATATTTCTTATACCTTCTTGATGATCGAACCTCGATAATACCATACTTTTCGTGAATTTTAGTTCCCTTGGGACTTGGA
This sequence comes from Diospyros lotus, assembly GCF_014633365.1. Classification (NCBI taxonomy): domain Eukaryota; kingdom Viridiplantae; phylum Streptophyta; class Magnoliopsida; order Ericales; family Ebenaceae; genus Diospyros; species Diospyros lotus. The sequence goes on along the minus strand of NC_068343.1, from coordinate 34,402,701 downwards.
TCGTACCATTCACATTTGAACATAACTACCCTTTTGATTGGTAGGCCTGCATATTCCAATTCAATAATATCTAAAATTTTTCCGTAATAATAGGTCTCTGAGGATCCAACCCCTGCCCGAGGCACGCAAATACCAAAATTTTCAATAGATCTACTAGTACTCCATTCGACGGTATGAAATTTATATCCGTTCACAAAATACATTAGCCAATATCGCACGTTTGGAGTCGATCCCCATCCTATATTCTGAATTAATGGATCTGTAACAACTTGAGTATTCAAATTAACCTGAGAAAATATCTGAATCACGTAATGTATTTTTAAAGTTTAATTAAAAAATAATCTAATATGAAGTAACATACTTGATGATGAACCACTTAGGAAAATGTTTCTCGATTTCTTTGTCTATTTCTGCTTCTGTGATATTTGAATATAACTGATGCAATAGATTGATGTACATGCTGAAAAAGTTAAATGATATATCAATAATTTAATATGAACCAAGAACAAACTTATAAATATATTCATTGAAATTTTAATTCTTACTCGATATAAGGTTCGACTTCCGGAGTATTCAACAAGACATATAATTTGGCGGCTTCAAACTCTTTCGCATCCATCCACCTGATTTTTATTACTCCCACAGCACGGTCTGGATAATTGAACATGGAAATTTGTGGATATGAAGAATCTCCCCCATCCTCATTTCGAGGGACTTTCGTTCTTCTTGATGGAACATTTGGTGCAAAATAATATGAACCAAATGTGGACGTCTCCTCAATTAAATATGCCTCACATATGGATCCTTCTACACGAGCTTTATTACTGACCTTCTTCTTTAAAGTGTTGAGAAATCTAAATCATTCAAAAATCTCATCAATATTAAAGAATTTTATTATCGTTAAAAATTAACGATTCAAATTATACCAGACGTACCTTTCAAACGGATACATCCATCTATATTGTACTGGTCCCCCCATCTTTGCTTCATAAACTAAGTGCACTAGGGGATGCTCCATTAGGTTAAACCATCCGAGAGAAAATACACGCTCTAATTTGCATAAAATGATGGGTATATTTTGTTCCATGACATCTAGGTGTTCAATCCTCAATATTATTGAACAAATATCTTTGAAAAACTGGCATAACTTAGTGACCGGATTCCAAATTCGATTTGGTAATGCTGCAAATGCCGTTGGAAATAATCGCTCCATGAGAACATGGCAATCATGACTTTTCAACCCAACTAACTTTGTGTTTCTAATATCAACGCACTTACCTAATCTGGAAGCATATCCATCAAGGAGGTTAAGTTCTTTTATCCACGTAAAAACACTTAACTTTTGTTCCCTTGTGAACGTGTATTGGGCCTTAGGTTTCCAATATTTGCCCCCGCCACGGTCTATTAGTTCAAGTTCTTTGCGCCTACAATATTCTTTAAGGTCCATTCTAGCTTTGGTATTATCTTTACTTTTACCTTTCAAATCCATAACTGTATTGAAAAGATTGTTAAAAACATTTTTCTCAATATGTATGACATCTAAGTTATGTCGGATCAGATTATCTTTCCAATATGGCAATTCCCAAAAAATGCTTCGTTTTGTCCTATTGTGCTCAACACCATACCCAAGCATCGCATAATCCTGTAACTGGAGGATAGAGAGAAAATTACAGACTCTCTGAAAAACGGTATCTTCAGTTAACCGTGGTGGTGGAGAAGAATTATCGACTATGTTTTTTCTAAATGCACTTATATTTCTCCGAAAGGCGTGATCCATAGGCAAAAATTATATGTGATAGTCAAAAAATGACGTCTTTCCACCATACTTGAGGTTGAATGCTTTAGTTTTCTCCATACAATATGGACACGCTAATCTACCCGATGTCATCCAACCAGATAACATTCCATAGGCAGGAAAATCATTGACGGTCCACAATAGAGCAACCTTCATGAAAATATTATTTTTTGTTGATATATCATAAGTCAGAACACCTTCGTACCACAACAATTTTAGTTCATCAATTAAAGGTTGTAAGAACACATCTATCTTGTTTTTCGAATTTTATGGACCTGAAATAATAGCAGTTAGAAAAAGAAACTCTCTCTTCAAACATAATTCAGGAGGTAAGTTATATGGTGTCACAATAACCGGCCAACAAGAATATGACCGACCCGAATTACCATATGGAGTGAATCCATCTACACAAAGACCAAGCTTCACATTTCTAGGATCGGCGGCAAAGTTAGGATATTTCTTATCAAAATGTTTCCATGCTTCCTCGTCAGACGGGTGAGACAAAACACCAAGCTCCCTCCGACTTTCATGATGCCATCTCATGCTCGTAGCTGTAACTATAGAAGCATATATTCTCTACAGTCTTGGTATGAGAGGCAAATACCACATTTTTTTATAAGAAATTTGTTTAAATTTTCCTTTCCCACTTCTTACAGGTTTAAAACGAGGATGACCACAAAACTTACTACTCATCCCAGATTCGTCATCCTTGTAATACAACATACACCCATTTGAACAACAATCAATCTTCTGATAACTGAGGCCAAGCTGCGAAACCAATTTCTTGGTATGATAAAAATTAGTTAGCACCCGATTACCAGTTGGCATTGTTTGATGCATAAACTGCATGATTTCATTATATCCACCTTCGGGAATGTTATAATCAGACTTTATACTCAACATCCTAATTACAGCATAAAGTTCACTTTCTACTTCGCAGTTTGGATACAATAGAGCTTGTGCAGTAGATAACATGTCATAAAATGCTTGTGCATTTTCATTCGGTGCTTCATCTACATTGTAAGTCTAATAACCACTTCCAGTACCAGTCTCTTGCATTATATATGGCGCATTTGATGGCCAAGTCACATTTTCATTCGGTGTTTCATCTACATTGTAAGTCTGATAACCACTTCTAGTACCAGTCTCTTGCATTATATATGGCGCATTTGATGGCCCAGCCGCATCCATTACCATCTGTTCATAGGAATTAAACTGATCCCTAAAATTGTCTTCTCTATAATATTCATTTTCAACAACTGAATGAGGCACAACAGGTAATTCTTCACCATGATGCGTCCAATAATAATAACCTTTCATGAATCCATGTTTACAAATATCTCTTTTCCCCTCATTGATTGATTTAAATCTTAGACACTCGCATTTCATACAAGGACACTTTAACTTTTCTTCTAATCTTCTAAAACTTTCTTGGGTAAACGCAAATTGAATGAACTCATCGACACCCTCATAAAATTCTCTAGTAATCTCGCCCCTTCCTTGGTTACACCTGTTATCAATCCACTTACGATGCGACGAAATTTCTATTTTAAATTAAATAATATGTATGACGAAAAAAACTATCCTGAAAATTCACAAAACCATCCTTTAATACATAATTTATAATTCCACTTTCAAACGTACAGAACTTTAAATTTTTTACCAAGTAACAAAAGTTTAACCAAATAATTAATAACATTATATTTGTAGTTATAATTTTAATATTATATTAAATAAATAACTAACTCGACAACTATATTATCGAACATTCAACTGTTATATTTAAACATATTATTTATCGTTAAACTAATCATTTTTTGAATTAAACTAGACTAAACAACAAGTTTTTATTTATTTCAATTATGTATTATTGTATAATTTAGTTAAGATTATTCTTCATTAAACCTAAAGTTAAACCTTGCTTAAATCTTGAAACCCATATTATTAAAAAATTAAAAAACATATATTTATTATTTTAAATTTATAATATATAATTAATAAAATTACAAAATTAAATTATTTTAATTTCTAACAAGAGATTTAATAAAAAAAAACTAAATTTAGAAAATTAGGCTATATTCTTAAGAACAATACTAATACACATTTGTTTTTTTTGTGAATAATTATTTTAATTAAAATTAAAGTCAAAATATCAAAATTAATTAAGAAAACATTGATTTGGCCCTAAAAAAATTATTTAACAACCAAATTTATAGTAATATTAATAACTTAATAAAAATTTAATATAAATTATTTTACAAATTTTAAATTTATTCCAAATTTACAATTAATTAAACCCGTGAACCAAAGCCCCGACCACACCACATTTAAAACCCTAATTGTGATTATTATTAATTTAATTAAAATTATATATTATTATCTAATTTTATTAAGATTATACATTTAAAACCCCAATTGTGCAAAATAATTTTATTTAATCCTACTAAAATTATTTAACTATATTATTAATATTAATAACATAAATTTTTTTAAATAATACTAAATATAAATTTAAAATTTTATTTAAATTTTATTAATAATTTATTTTTAAAACACTCACCTACTTGTTCCCCTAACGAGCCCAATTTTGTTATTTAATTATAAATTTTTAATAATTAAAATTATTTTTTTAATTTAAATTTAACATTAATTAAACTCCATATATCTTATATATCCCAAAACATGAGACATGTAAGAAAATTATATAACTCTTCAAACTTTGCCATTAATTTTTGGCATCTCAATTTAGTAGCATTTAAAAATATTGAGTATTAAATAAATTAATTTGATACCTCATAACCCTCACAGTCAACATGCCAAAAATAAATGAAACTCCACACCTAATGCCAAACATAAATTAATTTATGAATTTTGTGCAAGCAATTGCAATTATAGTGGGATCAACATGGAATATTTCACGTTTGATTCCAATGCTTGTCGTGCCCGTGGCTAGAGTATTGAATTAAATGATCACATCACAAATTAAATCATTTTTGAGCTACAAATTAAATCACATCATAAATTCTAAATTAAAACATTCAAGAATTCACTCATTTAATGTTTTCATTTTAATTCTAATGTTTAATGTTTTGATTTTTCTTTAATTCTAATTTGCCCAAATAATATTGAAAACATTAAACGACTTAAAAACTAAACAAAAAAAAAATGAAATTAAAAACAGTTTCATCCACAGAAAAATAAAAAATAAAAAATATATGTTTTAACTTAGAAACAAAAAGAAAATTCCATACAAAAATTTACTAAAATTTTTTTATTTTTTTAAATTTGTTTAAAATCATTATAAAATTTATATCTATTTTTAGATAGAATAATTATTTTTGATAATAAAAATAATAATTACAAAAAACTCTTATATGTTTTGATTTACAATTTTTTATCTATTTAAAATATCATCTACTTATTTTTATTCATTAATTTCTCATCTTCCTTATAATCTAAAATCTAACGTAATTTTTACTCTATTAAAACTCTTACAAATTATTTAATTTTCTATAATAAAACTCCTATTTTTATTCATTTATCATATTTTTAATCATTTTACTAAATATTTAATATAATATTTTTTATATTAAACATTTATTTTTAATTTAACCACCTGGCGCCGCTCCCCCAAGTCACAAAGAAGTAAGGAAAATAATTAATATTGTAATTTAATACTAAAGAGTAATTATTAATTCCAAGTGCATTTAATGCAGTTCAACTGTCTTTAGTAATTTAACTGTCAACTATAAATACTTAGATACTGCAATATTAATTAATTATGGGGTTAGAGAATATTCATTACAAGTGTTCAAGTGTTATAACTTACGACTTCATATATTTTATCTCTAATGCTTTAAATTGAGACAATTTTTCAATTACTATTGTTGCATTCATTATTATATGTTTATTTTGTAAGCCTTAAATCAATTGAGAAATATTGTCACTGAGAAGTTTAATTCTCATATTAATTATCTCAATTGAGAAATATTGTATTTCAAAACAAATTTTAAATTTAATTTAAATATTTTATAAATTTCACATTAAATTTTTATTAATATTTTGTTAAACATTAATTTCAGCAGCATTACTAAATTACTGAATTATATAGCATTACATCATATAGTTAATAATGAAATTTAAAACAAGTGAAACGTACGTACCATCTAAATATCGTGGTTATTATTTTTATTTTATTTGCATATTATTCATTTAAAAAAATGAGTTTTCACTAAAGGATAACATATTACTCAATAATGAAGATCAATATCTTTAAAAAATATATGTATATATAGGGCACATTTAGATTTTAATTTATGTACTATTACGTTTTTTTTGTACACATAAATTTATGTACTATTGCGTCAACAATATAAATTTAATTACTAAAATGTGAAATTAAAGTTTGAATTTCATATTTTCAAATTTTTACACATTTTGTAAAGTGTAAAAATTATGTTTTGAAATTACAAGTTATTTTATTTTATTTTCTTTTTTTCTTGTGACATTTATTCCATTGCTAAAGTTTGTTATTTTTTTAGCGACGAATTCATTCGCTAAATTCAGTGGATGCCCCAAAATTGAACGCGTGTCAGGTCCTACCCTCACCTCATGAGCGCCTTGCATACGTACGTGGTAGCGCTGGAATATTAATCTCAGCAATAATTAAAAATATTGCACATTCGAATCGAACTACCAAAGTTGCACCTTTGATTCTTTTTTAGTAGATCTGCTCGCCACATGGCACGTTGGAATATTATTCCGTTGCTATTATCTCAGACTCTTTATTGGATTCGAACCCCCAACCCTCTCATGATCAAGTTTCGCGCACGAGCTATCAATCTGGAAGTTTTCTTGTTTATTGATGTATATAAAATATATTTATAGTATTCTCTTTCATATATTATCAGAATTATATTTATACAACAAAATTTCTCAAACTTATTTAATGATATTATTTTTAATATTAATGTTAGTAAAGGGAAACTTTATTAATTATTATATTAGCATTAAAGAATTATGTTATGTTTAAATGTAAAGTTTTTAATTAAATTTTTATCTTTTTTTATTTTTTAACAATGGGGTTAACCAGTCGCTTAATTTTCATTTTCATTTGAATTTTTTTTATTTTTTCGCGACGGGTTTGGCCCGTCGCTAAAATTTAATTTGAATTTGAATTTGAATTTATTTTCTTTTATTTTTTCCAACGGGTTCAGCCTCGTCGCTAAATTTGTATTTTTTTAATTATTTTTTAGCGACGGGTTCATCCCAATCGCTAAATTTAATTTTTTTATTTTCTTTTATTTTTTAGCGATGGAAATACACCCGTCGCTAAATTTGATTTTTTGATTTTTCAATTTTTTTTATTTTCTCTTCTTTTTAGCGACGGGTTCAGCCCGTCGCTAAATTTGATTCTAAATTTTTTAATAACTTTTTAGCGACAGGTCCCGCCCGTCGCAAAACTTTTTTTTTATTTTTTAAATTATTTTTAGCGACGGTTTTTTTTTTTTTTTTTAACGCGTTAAATTTGTTGTTTTTTTTAATTTTTTTATTTTCTCTTCGTTTTAGCGACGGCTCAGCCCGTCGCTAAATTTAATTTTTATTTTTTAAATTACTTTTTAGCGACGGGAATACCCTCGCTAAATTTATTTTATTTTTTATTTTCTTTTACTTTTTAGCGCGCTAAATTTGTTGTTTTTTTATTTTTTTTTATTTTCTAATCTTTTTTAGTGACGGGTTCTTTCCCATCGCTAAATTTTGTTTTTTATTTTTTTTAATTTTTTTAACGACGGGTATACCCATCGCTAAATTTGTTTTTTATATTTTTTTAATTATTTTTTAGCGACGGGTGTGCCCCGTTGCTAAAGTTTATTTTTTTTATTTTCTTTTATTTTTCAGCGCTCTAATTTTGTTGTTTTTTTATTTATTTTTTATTTTTGTTTTCTTTTTATTTTTTAATTTTTTTTTGCGACGGGTATACCCATCACTATACCCGTCACTAAAATTTAATTTTTAAAAAATAATTTCTTTTAAATTTCTTTTCTTTTTTAGCGACAGTTTTTGCGTTGCGAATTTCGTCGCTAAATTTAGTGATGGACTATCCGTCGCTAATTTCGTCGTTAAATTAAAAAAAAATAGCGATGGAAATTCTATTGCTATTTAGCGACGGAAGAGTTCCGTCACTAAATTCCGTCGCTAAATAGTAATTTTCTTATAGTGTACCTGAGCTTTATGGATGCTTACTCCGGTTATAACCAGATTCGAATACACCCTGGAGACAAAGAGAAGATGGTGTTCTTCCCAGAAAATGCCAAGTTCTGTTATTGGGTGATGCCATTCGGGTTGAACAAGGTGTTCGCCAAGCAGATCGACCGAAACATCAAAGTCTATGTAGATGACATGGTGGCCAAAACATCGAAGAGCCAAGACCACTGCTCGGACTTGTCCAAAATTTTTAGCCAACTTCGACAGCACAACATGAGGTTGAATCCAGATAAATGCTCTTTTGGAGTACAGGCCGATAAATTCCTTGGCTTCATGTTGATTAGTCGGGGAATCGAGGCCAACCCCGATAAATACAAAGCCATCCTCGAGATGCACAACCCTGCTAGCGTAAAGGAGGTTCAACGACTAATAGGACGAATAAATCTATCCCATTTTCTCTTAAGGTCAGCAGATCGGGAGAGGTCATTCCTTCGATGCCAAAAAAAGCCAATAGAGTTCTAGTGGATGGAATAGTGCGATGCTGCTTTCCAAGAGCTTAAGTGTAAGACCCCATTTCGGCGTAAGGTTGTCACATAATTTCAGTAAGATTAAAATACCAAAAAATGGGTTTGATAGCAAATTAAAGTGCCGAATCGACTACAGGGAATGCCCCGGAGTGAAATTGGCTATGAAAAATGATATGGTCTCGATAAGCATCCTGGGATAGGATTTATGAAATTAAAAGAAATCGAAATTGAGATGGTTTTCGGTACAGCTAAAATACAACTTCATTTTGGGCTAAAATATCGAATTGTCATAGGAGTCTTTCGGGAAGTCAACGGAATCCTGAAAGGGCTTCAGTTTTTAGTAAGGATCAACCCTTTAGTGGTTGAGGGATAAATCAAGGGCCTGGTGAGGACCCGGGGGCGAAATCAACCTTGTCGAGTAATTTCGAAATTATTAATTTTGGATTTGAAGCATCGTAATGCAAATTAATTTGAGAGTTAGGGGTGTATTTGCAATTTAAGATATTTCCCAAGTGTATTAAGGATAAATATGGGGATTAAATATATATTTTTTCTATAATTATATTAGTATATAATATATATATATATAAGATATATATAAGTATTATATGTGTATATTTGTGCATACGCGTGGAGGCAGTATGTAGGCGTGGGAGACAGCATTTTGAATGAAGATTTTGGGTTAAGAGTTTGCAGAGAGTTTGAGAGAATGTCGGGAGAGGAGTGCCGCCTAAGTTTTCTTAGGCTATATATATTGAGAGAGAGAGAGAGTTTGAGGAAGGGATGCAATGGCCGAATCGGCCATGGTGTAGCAGCTTCATGTTGCTGGTTGCAGTGGCCGAAAACAGTGAGGCCGAGAGAGAAGCCGAGGGAGAGAAAGAGATCGAGTGAGAGAGAGAGGGAGAGAAAGAGAGTGATCGAGTGAGCTTGGGTCGAAGTCGGCCATGGCAGCTCGGGCAAAACAGCAAGCGCGAGGAAAGCCACGGATCGAAGTGGCAGCATGGGAGACGATGGCTCGTGGCAGCAGACGTTTGAGCTGGAGAAGCGTGCGAAGGAGAAGCTACCATGGCCGAAGTTGAAGCGGCCATGGCTGTCTGTGAGGAAGCCGACGCGAGTAGCAGCTGCGGGAGCAGGCCGCGATGGCGGTACGCAGCGGAGCTGGGCAGTCGGGGGCGGCCACAATGGCCGGAGTAGCTGCGAAGGCAACTTGGCATGGCAGTTGCAGGTGGTTCACGAAGAAGAAAAAGCACAGCTGCAGGGCCAGACCTTCCATGAGGCCCATGAGGCAGCTGCCTCAGGGCCCATGGAAATTCAACAATTTAGGGGCCCATAAATTGAAAATGGCCCATGTAAATTTCACAACTAGGGCCCCATGCTTTTTCTACCCGCCCACCCCCTTCTCGCGACCCTTCTCCCTCTCTCTCTTTCACTCGCTGCCTTAACCCTACTTCTTTGGCTCCGTTGCTCCTCGCCTTCGCCCTCGCTCTAGCTTCTCGCTGCTGCTTCATCGCTGGTAGCTTGCTGCCTCTCTCTCTTCTTACTGCTCCTTGCCCTTCGCCCTCGCCCTCGCCTCGCCTTCGCTTTCTCGCCTCTCGCTGCTCGATCAGCGATGGTTCATCCTCAGCGACTTGCCTCGCCCTTGTGGCCGGTGGCTCGCTGCTCGAGCGCTCGCCCAGCAAGCATCGCCTCTTGCTGCTCTGCTCGATTGCTGGCTCGCCATCGCCCTCCGTCGCTCGCCTTTGTGGGTTGTGGCCAGTGGCTCGCTACCTCTTGATTGCCGATTGGGTCATCAAATTAGATCTGCTTCTCAGATGCTCTAACTCCAGATCTGCTTCAACTTTCAGCGGTTAGTTGCTTCTTCATTTTGTTAGTTGCTTTTTCATTTCGTTTCATTTATGGTAGTATCATTCGTCTCGTTTCGTTTATGGTAATTTTTAATTGGTAATTTAAAAAAAATTAATTTTATTCTTATGGTATAAATATTTATTTATTTTTTATATTTTATTATACAATTCGGGGCCCATTTTCACGTCACGCCTCAGGGCCCCAAAAACTCAGGTCCGGCACTGCATGGCTGGTTCTCGCATGGAGGAAGGAAGAACCGAGCAGGAGATGATGAACAGTAAGAGGAAGAAAGAAAAAAAAAAAAAAGAAAAGAAAGGAAAAAGAAAAGAAAAGAAAAGAAATAAAAGGAAAAGGAAAAAATGGAGAAAAATCCCAGGAATGTGGGAAAAATTATAGAAAAATTGGAAATGGAGTTGTATTAATATTCCGGAGATTTTGGTAAGAAAAATAGCTCGGACACGCGTTTCGAGACGGTGCACGAAAATCAAGGCGATGCGCAAAAATTGAGATGTTGCACAAAAATGAGATAAATGCGCGAGAATCGAGGTGGAGTGCGAGAATCGAGGGTTAGCATGACAATCGAGGTCGATCACACATTTCGAGGTCAGGGCACACATATCGAGGTAACTTGAGAGGCTAAATTAAGGTAAGTAAAAATTTCCTATAGGATTTTGATAAATTAGGAAAATTATTTTATGAATTATTATAGATAAATATTTAAGAAAATACTTGAGAAGTGCTTAGTTTGGTTTATTAAGGAATTATTTATTGAGAAATTATTTAGTGAGAAAAATGTTTAAGGAATTATTGAGGAAAATAGGAAGAAATAGAGGAAAATTATGAGGAAATTATGAGAAATATAATATTGATGTTATTGAATGAATATGATGGCCAGGGTATGTTGAGGATTCGAATTGAGTTCATTAGAAGCCTAGTACGAGAGTCAAGATGTTATGAGATGCGAATGAGGTAAGTGGTACTTTTCAACTGGATTAATTTTATGAAAATACTTGGTTTTTAAGTAGTACTACCTAAATGAATTTGGATTTATGGAAAATATTTTGTTTGTAAGTAGTACTTTTCAAACTTGATTTGGTTCTATGAAAATGCTTGATTTGAAAGTGGTTTTCCCAAAACCCCCATTTGATGTAAATGGTTTTATCATGTTGTCATGTTTTGATGTGAATATATCATGTAGATTGCATTTACATGTAGTGATGATAAAATGTGCATATGTTCACGATGATATTATTGATCATGCATCCGCATAAGGGTTTGAGAGTACGGGCCGGGACCGCTGCTCTTTCAAGGGTGCACCCATACACCTTGGTCTGGGAAGGAGACTGTAAAAATGGAGAGTAGCATTAAGGTACGGTCGGCTCAAACCGAAATGAAAGGAAATGACATTTTGCATTCATGCACGAAAATGATTTTGTACGCTTACTTAGATGGTTCATCATCTAATTGGGCTTTGCCCCTATAATATTCAAATGTTCCAGATGGAGATTGTAGCAGGTACGAGGATAAATGAGGCATGAAATGGCACTTTCCAAGTGCATGATGAAATGAATGATGTAATGTAGCCCATGTGTTTAAGTCCTGCTACTTTGAAATCTTAACGATTTGGAAGTCCATGATGTAAGATATGACTGATGATTGACGAATGATGATGTATAACTTTATGGTTAATAATGACGATGCATAACCCTATTTAGGGTTAATGTTAGTAAGAACGTATGGTATGTGTCGATGTTAATTGAGACTTATGTTATGTTTTAAGTCATTGATGAATAGCCTTGTAGTGAGGATTAAGTTCGAGAAACAATGATATAAAGATTTGATTTATGATTTATGTTAAAGTAAGATGTCAGGATAAATGAGGCATGAAATGGCACTTTCCAAGTGCATGATGAAATGAATGATGAGATGAATGATGTAATGTAGCCTATGTGTTTAAGTCCTGCTACTTTGAAATCTTAACGATTTGGAAGTCCATGATGTAAGATATGACTGATGATTGACGAATGATGATGTATAACCTTATGGTTAATGATGACGATGCATAACCCTATTTAGGGTTAATGTTAGTAAGAACGTATGGTATGTGTCGATGTTAATTGAGACTTATGTTATGTTTTAAGTCATTAATGAATAGCCTTGTAGTGAGGATTAAGTTCGAGAAACAATGATATAAAGATTTGATTTATGATTTATGTTAAAGTAAGATGTTAGGTTCGATTCTAGCTTCCGCAATTGAGGTATGTATATGATGTCTCTCTTTAGAGATAAAATAATGCAGGATAATTTTGGGACGGATGCGAGGAATGAGGCGATTTAGTATGAGTTTGAAAGAAAAAAAAATTTTCGTCCCAGAATTGTCCCAAGAATTAACGCGCCTGAGAAAGTGGGGTGTTACATTAAGAACCTCTTGGCAGCGCCCCTCATCCTTTCAAAACCAGAGCTCGGGGAAGAGCTCTCACTCTACCTCTCTGTCACCAATAATACCCCTAGTGTAGTGTTAGTCAGGGAAGAAGGTAAGTCACAACGACCTGTATAGTTTATCAGCAAAACCTTTCAAGGAGCTGGGTTACGATACCAGAAGATCGAGAAGCTATCACTAGCATTAGTGACGGCAGCCCGAAAGCTCGGGCCATATTTCCAGAGTCACCAGATCACGATTCAAACAGATCAACCAATCCGACAGGTGTTTCAAAAGCCAAAATTCTCAAGAAGGATGATCGCATGGTCAATCAAACTCTCTGAATTTGACATACAACCATCCTCGCAAACACATCAAATCTCAAGTATTGTCTTATTTTTGCACTGAGTTATCTTCTTCTAATCAGAGCCCGGAGTCTAATCCTTGGGTATTGTTCATCAACAGAGCTTCCAACATCAACAGAAGTTTAGCCAAAATTATTTTAGAAGGAACCAGTGGGATGATGCTCGAACAGTCCCTTCTCTTCAACCAACAACCAAGCAGAATATGAAGCCCTCATAGTAGGGTTAAACTTGGCAAAAGAAATGGGAGCAGCCCAGGTGGTCACAAGAAGTAACTCTCAGTTTGTGACCAACCAAGTTAAGGGAAAATTCCAAACAAAGGAGCCACAACTCAACCAATATCTCAACAATGTTAAAACCTTAGCCAAGTCCTTTGAATACTTTCAAATTGAATACATTCCTGGTTCTATATGGTGGGTACCACACGTCGAGTTCTTTGAAGGCCTATTTGATCTCGTCCCGGTCTAGGATGATGATGTTGTTGTTGTCGTTGGTTGTTGTTGTTGTTGAGGTGACCTCATCGGTCAGTTGGGGGAGGTGGGCTAGCTTGGTCTCCAGGTTTGAATCCTTCCCCACGGCTTTAGTGAAGCGTGGAGAGGTGTTAAGGGTCTTGTTCCCCGCGATGTAAGACATACTCTAGCTATGAAAAATAGATCAAGATAAAGATTAATACATCCACTATATGCAAGAAAGGTGAAGGAGAAGTACTATAACCTTAGACTTGGAGGCGATACCAACTTCAATTTATATACAATTCTTGGCTCATTTTGGTCAGATTATTCCAAGCCATCTTGATCTTTGAAAGCAACCCAAGATTTCATCTTATCTTTTATGTTTTCAGAATCCTTATCTCATAGAAAAAGATTGACTAAGAAGTTCCAGTTCAATAAAAAAAAAAAATCATTTTCTAACAAACTTTGACAACTACTATTGCATCATTTCGTCTCCTTCTTCTCTATACTTCTCTCCCTGGATGTTAGTATACTTATTAATATAATTTTTATTATTATTATTACCTTTGTTAAGAGATGTTAAGTATATTTATGATGTGTGATAATTCATATATTACATATATTAATTGAAAAAGGAAAAAAAAGAAAAGGAAAAGAAATTATGGCCAAGAACATTTTGGCCCCACTATTACTTTAGTTAGATTCTCATCATAATTCATATATTACATATATTTATTATTTTGTTAGTATATTTGGTTAGAAACTATGGCCAACATTTTGCCAATTTGTTAGGTGCCTTTTCTTTTAGTCAATATCATTATGCCATTTGAAAGGATTATTTCCTTCAAAGCTCATATCCTCTATATATTCTCTCATTATGCAACTTTTAGAGTGATGATTTTTAAAATTAAAATAAAAAAGAATAAAATGCAGTTGGATATATAGATATAATAAAAAGTAAATTACACTAACTACACCTAACTAAAGTAAGACAGAATTACAAAAATCACCTCTCAATTTTCAAATATTTATCGAAATACCCATGTTATTGGTAAAAACATAAAAATTTAAATAGACAATTTTAACTTTATTTATCTCTCTTATCTCCCTTTTTGTCTAATTACAAAATAATTAAGAAAACACTTGTCAATTGAAGACCATTTTTGATTCAACATCGTAACTAAAGCCAAATCTAGATTAAAGAGAAATATAAATAGAGAGAAAAAAATAGAATGAGATAGGAAAATAGTAGATTCATTATAAACCCATCCAACATTGGATGTTAAGTTCAATTGAATCTAGCTTCAGCAAGGTGGGTTCCAACCCTACTATGGCTAATCTCAAATCCATGATAGTATTTGTTGTAGATCGAACATGTCAATAAGGTTTGTTTAAACTCTACTAGGAAAGTTTCATTATTCAAAAACAAGATTATGCTTGCAATTCTTCACTCCAAACTTTCATTCATTTCTTCTTGAGGGATGAGGGTGGCAAACTCGTAGAAAATAGTGGAAGTAATCATAAAAATGTATTTTTTTTAATTTATGATTTCGTAATCAATATGATTATCTGTATATTTGGTTGTTGATTTAGAATGTATAAAAACGTGTAGATAAGATTGATACTCTCACTCACATGTACCATAAACTCTAACTTATATGTACCATGTATCAAAACTACAAAACTCCTTATATTATAGTAAACAATGTATGCATTATATTATCGGTAATCCTATTTGTATATAATATTTGACAATTGTAGAATTATAATTATATTTTAAAGAATTATCAACACTTTTTAATAAAATTATCAATTATTTTTAAAAATTATAAAACATTTTTTTTTTTGAAAACTAGTAGCCAAAATTAGATTTTTTATGCTAAAAACTTTTTTTTTATAATTTTTTAAAAAAAATTATATCGAAATACCCAATGACTAAAGGGTTTTAAGCTATAGCATGGTAGTTGTTGTCGATTCCTTGCACAAATTCTAGTAAGAAGAGAGCAATTGGTCTATCAAATACCCACCTATATATAAAATATATTGTATCTTCTTTACTTTTATACTGTATCTCTTTCATGTTACACCGTACTTCTTTCTTTATTTGTTTACATTATATCTCCAATTGTTATCTCTTTTGGTCTTATACCGCACCTCTTTGGTACCGATATCCTAGCGATACTACAACAATCCCGAATTATAATCCACCACTAGTCTTGTAATGTATTGCAGCACCGTGTAATGCGCAATGTCATTGTGATTCTTACATGATTACATCACTTGGCCCAGTATTTATTTATTGATTATTAGTGCACTAAAAATCTCTAGAAATATTTATTACAAATTATAATTTAGTAGTATCCCCGTCTTCCTCACATTTTGAAAATGACATGGAATTTTATATTGTTAGAAAATAAATTAAAATATTTTTTTTTACCTCATTGTTTTAAAATTTCTCTCTCCATTCAAGCATAATTAAACTCATAAAGTTTAAAACACTGAACTTAAATCTTAAACTTTAAGTCTACCATTTCAACTATTCTCTCTCTCTCATCTATGGCCAGTGGAATTGATAACATATTAAATATTATATTAATATCAAGGAAGGAAATTAAGGGGCTGTAGTGCGTAGGTTCCAACATATATATAAAGAAGTAATATGTACACTATGTTAACACATAATTTTTTTAAAATTTTAATTTAATAATAATTTGAAATATGAACTTCTGTAGAATTGGATCGAAAAATATATAGAGTTTAAAAGGAGAAATATAACTACCTTGCTTCAATGGAGATGTAATTTTGATATGTAATTTCAATCTCAAAGTATATTTTGATATGTATATTTCCAACAAATGTACTAATCTATATTTTTTTTGTTTCACAAATTACCAGATTATTGTGCGTGTTCCTCATTGGAGATACATACAAGTTGATACGAAGACTTTTTGGAAAGTAATGAGGAGGAAGTTCGGGCAAACACATGTTTGAAAACATGTTATTAACACATTTTTTGTAAAGCTTTAACCCACTTTTTGTAAAATTTTAAGCTACTCTTTTAGTGAATGACAATATAATGTTTATTTTTCTTATGTAATTATAATTGATTGGCAGCAGTAGTACTAATTGGTGTGTATTTTAATTTTAATTTCTATTTGCAGCAATAGTAGTATTTGATATTTTTTTTATATTTGATTAGCAGTAATAGCACTAACTGATATGCATTGTTTGATATTTAAATTTTAATTTAATTTGTTCATATTGTAGAATATTTGGTTTTAATTTAATTTTTTTATTTTTTTATTATAAAACGTTAAGAGAAAGGAAACAAATATACAATAACTTTAATTTTTATTTTTTATTCAATGTTTAATCTTAATATTATTTACAATGTGCCTTTAGGCACGAGCATTCCCTAGTATATATATATAATAAAATAAATAAATAATTAAGAGAACAAAGTGATGGCAATTTGGAATGGGGGTGGCCGTGCATAATTGTATACATATGTATATGATGATATATTATATTGATAACATATTAAATATTATATTAATAACAAGAAAGGAAATTAGGGGGCTGCAAAGCGTAGGTTTCAACATGTATATAAAGAAGTAATATGTACACTATGTTAACATATAATATAGTAATGACACATA
Source organism: Diospyros lotus (assembly GCF_014633365.1). NCBI lineage: Eukaryota > Viridiplantae > Streptophyta > Magnoliopsida > Ericales > Ebenaceae > Diospyros > Diospyros lotus. The sequence continues at coordinate 34,385,438 of NC_068343.1, read as the reverse complement.
TTATATTATGTTAATATATTATTAAAGGAATTGAGAAGGTGGAGGAAGCTAGTGGAAATGCACATGGCGTACAAGGGGGAGGCTTGTCCTCCAAGTCCACCGAAATTGTAATGCTGTAAGTGTATATATATTGTATGGCATATTATAATATATTAAGCTGCATATAGATAAATACAGGTTAATTCATTATATATATGAGGAATGGCTTATTATTATTATTTAGAAAAGAGAAGCAAGTTGGCAGAGCAGTGTGCATTCTTCTTTCTTCCAAACTCTTCTCCAATCTTCACTCTCTTCTAACCCATTTAGGATATAATATGCAATGAAATATATGTATTATATGTTATGAGGTATTAAGTGGAAGAGAAACGGGTAGAAACAGCGGCAGCGTGAGGCGGTGGAGTAGCAGGATTTCTTCTTCTCTTCTTCTTTTCTTCTCTCCTTGTTAACCGAAGCCATGGATGGTGTGAGGTGCAAGCCGGCACTCTGGTACCAGTGGGTGCGCGTCATCTTCCCTTGCTTTTATTCTGTTTGAACAAGCTCTGGTGTTGCTGTTCTTCAACTTCCAGCGGCTGCTTCAATCATTTTCTTCTTGCTTTTGTTATGTTCTGCTGTCTGCTCGGCGATTCATCCCGTGCGTCGTAGCAGCCCCAGGCAAGTAAAAATTAGAAGAGGAACGCAGAGAACCTCTAAGGCAAGTTCTTATTTTCTTTTCCTTTTTATTCAGCAAGCCCCGTGTACTAAAGCTGTCGACTGTTTAAGAGAATTGGGCTTTGGCTGTCGATCGATCATGACATGGCTATCGACCGTCAGATGTGTGGGCACTTACTGTTGACCATTCCTAAGTCTTAGACCCTAGCTGTCGACCATCTATGTTGCATGGAAACACCTCATAGGAGCCGTTTCCCCGTTTTCGAAACGTTTCATATTCCCGTTTCGGACCCTATTTATGCCTATTTTTTTTAGAGAAATGTCCGTTTCCACGTTTTCATTTCTTATCGAAAACGTTTCTCATTTCCATTTCCGTGCAACATAGAACCATTAAGGTGTTCTGCCAAGTGTTTTCGTTTACCCGATGCTTCAAAATCTTACCAATGCTTGAGTGTTATCTCTTGGTTCCTCATCATTGTTAAATATTCTTTTCTTGGAGACAGAAATGTACTCATGGGCATGATCCTAAGTGTGTGAGCCTATGCATGAAAAATGTATTAAGAGTATGCTTTTATGATTATATGTGCTATGGCGGAGAATAAATGTTAAGTCCTTGGGTTGGACTATAAATGGGCCCCAAGGACCATATGGTGAGGGTATTCGGGGTTTGTATTAATTGTCATGATTGATCGTGTCTTAAATCTCTAATCATGAGTATAAAGATGAAAATGACATATGAACATGGGCAAGCATTTGCATAATCATGGTGGTATAACATGTGATCATGCATGAAATTATACATGTTTACAGATTGAGTTTGTATAGATAATAAATATATTTGCACAATTATTACTTTGCGTGACAACTATGACCGAGGGGAAAAAGATATCCTAATGTTTGGTGGATGAGCTCTTGACACAGGAAACCTACGGCTAAGAATCTCGATTGGATCTCATACCATAAGTGAATGGTTAATTTATTTACAGATATAATTTGATATGTATTTTGAGGCCCTAGTGTCGTTTGTGACATTTGTGAGACCTAAGGGCCGAATACATGATTTGAGCATATTGGTAATGTGTGAGCCCTAAGGGTCATATGTATATTTCTGAACATGTTCCACTACAAGAAAAATGGTATTTAGTGGTGGAAATATTCGTCGCTAAAATATCAAAATCCGTCGCTAAATTTTTTAGTAACAGATTTAGCGACGGGTAGCTTCCCGTCACTAAAAATGGCATCGCTAAATTTTAGCGACGAAATATAGCGATGGGACAGATCAGTGACAGAAATTTTCGTCGCTGATTAAAAAAAATAAAAAAAAATTAATTAAAAAATAAATATTATTTTAGCAACGGAAAGAATTAAAATAAAATAGTAAAAGAATTAAAATAAATTAGAATTAGCGACGGAACCGTTTCCGTCGCTGAATTTTATTTTAAAAAAAATAATTATAGCAAGTCGGGCGGACGCGCATGCGCCCCTGCCTTGCGCATGCCAGGTGGCGTGACCACTACGCGCCAAGTGGATCCCCCTTAAGGCGCCACGTGTAGCGCTGGGAAATTCCCAGCACACTTTTTTCTTCCCTCAGTTTCAATCCCAGGTCCCTGCGCGCATGCGCGCGCGATCGTCCGAACTACGAGTCTCCTTAATATATATTTTACACATATTAAATATATACTACATTTAGCTGCCAACCATTTTAATTTTATTTTAAATTTTAAATCTTTTAAATTCATAAATTAAAACTTAAAAAAATAAATCTTGTAAATTTTAACTCAAATAATGTACCACTTAAATGTTGTAATTAATTAATCTCTTAAATATTTAAATTTTATTTGATTAAAAATTAGTTTAATACATTTTGGTTATTATAAATTTTACAATATCATATCAATTTACATATTTTGGTTTGTAAATAAAATACATAAAATATGCATTTAATACTAAAAAAGTTTAATTTTTATTCAATTTTTTAATTATTTAGCAACGAGGTACTCTGTGCGAATAAAATTTAATTTTTAATTATTAATTTAATTTTTAATTATATATTTAATTTAATTTTAATTTTTTATTATTTATTTAATTTATTTATTATTTAGCGACAGAATATTTCGTCTCTAAACAATATTAATTTAATTAAATAAAAAATTAAAATTTAGCGGGGGGTTCACACTCGTTATTAAAAAATAAAAATAAAATAAATAAAAATATAAAATTTAGCGACGGGTCACATATAATACCCCATATTTTCGTGAAGATGTCACGTATTTTAAATGAGTTTAAAATATCGAAAAATATGCTTAAAATGGCAACAAGTGACCGAATCAGTCGTAGGGAGTATCCTAGAGCTTAAATACCTAAGGTTAAAGGTATATTTTTGACGAGTGTCTCGAGGCGAGATTTATGACGCTGAAAGAAATTAAACCAGAAATGGTTTTCGGTTAAGCTAAGTTGTAGCCTAAAAAGACCAAATGATGGTAAGGGGCTTTCGAAAAATCGTATATATTGAGTAATTTTGAGTTATTAATTTTGGAATTTTAAGTATCTCGATAAATTTGATGTTTGAGGGTGTAATTGAAATTAGAGAATTATCCAAACGAAATAAGGATAAAATTAAGAGCTTATGTGGTAAAATATTGAAGTTGAGGATTTGAAATAAAGGACAAAGTGTTATTTGAAAGAAATTTTTGGTTTTAACTTGGATTTCAAAAGTTAAATTCATTCTAGCTTTGGATTTCAAAAGCCATTCAATTATAGGTTTGAGTCTTTGGAGTCCATGGCTAAAATTGTGACAAGTGGCATAATGTGATTGATTGGAGAAATCTATAAAAAAAGGTACCATGGGTTGTTCTCAAATCATTCCAAGCAAGTTTGAGAAGTAAAGCACTCTAAGAGAAGGAGCTTGCTCTAGAGAGAGAGAAGGGAGTTCGGCAAGAAGGTGGGAAGAAAGAGGCGAAGAAGCGACGGAGAACGAGCCTCGTCGGAGTTGTGGGTTTTCGTCGGAGTTCACCAAAATTAGTCAGCAAAAAAGCGAGGTAAGTCCAATTTTTTTTGATAATCATGTAGAAGGGGAAGAGAGGGTCGCGTGGGTTCAAACAGGGGTCGAATCGGAGTTAAAACGAGGGAGATATGGCCGAAATACGAAAATGAGGCGTTGTTATCCGAAATCTGGTGCCTACACGTGAGTTACACGCGCCGGAAAATGGCTACGCGTGAGGGCGCGTGGCCCTCCTTTCCAGGGCGCGTGAAGGGTCTATTTTTCTCCAAATTTTCCAGTTATACCCCTAATTTAATACCCTTCAATCCTATGTAAAAATATTTGAGTTTAGATTTACCAAAACGTGTGTTTTCTACAAAAACCTAGGCCGTTTGCAGTGAAACCGTACCGTTTAAGAGATAAACCAACAAGGTGGACTCCTATAGTCCAAATCCTATTTTTTATTCTCTTATGAGAGACTTCTATTACATGAGACGTGTTTCATGAAGTTCTTACACATAAACGCTTGTTATTCTCTTACATGAAATCATGATGCATATATGAAATGTATTTTTCTGAAAATTATATGCTATTGGCTTTTCAACTGTTGCATTTATAAAATTCGTGTGGCCATACTGTTGTACCTATTTGTTGTTGGCCGAGGGAAAAAGTCGGATATCCCCCGAGAGGCGCTATGCGTGCGCCATCGAGAAAGCTCTCGTGGGGAAGACCTTGAGTCTAAGGAACAACGAATGTGGTGCTTGCATGAGTTCTATGAGGTTGGGTCGAAGTGACATGGTTAGGGACCTCCCAAGAGGCGCTATGCGTGCGCCATTGAGAAAGCTCTCGTTGGAGGAGGCTGACGTGTTCACAAGACACTTCGGAGTAGTTCTCGTTGTCTTCTCATACATTTTATACCTGATCATGCATCTATATAAACTGTTTTTGGAGTTTCTCACTAGAAGATTCATCTTCTAATTGGAGTATGTCCTTGGAATATTCAAACGTTCCAGGTTCGACGAGCGGCTCTAAGGGAAAGGAGGTAGCTAAAGAATTAGCTTAAATTACCGTCTGTAGCATGATTAACATATTTTTGTTTATGTGCAAATCTATGTAATTTTGGATATATTTAAGATGTTCGGTTATCATTTGATAATATTCATGTAATGTATTTTGTAGACGTCTTGAATAAATTTATGATAAATAAAGTATTATGCTTGTGAACCATATCAGGTTCAATCTAGCTTCCGCATTCGAGATTTTAATGTCTGTCTTAGTTATTCGATTATTAGGTTTGTTAAGCTGAGAAGGTGTAAATTAGAGTTTTTGGGATATTGTGTGATGTATGACAGCTATTGTGATATGAAAAATTTTTATATTCCCGAAATCCTAAGTTATAACACGCTCAAGAAATTTGGGGTGTTACATCACACCCGTAGCTAAAAAATAAAAAAATAAAAAAAATAAAAATACAAAATTTAGCGACGTGGCAACCCCCGTTGCTAAAAAAAAAAAATAAATAAAAAATACAAAATTTAGCGACGGGGTCACACCTGTCGCTAAAAAATAAAAAATAAAATAAATAAAAATACAAAATTTAGCGACGGGGCAACCCCCTTCGCTAAAAAATAAAAATAAACTAAATAAAAATGCAAAATTTAGCGACGGGGTCACACTCGTCGATAAAAAATAAAAAATAAAAAAATAAAAATTCAAAATTTAGCCACGAGGCAACACTGTCACTAAAAAATAAAAATATATTAAATAAAAATGTAAAATTTAGTGACGGGGTCACACCCGTCGCTAAAAAATAAAAAATAAAAAAAATAAAAATCTAAAATTTAGCGACGGGGCAACACCCGTAGCTAAAAAATAAAAGTAAATTAAATAAAAATTTAAAATTTTATCGACAGGTTCACACTCGTCGCTAAAAAATAAAAATAAAAAAAATAAAAATACAAAATTTAACGATAGGGTCACACCCGTCACTAAAAAATAAAAAATAAAATAAATAAAAATCTAAAATTTAGCGACGGGGCATTCCCCGTCGCTAAAAAATAAAAAATAAAAAAAATAAAAATGCAAAATTTAGCGACGGGGTGACCCAGTCGCTAAAAAATAAAAAATAAAATATATTTTTTTTTATTATTTAGCGAAGAAATATTCCATCGCTAAATCCGTTGCTAAATTATGAATTTTTTTATAGTGTTTCTGTGTTGCAAAACGATATGAAGTATAGCATGGAGGTATAATGTTGACCATTTCAACTTTAAGTCTACCATTTCAAGTATTCTCTCTCCCTCTCTCTCACATTAGAAGTTTTTCGAGAATAATTTAGAACAAGTCAATTTTAGTTTATACACTACACAGTATTACTTACTTTTAAAAATAATAAACACAATATTAAATTTAGTTACCAAATACTATTTTTACTAAATATTATTTTTACCAATATTATTATCATAACACAACAATTGCATAGCAATATGTAGCGCTATAAAGCCAAAAATAATCCTAACAAACAAGCTCTCATTCACCTATAGGCTATAGACCATGATTGGACAATTACTCCGAAGTGGACGTGAACTGCCATTGCTATTAGGTGTGACAATAAGAGATTAAGGGATAAACTATATCCTAAAATTCTATAGCACCATTGATTAAGTCATACAGGGGACTGAAATATCACCCAAGACGGGATAAATTAGGTATTTCAAATTATTTTCATTAATATTTAAAATATGATATAGTATAGTTATTTGAAAATAACACTTTTCATAAACTAAAAATACTCGCAACAATTGATAATGTATATATGTATCATAGAAAGTTTTTCACAAATATCACTAAAATCAATTCAAGTGATTGAGCGTTTCTTCTCAATAGGATACAAAACATTTAGATGAAGTAAACCATTCAATAAAATAACCTTTTCAACAAAAATATTATTTTTTTAATTACAACTTTATTTGATTCAGAAACTAATTTAAAACCATGCTAAACTAACATAGAAACACTAGTAAGATTCTTCCTAATCATGGAAACATGTAATGTCCAATCAAAATAGAAAGATTTTCCAGGCGTAAGGTTCAAAATTATTTTTTCTCCTCCTAAGATTGGAACCTCACTGCCAGTAAGGGTGTGCAAAAAAACCGTCAAACCGCAGAAACTGCCCGCACCAAACCACACCGCACCAAACCGTGCGGTTTTTTGGGGGTGCGGTTTGGCACGGTTTGAGAAATTCCCAAACCGTGCGGTTTGCGGTTTGTGGTTTTTTTGGTTTGGTTAAAACCAAACCGGCCAAGTAGTATATTAATAAAAAAATTAAAAATATCTAATAATTTAAAAATTAAAAAAATAAATTAAAAATATATACTTTCTTGACCATGAATTATATTGTGGATTTTTGTGTTATTTTATATTATGAGCATGTGGTTATGTTGTAGATTTAAAACTTTTAAATTTGTATTTTTTATTAGATATTAACTTATTTTAGTTTTAAACTCCAAGATACTATAAAAATTTAAAAATTATGATTTTATGCATTGATTTTTATGTTTTAATTAAAAATTTATAAGTTAGTGAAGGAAACACCAAATGAAACAATAAAGAAGCATCAAACTGCGGAAACCGCACCAAATCGCACCGCAAATGCGGTGCGGTCTGGTGCGGTTTGTGCACACCAAACCAGACCGCGTGGTCTGGTTTAATGCCAAACCGCACATGCGGTTTGGCTTATTAAATCCTTCCCAAACCGCACCGTGCACACCCCTAACTGCCAGCATCTAACTTTATTGTTCTGTTATCTAAGTCCTAATAGTTAGGCTAGATGAATTATCCCCCACAAAAACCATGTTATTTGTGGTTTCGAAGGAGAATGAGAAACACATTCTTTGGGAGGTTGCCCTTTCCTATAATAGCAATTGCTTGCCTTGTGATTTGTCTTCTTGCATACCCAATAGGCGGCTATCTTATTCTGGTTGGTTGTTTTCCCTTTCACTTTATTGTTATTATTAGTCTTAAAAGATATATATATTTTTTAAATTATTAGACTTAGACTTTGCATATTTTTCACCATATTTGCTCTTGCACAAAAACTATGATTTAAGGATTATTTCTGAACGTTTCGATGACCTTCTTCAATTCTTATAGAAATCAAAAGATCAATAAAAGAAAAATCCTCAATTTTTTGTTTTAACACCCTAGCAAATTCGTTGCATGAATAAGACAACTTTTAATCAAGGAAGAAACAAGTAAAGCCTCGTTTACTTCAACACCTTTTAGCCTAAGTTCATAAAAAATATTTTCAAATTCACTTAATACATTAAGGGTTTATTATCAACCATTTGAAAGTCTAAAGCATTTTTTTGCACTATATCTTTTTATACCCACATCTTTAGCTTCATATCTTTTTCTACATACTACTAGACCCTCCATTGGTTCTGTTAACTTTTTAGTTTCCACAATATCAATAGTATTCTTTTAGATGGAAATTTTTCTCTCATTTTTTAAGTGCATTATGAATTACAATATACTCCTAAATAGACAACCAAAATTTTAATTGCTATTACCAACCCCTAAAATTCTTGGTAGTAAATTGCTCAGACTTGCAAGATGCATAATCTTCACATGTCATTTCTTCAAATATTAAGAGAAATTTTACATTTCTACTCTAAATTGTTAGAAAAAATATATTGTTGTGGGGTGCCCTAAAATTCTCCTAAGTCTCAAAGTAATTTTTGAGTTTATTCTTCCACGGAGAGTCTCCTAGACAAAAGCATCCCAAACCCCTGATAGGTCCCCCGAGATTAGCTTAGCATGCATAATTGTTGTTGATCAAGTCTAAGGACACGACTTTTTGGGGTCTCCCAGACTTAAGCCATGTGGTAGCCCGAAGTCTTCTTTGGGGCCTCATAGATATGGCCATCGAGGTGCCCCACCTCGAAGACCTCTCCAGACCCTCCAACCTCCTTAAGGCATTACCTAGAAGAGTCCTCCGACTCAACCATGGGTCCCACCATTTCATCTATAAATACTCGTATTTTCGAAGAAAAATGGATCTTTTGGCTCCACTAATCCCTGGACTCATTCCATACCTTTGCCCCAACACTCTCACAGGCCAGTTGGTCATCACTTAGTCTCTCTCTAGAACCCATTCGAGAAAATAAATACTCTTTCAGGACACAAAATAGAGATATACACTTGCATCATACATTATACTTTAAACATACTTTGGACTATTGTTTGACTTTAGTATCAGAGGGCCCTAGTGGGGAAGTCTCCGGCGTGCCTTTCTGACTTCTATTTGTGACCGCAGGGTAACTCCTAGACTAGCTCACTTGAAGGATTGGAAGTTTGGCCTCCCGAAGACCCATCGGGATCCCAAACTCAGGAGACAACGCTAATTGCCACATTATCCTCCCGACGCCATCCCTTCTTGCATCTGGCTCGCAACATGTACAACACGAGGTAAAACCTCATGAGCCATAAAGACTTAGTAAGGATGTAATGCATGTAAATATAAATATAAACATGATTATGTATGCTAAGTGCATGCAACTGAGGCTAGGTACATTCATCCTCACAACCCATCGAGGTTTGAAGCATTAACCTACCCCTTCCCACAACACTAGTCCTCTATATGGCCATAGGTACACTAGAACCCATATCATGCAAGTGTTAACCACTACATGCAAATGCTACATAAAAGCTTATAGACCATATTTACCAACTTGCAAGGCCACCTCCACATGGGCCATCCCTTATCGGGCTCGAAACTTCATATTTGTCTGGAACGAGAACGCCAGCCCAAACTCTGAGTTCTTCTAGGCTCATTGCCTCTTCGGTCGAACCTAGATGCCAATCACACAAAACCCAACACATAAATTAAACCAATGCCTATGTTTTTTCCATCCATCGCAAAAGCCACCCATCAATGTTTTCCAACACCATGCAATACGGGGTATTACATTCCCCCCTTAAAATAATTTCATCCTTGAAATTCACTTTACCTTACTCATCTGCTCAAGACAACCACATTCTCGAGCAAATCACCAAACTCCTGAACTCGAGAATCTCAAAGCCTAGCCATTGCTCCATTTCCTCGGGCTATCCCCACCTCGAGTTTCTGCCTTGGCTTTTAGTCCTCTGACTCTCGACGACATTCATGAACTGATGCCACTTTGGCCTACCGCCAAATCGCACCACTGGTCGCTGGTCACGCCTACTGCAACGATGTCCATCAATTGATGGATTTCTACTGCCTCTAAGCATCACATTGCAGTCAACTTCCCATTTTCCACATCAACCCAAAATCAAACACGACAATGTCAATAAACTCAGCAACATTGCATCACTGATTAGTCAACAACAATTTTACGCCGATCACACACGACAATGTTTCCCTTGTCACTCACACATGGCCACGATTTTATGCTAATCAAACATAGCAATGTCTTAGCACTGATCAATCACAACAATGTCACTTCTAATGCCCATCGGGTATGTAACACCCCATCTCCTAACACTGCCTGAGAAGAGGTGCTATAGGAAAAATAGATAAAATAAAATAAACTCTTTGATAAACTGAAATTGAAATCATTAACAACTCAACTAATCAAAACTGGAAGCATCTTAAACAACTGTAATAAAAACTCTGAATCCAAAACAAATTGGAAACATGATCTACTGACTAAGGAAAAATCCCTCAACTGATATATGAAGAAATCTAAATTGACAAGACACTATAAAACTAACAACTCCCAGATAGCTTTGGTCTTGAGCAGCTCCACGTACACACACTATTGACCACTGCTGCTAAGCCCCACATCTAGTACTCCCCCGCTAGGACCTAGAATGGTGAAGAGTACAAGGTGAGCTACAAAGCTCAACAACTAATAAGCTGGAAAGAATAACTGAAGTTGAATCGAAGAATATCGATACTGATAAAACACTTACTGAACTTGTATTGAGTATAACCACTATCTGTTTGCATTCACAAAATAAAATGCACATAAACTGTAACTAAATGCAGGTATGCAACTTTGGCTCATAGGCCCACATAATCTGATAACACATACCTATCTGATCTGAGTCCTTCATACATAAAAACTATAAGCACATACTGTGGGCAATATGTCCCTAGCCCCCTAGTCGACATCAGGCGAGCAAAACATAAACTAAAACTGAAACTGGTGGGATCCTCGTGGACTAGCCGCCTAGCGCGCATAATACAATGCTCATATACATGCTAGCAAACGATATGTAGTGCTCCATAGAAAGTCATGTTCAATGCTCATACCAAGATGCAAGCACATAATCTCACAAAATAATGATGATCATGTCATAATAAATACTAATCATGTAATCTGATATTCAATATATTGGAATACAAAGATTTACTTGTATTTTCCCTTGAAATACAAAATTTACTGATATTTATTTAATTATTTATTTATTTTGAGGGTTGCAACATGAAGACTTCCTAAGGGGGTAACCCATCATAGAACTACTCCCACCCGAGCACGCTTAACTTTGGAGTTTTGAAAATACTGGAACCAAATATGAGAAAGATGGAAATTTGGTGAGTGTTATACACCATAGGCCCATTTGGATATGGAATTGGCCCATCCGGATACAAGACACATGAACTTTGGATGAGTTGTGAGAGCCATCCAAATGAGTAAGGTCTCATCCAGATACAAGACACATGAACTTTGGATGGGTTGTGAGATCCATCTGAATGAGCAAGGCCTCATCCGGATACAACACACAAACACAATTGGACACATCCGGATACAACACAAAGTATTCAGATATCACTCACAAAAAAACCTTAGACTCATCCAGATACAACACGAAGCATCCAGATATCACTCACAGACAACTAGACACATCCGAATACGACTCAAGGAATCGAAATACTACTCACAATCATAGCTGAACACATTCGGATATGAAAATGAAGCATTTGGATATCACTAGTGTCATACCCCAGATTTTCAAACTCAAATATGATGTAATACCTGAGATTATTAGGTTCTAATACTTGAGAAAATAGGTCATTTCAAGGGATTATAGAAGCTTTGAGACAAAGGTTTAGTTTCTGAACCAGTGACAAAATCGTAAATATTAAAGTTCGGGTAAAAATGTAATTTACCTAAAACCTTGGGATATTAGCGTAATTTATCCATTTTTTGGGGACCAAAAAGTGTAATTAAAAATGGTCCGGGGACCAAGTTGCAAAGGGGCTAAGTGCAGTTACGTGAAAAGTTTGGGCCAAAGCGTCGTTTGTTGAAACCTTAAAATATTTCTTTAAAATATCTTGGATTTCAAACTCAAATCAAATGGAGCTTTGGATCGTTTTAAAGTCCAAGTTCAAGTCTTTGCTTAAAGTCCAAGTCTTCTCAAAGTCTTCCCCAAGTCTTCTCCAAGTCTTTTACTTAGCCTCTAAAGTCTCCAAACCTTATCCTCAAAGACACATGACAAGCAACCATTTGGTTACTTGGAAGTTAAGTTAAGGCTTCATAACGATGGGACAAGTGGCACAAAGTGATTAGCCACAATTTGGAAGATAATTATGAATCATGATGAGGGTGCTTGGGTGGCAAGACACGTGATAAAATATGATTGGCCAGAAAAGCTTACTTAGCCTCCAAGTTTGCTAAAGTTTTCAAACCTTATCCTTAAGGACATGTGGCAAGCATTCATTGGCCACTTGGAGATAGGATTTAAAGTCTCATAATGACCTTTCAAGGTGGTGACATGTGATTGGCCCAGGAAGTCTATAAATAAAGCCATGGGTTTGTTTACAAATCATTCCAAGCATTTCTAAAAGAGTATCTCTTCCAAATTGAGGGAAGCAAATGGAAGGGTCTTGTTCTTGAGAAAGAGGGGAGAGTTCTACAAAAAGAAGGAAATTGGTGGAGAATTGAGGGAAAAAAAGGCCACGTCAGAAAGTTCGGGCCGCTACTATAGATCATGCCAAACGACGTTAAAACCGTGAGAAAACCATTCTCACTTGTTGTAAGCCGTGCTTTTAAAGGTAATTAATCAAGGTGAGTGGTTCTTGTGCATGCTTCTTGCCTTCCCATGATCACTCTTGGTTTAATTTGTGGATGGTTTGTTGCTTACGTCTTATGTTCCCTTTGTTTTGAGCATATCCTTTCTACTTTGTTGCATCAAGTTTGACCATGACAGCTTTTATGCGTGGCTTGTTGCTTGCATATCATATTCCTTCTGCTTTGTCATACAACATGTCATGGTTGGTGGCTTACATCTCATGTTTTATTGCTTTTGAGCATATCTTGCCTAGTGTTTGTATCTGTGGTTAGTTGTCGGGACATCAAGGGGGGATCTCGTGCTCTTGCAGTGAGCCATGATCTCATACTCTTGCGGTGAGCTACCATGATGATTGCAAGGGTGATTGCAACCCCTAACCTTGCTACCACATGGAAGGTTTATATTGACATGATCTTGGGAGATTTCGTATTTATTTCTATATATTTCCTGGCATAACTGCATATTGCTCTTGCATGAATAGTTTCCTTTCTTGTGTCACTCACTTAGATGTAATTATCTAACTCAGGTATTTCATACCCTTGGAGCATTCAATGTTCCAGGTATGTTAAGCATATCAGGTACTCCAGGTTCCAGGGCGAGCAAGGATTCAGAGGTGGTGCTTGGCTGATTTAGAGTTGGATTTATTTGTATACCCGTGTAATCCCAATATTGTAATGTAAATAATAGTTAAGATACTTAAGGATGTATGGTGTTTGTGTGCGGTTCTGCGGATGTACTGCAAAATTTATGTATTTGTGAAGCTGTTATAACTTTATGATATATGGGTGCGTGACAGACTTTTATTTAAACTTGTGGAAATCCTATCTATTTAGCATACTCAGGTTTGATCCTTGCTTCCGTTGATAAAGGATTTCCAATAATGTCCGGGGTCATTATTAGCATATAATGAATATCTTATTGCTTCATTGTGTAATTGAAAGTGGGGTGTTACAACTGGGCCATTCGGATATGAATAAGAGCTATCCAAATGTCACTCACATAAAACTTTTTGACACATCTGGATAGCCTCTAGCCCATCGGGATGTCACTCACATACTTTGAAAAATCTATCCGGATATGAGGAAACCTATCCGTATGTCTGTAACTTTTAATCCCATAACGAACGAACACAGAGATTGAAACTTGAATCAAATCTTAACAAAACTACACTATTTCGAATAAAATATTGGGAAAACAAAACCCAATTGATAAGAAACAATACCAAGGATGATTCAAGGATTATACTTGATTGAATCTCTATTTAATCATATTTATATACATACGTATCTGCTGGCTGATATAAACTGAAAACTGAACAATGATACTGGATAATCTAGAAGTAACTCACAAGAACCTGTAATGGAAGGGATTACAGGAAGAATACTTGCCTTGATATTGATTGGATTGATGCTTTCAACGAAGATCTCCTATGCCAAGACACTGTTGCAACTTCTTCTTTCTTCTGTTCTTCACACGGCATGATGAAAAGGCTAATGAGGCTATACATATATAGAGAGAGAAAGAGAGCAACCCTAAAAGCCATCTCTCCATTTCCTGATACAACTAGGATTCTTCTTAATCCCAATCCTCCTTACATATGGATCATCTCAATCCCTTAATCACAATAATTCTAATTAATTATAAAAGAAAAAATAAATTCTTAAATGACCCTCATGTCGTTGCATTTAATTTTCACAACAAATAAATGCCTTTAAAAATCTATTCTCCTTATTTACAATTTCTCTAAATTACCACATTACATAATTAATTGGCTAAAATCCCTCAAACAAAAATAATTAAGAAATTCAATAATTTATAAATAAAATCTAAATAAAATCTAAATCCTTTAATGAGTCGTTATAGGGCACGCTGACACCCATTCAACCATGGCATTTTGTCATCAACCACATGCCTCCATAACTTGAGTCGATCCTTATGGCAACATCTCATTATCGATCGACTATAACTATGCTTGCACTATATGGGAAGCTACCATCTGGCTCCTCTAGCCGTAATCAACCACTCATCACATGGTTTGATACCTTGACCAGCCGACCTTCCTTTATCGCTGACTTACGCATAACCCATATACCCATAAATCATAGTGGTAACTTTATGCTTCAACCGATAACATACACTACTCGAGTCCACACCTCAAGCTTAACGATGCATGTGCCATAACACTCTCCCAACTAGGGATTCTTTCCATACCCAACACAGATACTGAGGCTTTTCTTCTTGGCCAATACCACTCACCAACTGGGGTTACTTACCCATATCTAGGACTCTCGTCTGCAACCCCTCTTAAATGATCTGCACCCATACCTTAGTTTCCCACAATCATGCCACATGCTAGGCCTTACTTCGGCTGTCAAACCTTATAACGAATAAGTAATCCTACCATTTTGCTTTAAGGTTGTGGAACTTTTAACCACAACCCTTGCCATCCCTACCGTGCATGCCACAGATCTTCGGCCTCTGCCCACCCGCATAATCACTGGATTTCCAAGTGCATTAGGCGAGCCAACACCCAGTCCTCACGACCGTGTTGCTCCCATACAAGCATATCGGGGCCAAACACCAATCTATAGCAGCATGGCTTAGGCTTGTCACTGATTGCATCTCACCCGCAGTATGACTTCGAGCCTTCAATTCCCACCTCCACCACCTCAAGCCATCATGGTTACTGTAATACCCCATATTACATGGTATTGAAAATAAATAATTTTTGATTATTTTGAAAGGATCTTGGGTGGTCTGGGAAGCCTAAGGGTCAATCTCGAGAAATTAATTAATAAAATTATCGAATTAGCGACAAGAAGTGCCTTGGGACTTGGATGTCCAAGGAAGAGGGCAAGAGATTGGTGAGCGTCTTGAGATGAGGATAATGACGTTGGAAGCAGTCCGATCGGGAATAATTTCGGTATAAGCTTGAATGGGTGCTAGTCCCGAATGGTTTCAAGGGACTTCTAGGAAGCTGAGGGGACCCTAAGAGTGGTCTGATTTTGGGAGTAAGGCAACCCTGAGGTGTTTTCGGGTAGAGAAAAGTCTCGTGCAGGCACAGGGATGAAATTGGTATTTTTGAGTAAATGCCGGTTATTAATTTTGATAAATCAAGATTTTGTGTAGCTTGATGGTATAATTTAAAGCCTTGGGAGGGTCCAAGAGCAATTATAGAAAATTTCTATGTGCAATTATTATGTTCTAAAGTGGAATATGCAAAAATAGGGGGGGGGCATTAGTATGTAATATATATATAGATATATACGGAGGGCTGTGAGTGGCGGCCATTTCAATTTTCAAATTTGGAAATAAAGAACAGAGAGGGAGAAGTGAGATCGCAAGGAGAGAGCTTGGGAGAGCAGTCGAGAGTGAGAGATGGAGAGTGTGAGAAAGAGCTTGAAGGATAACCAGCCATGGCAGCCGCTGCCATGGCCGACGAAGAAGTGCAGCGATGAGCAGCAACCATGGTGGTTCTGATTCGTGCAAAGGTGGCCGACGATGGTTCAGGTGCGGTTGCAACAGCTCGCGGTGGAGGCGTCAGCCATGGCTGTTGGTTGTGCAGGTGCGGCTGTGCGCGGTGAGGCCGGCTGTGATGGTGGCTCGCGGTGAAGGCAGCCGTGGTGGCGGTGGCTGGTTGGCGTTTGCATGGTCGTTGGAGGCGGCGGCGGTTGCTAGTGCGCAGAGGAAGAAGAAGGAGCTGCGCGAGAAGAAGGCAGAGAAGAAGAACAGGGAAGAAGAAGAAAATAAAAAGAAAGAAAATAAAGGGAAATTGGAGAAAATTGAAAAAAAAAGAAGAGAAAATTCTAGAAAATTCTGAAAAAATTCTTGAAATTATTTTGGGGCTTGACGAGCGTGCCGGAGGCTTGAAATTTGGATTTTGTGCACAAGTGGCCGCTTGGGAGGCAAGGCCAGTGTGGGCGTTTGGCCGCTTTTCTCCTCAGATAAGTCAAGGTAAATTAATATTTTCTTCCCAAATTATTTGCATTAAGCAAGTTAATGTAAAATAATTATTCGTTGGATTAAACCCTGTGTCGGGGTTATTTGGAAATTTGCTGATGGATGGTTTTGGCGGTGTGCGCTATAGCAGAGGGCGTTGGTTTAATGTTTGATATTGTGGGGTTTTTGTGTGATTGGTATCTAGGTTTGATTGGGGAGGCGGTGATCCTAGAAGAGCTTAGAGTTCGGGCTGGCGTTCTTGCCGAGGCAGAGATGAGGCTTCGAGCCAGGTAAGGGATGGCCATATGGAGGACTAGCGTTGTGGGGGCTGATAGGTTGATGCCTCAAACCTTGGTGGGTTGTGAGGATGAATGGGCCTAGCCTCATTTGCATGCATTTGGCATACATAAACATGATTATATTCATATTTACATGCATTACACCCTTATTGAGTTTTATGACTCATGAGGTTTTACCTCATGTTGTAGATGATGCAAAACCAAATGTAAGCAGGGATGGTGCCGGGAGATTGTTGTGGCAACTAACAATGTTGCCCGGGATGCGTGGATGTGTATTTCCCTATATTTTCTTATATGTATTCTTGTGTTTGAATGTAAGCGTTATTGAGCACTAGAGGTATCTAGTTGTTGTAATTATAACAGTGTGATAGATGATTGTGAGTCTGTGTGATGTATATGTGGCTTTAGAGTTGAAGCCAAGTTCGGATCGAGTAAAGATCAACGAGGTATGTTCTCATAAATCCCCAATACTCAGCGAAGTGTTTGTTATGCTAGCTTTGTGCCTGGGTCACCTTTGGCTTGCCAGGAGGTGAGTTGGAGAAAGGTGATGCTCACTCGGGTTTCAGGTCCTGATCCGCTGTGTTTTCTTGTTTGAGTTGGGATCGATTCCTAAATGGAGCGAAGGGAAGGATGAAACCTAGTTCCCACCTAGGGCGTTTCCTGTTGAAACATAGTCCAACCCTTCAGTTGTGATTCGTTGGGTGAGTAATCCGGTTGATTATTTACCAGTGGCGCTCGTAAGTGGGAGCAGGTTGTTACAGTTGCTATCAGAGCATGGCAAGCTATAAGAGTGGGGAAAGCTAGCGTGTTAGTGATATCATGTATGGTCGGTTAAGTGATTAATGTGAGTAATTGCCAGAGTTTTGGAATAGAGGATGTCTGGCATGATTTGGGTGTAAGTCGAAATGTCCTAACTGCTGAGTTAGGGTCGAGAACAGCTGGTTTGTGGTCTCGAGATTTTGATGTGAGATTGATCCGATAACCTTGAAAGTTGGACATGTGGTCTGAGGGCCCTAAGGGATGGGGTCAAGGTGTTGAGGCCTGTGATTGCTTTGCGGGTATGCTCGGATATTCCTATTCTAGCAATGAGAAAATACCCTGGGTTGAGATGATATACCCGTAAGGGATATATAAGTCGAGTAAGAGGAGCCGAAAACCTAAGTATAGGCGTTGGTGTCAAGAAAACTCGAATGTGGCATTTTAGGGATATGAAGTGTTTTAAGGATGGGAACTCCTTGAGATTGAAGTGTTGAGGCTCGTGTGGGGACATGAAGTCGAAGCATGACTAGTCCAGGAGGGGATTAGTGGAGTGTCCCTATGTCAGGGAGTTGCCAAGCATGTTCGAGGGAATGGAGTTGCCCTTTGGAAGTGGTGCAGTAAGGCTTGTGCGCTTGGGATAGAGTGAGCTAAAGTGGGAGTTAGCTCGGAGCTCAAGGAAAGGAGTCGTCAATGGGTTGTGTGACGAGCTCCAGCAAGGGAGTAAGATAATGTTGCTCCCAGTGAGGCTCTATGGGGAGTGTACATGTAATGCATCTATATGTCATGGCCAATGAAGGCTTTGTTGGAAATGTATGCCCTAAAGACACGTTTTGTTTAATTTATGGTGATGATGTTTCTTTTATTCAGTTTATGGCACATATATCATTTGCATTTAATTGTTGGAAAGGTGTCCATACTATTAAGTAAGTGATTCATGTGATGGGTTGTTCTTCACAGTTAGGCATGAATCATGGGTACTTAATAAGCAGAAAAATATTACTCTTGATCTTTTGATAGAACTGGGCATTCTATCATGATAAGATCATTGTGCAATAGATCCTAATGGAGGATGGCTTGCCTTAGCCAGTAAACAGTCCGTTTACTCTAATTGTACAAGCGCATTTGGAATGCGTAGAGTGGACCTGTGATAGAAGCTAATGACAAAGTACTAATTATCATGGAGCTAGTCTATCACTGCTACTACGTGGACGAGTACTCTAATACTTGAGTATTAGTTGGTGGTCTAGTGAACCTAGAGCTATATTCTTAGATTCATTGTAGGTGAGGTCTATTAAAGATCAATATCCTTTTGAGTTGGGAGTATGGTTTCTAATTAGCTAAGACAGACTAATACAAGATAGTTTCTGTGATTCACCCCCTTGTGATTGTCCAAGAATAATCGAATAATCCAGGGCCCTGGGAACGTGACTTAAGAGTGTGTGCTTCTGGGTAGCTCCCAGTGATAAGCAAGTACATTCGAGTAGTCACGGATTATTGGACTAGTGATCTAAGGATGGTAGAAGTCATTTAGAAAGGTGTTAGTACATTATTCCTTTCTAAATGATGGGTGTTACGCAGAGGGGTATTTTCGTCATTACACTAGTAGGTCAAAGACATGGCATATGCAAAATTATTCGTGGGGTCAGTGTTACCATATGGTGATAGTTGGAACACTTAGAATGACAAAATATAGCTACTAGGTAGCAGGGATATTTTGGTCATTTTAGCAGCCGTGAATAATTTGTCTTTTGGTCCCCGGGGTAGCTCGATGTAACTCATGTATTTTTTAATACATTTGGCTTGTTAGAAAATTAATTAAAAGGTCTTGGCCCATTAGGGTTTGGCCCACTAGGGTTTTAACCCTAGGGTTCTCCCTATATATATATCTCTCTTTAGTTGTTTTTTCATCTAAGTCGTTTTTCATTCTTCTTCACCGAAGAGAGGCCACGAGTTCGAGTCATACTCCGGAAGATCGAAAGGGTGCGTTTGAGGTCTGATGCGACGGAGCCGAAGGCTAGCAGGACAGCCGTCGTCTCCACCACGCCAAGAAGCTCCAATCGCTCCATTCCGTCCGGTAATCCGCCGCAAAAGTAAGTCTCCTAGACTCTAACCAATACGAGGATCGTTTTTTATTTTAAAACGCTTCCGCTGCATGCTTTTGATCCTCGTTCATGATCCTTCAGGCTTGACGTAAGTAAAATTCGGAAGGACTCTGAGGGGAGTGATAGCATGCATATTTATGCTATATTTTGGCATTTCACCTCAGTCTTATTATGCCATTTGAAGTATTTTTTGCTGATCTTTCATGGTTTCTATTTTATTATACTTCAAATCCTCCTTACACTATTTTCTATCTTACTTCTATGGATCCAAGCTTGTTTAGCTTTAGGGAATATTGGATGGGCTAGAGAAGCAGCTGCAAAAGACTTGAAGTGGCTCATTTCGGACTTCATGAGGGTAGGCCGGCCTTGGGCAATTGTGGGACTCATCTAAAGGAGCTTGGGCTCACTTTCAAGGAGCAGATTTGGGCTCACTTATCTTTCTTTTGTTTCTTCTCTTTTCTGTTGGGCTAGGCCCAACCCTAGCCTTCCTAGCTTTTCCTTTCTTAGCCATGTATTTAAGGCCTCTTAGCACTTATTTCCAAAAGAGAATAGGGAGGAGAAAAGAGAGAAGATTCTGGCCGTTTTTCTTGTTGTTAGCAATTTTCTGTTTTCTCCATTTTTGTCTTCATTTTTGTCTTCCTTGCTGTAATGGAAGGCTAGAGCTATTGTAACCGGTTGTGTATCTTGAACCCATGTGGAATCCGAGTCCCGGATGAGTTGTAAAAACCTAGTTTGTTGTTTGTTTCTTATTCATTTCCATTTGGTTTAGTTTGAGCAGATTTTTGAATGCATGGAGTTCATGGCAGGTTTGTGTGAATTTGCATGGATTCATTTTCTGTTAAATGCTTAAGAGAACAGAATGTTGTAGCCGGTTGGTATAACATCTCGAAAGTGAATATAATGTGCTTGAATGGTTGTTCTTGCATAGCTCCGGATGGGTTGAATAGAGAGTGAATGGTTGCATTTTGTTTATAAGAGATTTCTGTATTCATTTTGTTATTCCAATCATTCTAATCCTTGGACGGTTGTTGGGGATGCTTTAAGTTTGATATCCGGAGATTAAAACATCTAACAAGCTAAGATTTATAGGTTGGACGAGGAAGATTTCACAGAGGGGACAAATACACAGCCGGTTGCATTTCATTTATTGATCTTCATCTATCATTGTTTTTCTGTTTTGTTACTTAGTTTTCTGTCAAAACCCCCCCCTTAAACAAACTGTTGTTTATTCTGGTTCTCTTTGTTGGTAGAAGAAGGTGAGGCTCCTTGTGAGAGATGACCTAAGGTGCACTTTGCTGCAAACTAGAGAAGAGATATACATAGATATCTAATTCTGGAGTGGTTCGACAGCCGTTGGCCAGGGAGTCAGGATGTTAGATATATGTGATGCGATGTGATCATATTGTTATGATGATCCTAGAAGGGATGTGCCTAGGGTATGAGTGGACCCTAGTTGGTTTCATGATGAAATGAGGTCTATCCTTGGGAATGATAGGTGTGTGGCAAGTGAACCCTCGCGGGTGTTTATATGAGATGAAAAATCCCTAGTGGGTCGAGTTAGAATCCAAGGGAATCCAGACTAGGGATAAAGGAGTTGGGCATGCATAGATATGGGTGTGGGAGCCATGGGATTAGAAGTCCTAGTTGTGAAAGGCCAAGTGACCGTTCATGTGAGTGATGGATAAGGGGCCAATTAAACTCTCATGGGTGACACTTGGGGTCTGGTGGGATGCCTAAGGTCGGGAGATAAGAGGTGAATAAACCCTCATTGTGATGCTTGGGGTTGGGATGATGCCTAAGGTTACGAGACCCTTGATGGGAGACGCGGATGTCACCCAATGAAGGGTATGAGCGGTGTGTGGGTTGAGGGTAGTGAACTGTGGCAACAGGACATCCGTGGGTTATGTGTAACACCCAGTAATCCTAGTGTTATGAGAATAAGAAAGTAAGTAAGAAAACTTTCAAAAATGCCCTTGAGGGGGTGTTAGATCCTTGAGAATATTGGTGCCCTATGAGAGGGGCATTTTGGTAATTTGGATAGTGAAATCCAATAAAGAGTATTTTGGTAAATTAGAAATAATTCCTATGTGGAATTAGGTGAGTAAGTGAATTAAATCCTACTTTTGTATTTATGTGGAGATATGGGATTAATAATTCATGAGAGGGACATTTTGATAATTTGGATAGTGAAGTCTAATAAAGGGTATTTTGGTAAATTAGATATAATTCCTATGTGGAATTAGGTGAGTAAGT
Organism: Diospyros lotus; assembly: GCF_014633365.1. Taxonomy (NCBI): domain Eukaryota; kingdom Viridiplantae; phylum Streptophyta; class Magnoliopsida; order Ericales; family Ebenaceae; genus Diospyros; species Diospyros lotus. The sequence goes on along the minus strand of NC_068343.1, from coordinate 34,363,395 downwards.
GAATTAAATCTCAATTTTGTATTTATGTGGAGATATGGGATTAATAATTCATGAAATGGGTATTTTGGTAATTTGGAGTGATTCCATAAAGGAATTTAATTATGAAAAATAGGGAAAATGGTGGATATTGAATTATTTGAGAAAATAATTATGTTTTCCTTAAATTGGTAAATAAATGTGGAAATGCCACATGGATGGATGAGAACTTGGGAGCCAAGTATGGGTTTAAAAGGTGACACTTGGCAAATTCTTGTTCAAGTATAAATGAGGTGATTTAATTAAATGCAAAAGAATTGAAATTAGTCTTTCAAGCATTTAATGAGAGGCATGATGGTGTTGGATTAAAAGAAAAATCCAAAAGAAAATAAATTAGTCATGCATTAATGGTGGAAAATGGTCCCATTAAATTAAATGGGAAAGAAATTAATTATGTCTCTCAAGTGTGATGGTTATGAAAATAGTCTCATTTAAGTAAATGAGAAATAAATGGAAAATTCAATAGATCTAATGGGTGAGATGTATTCTTGAGAAAGAGAATAAATTCAAGGGTGGGGATTTAAAGAGAGGAAATGGTATGGAGTGTGTTTCTTCCAAGAGAGAGGAAATGTATTTAAAGAAATGGAAGGTGGAGATTTAATTCTCCCTAAGCACATGGATTGTGCTTTTAATGAATGGTGGAGATCCATTCTTGAAAATGGGAAATGGTAGTATTTAAGGGCAAGTGAGGAAGACTTGTCTTCCTTTGGCCATTTAGAGAAAGAAATGAAAAAGGAAAGAAAGAAAGAGAGAGAAAGAGTCTCCCATGGAGGAAAAAGTGAAGAAGAAGAAGTAAGGGATCAAGGTAAGATCCATCTTTCTTCTCTTTATTTTGGTTTTCTTTGTATGTAAAGTGAGTTCTTGTTGGAATGCCATCTTAGAGGGGAGAAGATGATGATGAAAGCTCTCTTGAAATGAAGATTGGAAGATTCAAGAATGAGGTAAGGGATGGCCCCATGGGAGGGTGGCCTTGCAATGTGTAGTAAGTATGGTTGATAAATGTATATGTTGCATTTGGCATGTTCTTTTGTGTTCATGAGACCTATGGCCATAGGGTAGTTTAGGAACATGGTTGAAATGGTGGGTTGATGCCTCTAACCTTGGTGGGTTGTGAGGGCAAAGAGACCTAGCCACACTTGCATGCATTTGGCATCATAAATCTTGTTATGTTCATATTTATTTTGCATTGCACCCTTATTGAGCTTAATAGCTCATGAAGTTTTTACCCTCATATATAGGTTGTGAAAGTATGGGAAAAATCAAGACAAAGTGGAATGGCTTGTGGAAGCATGGAAATGAAGATTCAAGTGTATTGTATGGCTTAGGGAAGCCTACCATGTTGCATTTGATTTATGTAATGTAATATATTTGGTTGGTAATGGCTTGTTTAAGCCTAAGGCTATGGGTGTATTTCCTTTTTGTAGTGTTTGATTTTAAATTGAAATGAGATATTGTGTAACAGCCCCTCTCCTAGATCTGCCCGAGAAGAGGTGCTACGAGAAAAAATAAAATAAACTGGCTGATAAACTGAAATCTGATACCATAACTGAACATCTCAATCAACTGGAATAAAAGCTCTGAGTCAATACAGACTGGAAACCATAAACTCTGTCTAAGGGATAATCCCTCAACTGAAATGTAAAATAGATCTAAACTGAGAAAACACTATAAACTCAACAGACTCCCAGACATCTTTTATCTTGAGTGGCTCCACGTACACACATTACTGAATATTGCTGCTAGGCCCCATATCTGATACTCCCCTGCTAGAACCTGGAGGGGTGAAGAGTACAAGGTGAGCTACAAAAGCTCAGCAAGTAATAAGCTGGAAAGAATACTGAAGCTAAATCGAAGAATATCGATATTGATAAATAACTCACTGAACTTGTACTGTATAATCACTGTCTGATTGCATTAATAAACATGTAATGCACATAAACTGTAAATTAAATGCAGGTATGCAACTTTGGCTCATAGGCCCACATAATCTAATAATACATACCTGTCTGATCTAAAACCTGCATACATAAAAACTGTAAGCACATACTGTGGGTAAAGCCCCTAGCCCCCTGGTTGCCATCAGGCGAGCAACTCATAAACTGAGCTGAAACTGAAACTGATGGGATCCCCGCGGATTAAGCCGTCTAGCGCGCATAATGCAATGCAATGCTCACATAAATGCTGGCACACGATATGTAGTGCTCCATATAAAGTCATGCTCAATGCTCATACCAAAATGTATGCACATAATCTCACAAAATAATGCTGATCATGTTATAATAAAATAATGCTGAACATGATATGATCTTCATCTATATATTGGAATACAAAGATTCTATGAATTATGATTTATGGTATGGGCATGATTATCTTGATAGATTCTAGCCTTTAAATTCAATATTTGGAGGTATTGAAATACATTACTTTGATTAAAACTTGGATTAAAATATCATTGGAAGCTAAAATTGGATTTCTAGAAAAGTCATCCGGATATGATGAAAGACATTCGGATATGAAGAAGGCTCATTCGGATACACTGACATTCAAAACAGAAGCTATTCGGATATGCTGGGAAGTATTCGAATATGAACTAGGACATCCGGATATGATTCTGGTCATCCGGATATCTCACTGATGCATTAAGATATAACTGGGGACTATTCGAATGAAAAATTCAACTTTTAAGGGAGGCATCTGGATATCAGGCGAGACATCTGGATATTATCTTGACCTTTCCGGATGTATAAACAAACCATCCGGATATCATACTCGAAGAACTTTAGATACATCCGATTACGATACAAGGTATCCGGATATTAGAACTTAGAGTAATAGAACTTGCAATCCAAAATGGATGAGGATTAATGGAACTTGCAATCCAAAATGGATGAGGATTAATAGAACTTGCAATCCAAAATGGATAAGGATTAATGGAACTTGCAATCCAAAATGGATAAGGATTAATAAAACTTGCAATCTAAAATGGATGAGGATTAATTGAACTTGCAATCCAAAATAAATAAGGATTAATGGAACTTGCAATCCAAAATGGATAAGGATTAATAAAACTTACTCATAACTTCACTGTTATACGCATATATATATATATATATACGTCTCTGCTTACTGATATAAAATCTGAGAACTCAATGAAGAACTGGAATAATCTGAAAAACTGATATGAACCTGTAATGGAAAGGATTACAGGAAGAATACTTGCATGATAGAACTCTCTGATTGAACCCTGGAGCAATCCTGAAGACTCTAGCAAGCCTCTGCTATCTCTTGGCCTTTCTGTTCTTCACACGGCGTGAAGAAAAGCTAAACTAATGGGGTCTATATAAAGACATAAAGTTCTAGATCTCTTTCCTTTTATAACTTGGAATCCCTCTCCCAATTGAAGTTGGAGACTCTCAAAACCTTCTCCTATTGGGACTAGGAGACTTTTAATCCAAATCCATCTCATACATGGATTCTCATTCTTCTATAAATACATAGTCCCATTTAATTAATAATAATAGAAAAAATATTATTAAAACTCTCAAATAATAATAAAACTCCAAAATCACCTTCACGCCCTTGCATTTAATTTCCAAAATAAATAACTAGAATTAAATGCTATTTATATACTATTCTCTTAATTAAAAATCTAAATTGCCACCTTGGCAAATTCTTTTAAACTCCAAAATTAAAAAGAAATAAATGCTATTCTTTTCCTTCAAAATCTCTAAATTGCCACATTAAATAATTAATTGATAAAATCGCTTAATCAAATACTTCAACAATTAATTAAATCATTCTTGAATAAATATTGGGCCCTCTAATGGGTCGTTACATATTGGCTTACGGCATGTTGAAGCCTAGGTTGAGTGAAGGTCTCATTTTGGTGTGTGTTGTGGGAAGCACCAAGAAGTTAAATCATATGATTTTTGTTGGAAAAATAGTGGGTGTTTGATGTATGTTGTGGAAGCATCAAGAGTATTGTTTAAGCCTTATTTATGAAAAAATAAAGGTAAAAATTGAATGAATGTGAAGTATATTTATTTAAATTAATTTATGGAAAATTTGGGTTAGGAAACCCAAATAAAAAAAAAAAGAAAGAGAAAAAGCAGTGGAGGCAGCAGTAGCAGCTACCGGGGCCCGCGCGTGGCCCGTAGGGGGCCATAGCGGGCAGCAGTAGGCGCGCGAGCGCGCGGGCGCTGGCGCGAGTGGCAGGCGCGGCTTGTGCGCGGGCGCACTGCAAGTGCACGCGGCCCGCTGCCAGCCGCGCGGCAGTAGGCCCCGTCGGCCATTTTTTTTCAAAAATTTGAATTTTGGGGCATTTCTTAATTGATTTTTGGCCCAGGAGGAATTTTTAAAATAAAAGGATTTTTTGGGCTTTTTTGGAGATAAATGTAGAATTTTGAAAAATGAAAATTTTTGAGTTTTTCCTCCAAAATTGGTAATCAATCAATGTATGGATTGAAATGGTGGATTTTTGGAGCCTTGTGAAATTCTTGGATGGAAAAAGAATTAAATATAAATGAGAAAATGACAATTGGGCATCTTAATGAGATTTTCTTTTTAGCCAAGTGCGGTGTGGTTAAGCCCAATTCTGCTAGTGAATCCTGGGGTTGAGGGAAGGGAAGGATGAGCTTAGTTCCCACCGAGGACGTTTCGTCTTGAAACATGATTCGTTCTTCACCAAAGGTCGGGCAGGTGAACAATTCGTGTAATTGTTCACGAGTGGCACCCGTAAGTGGGAACGAGGCGTCACACTATGCACGTGCAAGAAATGCCAACTTTGGATGCCAAGTGGGTAGGGTCTTGGTGAGCAATGTGAGGCCCCAAAATTTTAGTTCCAAGTCATGGAAGCCCGAGCGAGGCGTGTGGGAAGGCCAGGCCGGGCGTAGTGACTGAATGCGTTCATGAGTGTGCAAGGAGAGACGAGAGATCTCAATTTACTTGGAGGGTAATGGTAGGTGCTCTATGGTTATGGGTGCCGGAGCTTGAGGTAGGCTCAGCTTGTCTACTTTGGTTTGAGAGATCATTGATAGTCAAGCTCTGGGATGAGCTGAATGGTGAAGTGAATCCGATGGACTTGGATCCATTGTCATGGAAAGTTGGAGCTTTCAAATGTTGAGTGAGATCCATGAGGTATGATCTTGTGGGGTAAGATCATAAGGCCTCAAGATGTGAAGTGGTTTGAGAGTCTCTTAAGCGGTAAGAGATGTAGAGTCTTGAGGAGCGGGGCTCATGGTATGAGCTTGAGCTTATCAAGGCAAGAATAACCAAGTAAGATGGCTTTGGTAAGATGGTGGTGGAACCATCGTAGCTCGGGGAGGCTTTAAGTAGCTTTGATGCTATGGGTGCGAGGCTCAATGTGACGGATCTGATGCTATGGACCGTGTGGCAGAGGACTAATGAGTTGGCTCGCGTTGAGGGCAAGTGGCCCATGGGCCTGAGCAATTTAGTGAATTGTAGGTGACGGTCAGATGTCGAAGATCTGGAGCAGCACCTTAGGAAATTTGGTTAGGTGAGACCGAGAATCTCCTGTAAGGGATAGGACATCTAGAGTAGTCCTAAGGAAGAATCGCGGAACGCGGTAATGATTCGATAAATTTGTTGCTGAGTAGGAAGCTTGGTAAGGGTAATGGCTGCGAGCGTGGTGGGGTAGTCATACCGGGTTCGATATTAGAGGTTGGACTGGAAGGCTGAAAGTCACACTATGGGGTGCGAAGCAGATTAGTGTTGGCCCTGAGCCATGCTGTTGGAAACTGTTGTTGGGCCAGTGTAAGGGAGCAACACAGTAAGAATGATTGGGTGTTGACTCTTCGAAGCCCAGGGCAACACGATGGTGAACCAGTGTTGGGCTAGTGTATGGGAGTGACACGGTAATGATGATTAGGTGTTGGCTCTTCGAAGCACAGGACAACACGATGGGGAACCAGTGTTGGGCTAGTGTATGGGAGTGACACGGTAATGATGGCCAGGTGTTGGCTTGCCTAAAGCATAGGGCAACACAGTGATTATGCAGATGGTTAGGGGCTGAAGATCTGTGAGATGCACGAAAAGGGGTGGTGACAGCTGTGGTCAGTTCCATAACTCAGCTGCGAGTAATAAGCGGTGATGAGGTGGTTTAGTGAATATTCAGGAATGGTAGCGTCTTGAGATGTTTGAGAAAGAAACTTGGGGAAAAGAAACTGGTCTAGCGTGGGAATAACACTACGGTTGATGCCTATCAGTGATGAGTCTAATGCTAGGGACCACTGGATACAAACGGTTAGTCCACAGGAGGGACTGTAGCCCTCTACGTGGAGTAACCTGTCTGTAGTGAAGACGATTAGACGTCGAAGACCTGGGGTATGCTGTAGGTTATGTCTGAGCCAGACCTAAAATTCCGCGAGGGATGAAGTATCATTGTAGTGCCTTGTTGTCATGGCAGTTAGAAGGTTTGTGAATCAATTGGAGGATATCTTGTGGTGTGATATCAAGATGCGCAGCGATGCTCCTTGCTAAAGGATGCTAACACAGTTGTGGTTAAATTTGGCTGAAATGGTTATGGTAAATTGGGATGATGGACCCAGTGTGACCTTGTTTTAATGCGGGAAGATGGGTTGATTGGTGGAGTCGGTAAATGGCTCCGGAATGTTATGTAAGTGCCATGGAGGGCGAGACTTATGAGATGAAAGCCAACCATGAGAAGGGTATATTGAAGCGTGTGAAAGTTTCAAGTAAGGGGATCTCTAATCCTGTGATGTGAGTTGTGGCAAGTTGAACATGTGGCTAAGGCATGGTTCAGAATTCGTGAAGGCTTGCAATTGCACAGTCTAATGTTAGTTCTGAATGTGTCGATGCGAAAATGAAGAAGTATCCTCATGTGGCACTGGAGGGGTTTTCAGTAGAGGGTACAAGATTAGTTGCCAAGTGGTAGCACCTGATGACAATGATGGGAGCGTGAGGCTCAAGGACTGTGATGTAAAGCCTTGTTGGTTGCCGTGTATGCCTTTAATATAAAGGTTCAGCGGGTCCTGGTGGTTAAGCCAGGCGGATTTTGAGAAAGAGATCTAAGGTGATAAAAAAATGGTTAGTCAAGGTAGAATTATGCCGCTTAAAAGAGTGTTACTCCGTAGTGAGGGTTATAGATGGTAGTGTTGAAATGTGGCCTAAGTAGAACTTTAGATGTTCTTCCAAGAAAAGTTGAACATGGGGTAATAGTGTGGGATGAACTTCCTAAGGCGCTACAACTTTATCAGGATGGATCGCCTGGGGAAAGCCAGCGTGATGGCAAGTGCCTGAGTAGGAATGTGAGTCCTACGGCATCGAGTGGAAGTGTGGGTTCCATAGGAGTGGTATGGGTGATTTCCAGTGGATGGAGTTTATATCGAAGCGGTATTCGATGATTGCAAGTGTAGTGCCTGGAGGAAGGTTGTGTTGGTTGTGAGCTGGGCGATCCGGCTAGAGTTAATCGAGTTGGTTAGATGGAAGAGGAGGGCGAATTTAAGATGTCGCCAATGGGTAAAGAGAGCTCGAAAGAAGAGCTTATGGAACGAGATTGGTTTCCAGGAATGGTGTTGAGGTGATGAAATCACTTAATGGCTATGAGTGATACAGCTAGAGGGATGCCTTAGTGTGTGGGCAATTGATGAGAATTAACCTCGTGTCTAAGGTTAATGGTTGTGAAAGGAAATCGGCTAGTGAAGCTGTTATGGTGTTAGAGCCCATGTGGTCGCTCACCGAGTGGTGTGAGCTGGTTGTAGCAAAGTGTATAAGAAGTTTGGGAGAAGCCAGAGTCTCTCAGGGAATTAGCTAGCTTCTATAAGTATAGAAAGTGATATGAGGAAGGCGGCCTGAGAGTGGGGTCGTGCTGGTTGCGATAACCAGTGAGATTCAAGGAGCAGCAAGTCTTTTGAGATGACATGGTGGTGTCATCGTCGTTGTCAGGGAAAAGATGTTGTCAGGAAGGTCAAAGGTAACCATTGTGCATGGTAAGACCTCGAAGCCGGGTATGAATGGCCATGAAGGCCAGTGCCTATGAAATCTGAGATGCAACGACCGTGGAGGAAAATTCGTTGCTGTTATGGTGTTGTCCTTGCCGAGGAGGACAAGGGGAACCATTATGCATGGTTTAAATTAGGTGTCTATTGCAGATTGAGAATGAACCTGATTTAGGATGGCTGAAAGTTTCGTGCCTCTAGAGTAAGAGGCTCTGTCAAGAAAACGTGAGATTTGAAAAGTCGTAAAGAAATTGAAGCTGGGTGAGTGAATTTGGCTAGAAGACCGCTACAAGAGTGGTTGTGTAACCATGTTAGCTTGTTATGGTGAGGGACCAAAGGCTCGAGTCTTCTTACAGGTGCGATGCAATAAGTGATTGTACAGATGGTATTGAGCTGATCACTTGTGCCACGCACCGTGGGTGATGATGAGAGTTGGTTAATGGTTCCAAACCTTTAAGCGCAATGGTAGGATCCTTGACTCACGGTAGGGTTTAATAGCCAAGGTAAGGCCTAGCATGGGTTATGATGGTAAAAGCTGAAATGGGGTGAAGAATTGAAGAGGGGTTGCTCAGTGAAGAGTTCCTTACAAGGTAAGGCCTAGTAGGGTTTAATATCTAAGGTAAGGCCTAGCATGGGTTACTAGCGTGTAATATCAGCCAGTAAGGAAGGCCAAAGTGTCTCTGTGTGCTTGTACGAAGAACTCCTGGTTAGGAGGAGATTGTAGCCCTGAGCATGGTTAAGCTTGAGGTGAGGTTGTAAGGGGCGTGCATCGCTAAGCTCGAGGTGGACTCGGGTAGTGCACGTATGGTTGACATGTGAAATAACCTGGCATGATGTTGAGTATGTCGATTATGCATAATCGTATCGATAAATTAGGGTCGGTTGGCCAAGGTAGTAGACCATGTATGAGATAGTCGAAGTGGGCTGGGTGGCCCAAATGGTTGCTTTCCATGTAATGTTAGCATGGTTAGTTGATCGATAATGAGAGGTTTCCATGAGTATCGACTCAAACTATGCATGTGTGTGATTAATGACAGTATGCCATGGTGGAATGGGTGTCAGTGTCTTGTGGAAACTAAAAGAGACATTGCGGCTGATGATCAATGCTAAGATGTTGTTGGTTGGACCAACGTAAAATCGTGGCCATGTGTGATTGGCAATGGGAAACGTTGCCGTGTGTGATCGGCGTAAAATCGTGGTAGACTGATCAGTGATGCAATGTTAGTGAGAGTTTGTTCGATTGATGAAAATGGGAAGTGGATTGTAAAGCGATGCTTTGAGGTAGAGAAAAATCCATCCGGTGATGGACATCGTTGCAGTAAGCATGACCAGCGACCAGTGGTGCGATTTGGCAGGAGGCCAAAACGGTATTCGGTTGGTGAATGTCCTCGAGAGGCAGAGGACCAAATGCCTAAGCGAAGCCTTGAGGTGACCAAATGCCTAAGCAAAGCCTTGAGGTGGGTATAACTCGAGGTAAATGTGAGAAATGGTTAGGCTATGAGATTCTCAAGCAGGGGATTAGGAGAGTAGCCCGAGAATGTGATTGTCATGGGCAGAAGAGTAAGGGTAAAGTGAATTTCGAAGACGAAATTCTTTAAGGGGGGTGGAATGTAATACCCCATATTACATGGTATTGAAAATAAATAATTTTTGATTATTTTGAAAGGACCTCGGGTGGTCTGGGAAGCTCAAGGGTTAATCTCGAGAAATTAATTAATAAAATTACCGAATTGGCGGCAGGGAGTGCCTCGGGACTTGGATGTCCAAGGAAGAGGGCAAGAGATTGGTGTGCGTCTCGAGATGAGGATAATGATGTTGGAAGCTCGAATGAGTGCCAGTCCTGAATGGTTGCAAGGGACTTCCGAGAAGCTGAGAGGACACTAAGGGTGGTCCGATTTTGCGGGTAAGGCAACCCTGAGGTGTTTTCGGGTAGAGAAAAGGTCTCGTGAAGGCATAGGGATGAAATCGGTATTTTTGAGTAAATACCGATTATTAATTTTTGATAAATCGAGATTTTGTGTAGCTTGATGGTATAATTTAAAGCCTTAGGAGGGTCCAAGAGCAATTATAGAAAATTACCAAGTGCAATTATTATGTTTTTAAGTGGAATATGCAAAAATGGGGAGGGGGGCATTAATATGCAATTTATATATATATATATACGGAGGGTTGTGAGTGGCGGCCATTTCAATTTTCAAATTTGGAAATAAAGAACAGAGATGGAGAAGTGAGATCGCGAGGAGAGAGCTCGGGAGAGCAGTCGAGAGTGAGAGATAGAGAGTGTGAGAGAGAGCTTGAAGGCTAACCGGCCATGGCAGCTGCTGCCATGGCCGACGAAGAAGTGTAGAAACGAGCAGCAACCATGGTGGTTCTGAGTCGTGCAAGGGTGGCCGATTGATGGCTAGTGGCGGCTGGAAGCTGCTAGAGACGGCAACGAGCAACGATGGAGGTTGTCTTGGCTGACCGATGATGCTGGTTTCAGCTGGAGCAGCAACGACTGCGGGAATGGGAGGTCGGCTATGGCGGTTGCTGTGGCTGAGGTGCGCGAGAAGGCCGGTCAGGGGCAGCGTGGTGCGGGCGGCGGTGGCCGACGATGGCTCAGGTGTGGTTACAGCAGCTCGCGGTGGAGGTGTCGTCAATGGCTGTTGGTTGTGCAGGTGCGGCTATGCGCAGTGAGGCCGGCTGCGATGGTGGCTTGCGGTGAAGCCAGCCATGGTAGCGGAGGCCGGCCGGGGTTTGTGTGGGCTTTAGAGGCGGCGGTGGCTGCTGGTGCGCAGCTGTGCATAGAGGAAGAAGAAGGAGCCGCGCGAGAACGAGGCGGAGAAGAAGAACAGGGAAGAAGAAGAAAAAAAAAAAAGAAAAAGAAAAATAAAAGAAAGAAAATAAAGGGAAATTGGAGAAAATTGGAAAAAAGAAGAAGAGAAAATTCCAGAAAATTCTGAAAAATTCTTGAAATTATTTTGAGGCTTGACGAAAGTGCCAGAGGCTTGAAATTTGGATTTTGTGCACAAGTGGCCGCTTGGGAGGCAAGGCCGGTGTGGGCGTTTGGTCGTTTTTCTCCCAAAATGAGTCGAGGTAAATTAATATTTTCTTCCCAAGTTATTTGCATTAAGCAAGTTAATGTAAAATAATTATTTGTTGGATTAAACCCTGTGCCGGGGTTATTTGGAAATTTGCTGATGGATGGTTTTGGCGGTGTGCGCCGTAGTAGAGGGCATTGGTTTAATGTTTGATATTGTGGGGTTTTTGTGTGATTGGTAGCTAGGTTAGACTGGGGAGGCGATGATCCTAGAAGAGCTCGGAGTTCGGGCTGGCGTTCTCGCCGAGGCAGAGATGAAGCTTCGAGCCAGGTAAGGGATGGCCCCATGTGGAGATGGCCTTGCAAGTTGGTAAATATGTTTGATAATGTTTTTACGTAGTATTTGCATGTAGTGGTTATCACTTGCCTGATGTGAGATCTAGTGGACCTATGCCATATGGAGGACTAGCATTGTGGGGGCTGATAGGTTGATGCCTCAAACCTTGGTGGGTTGTGAGGATGAATGGGCCTAGCCTCATTTGCATGCATTTGGCATACATAAACATGGTTATATTCATATTTACCTACATTGCACGCTTACTGAGTCTTTATGACTCATGAGGTTTTACCTCATGTTGTAGATGATGCAAAACCAAACGCAAGCAGGGATGGTGTCGGGAGACTGTTGTGGCAACTAACAATGTTGCCCGGGATGTGTGGATGTGTATTTCCCTATATTTTCTTATATATATTCTTGTGTTTGAATGTAAGCGTTATTGAGCACTAGAGGTATCTAGTTGTTGTAATTATAACAGTGTGATAGATGATTGTGAGTCTGCGTGATGTATATGTGGCTTTAGTGTTGAAGCCAAGTTCAGACTGAGTAAAGATCAACGAGGTATGTTCTCATAAATCCCCAATACTCAGTGAAGTGTTTGTTATGCTAGCTTTGTGCCTAGGTCACCTTTGGCTTGCCAAGAGGTGAGTTGGAGAAAGGTGAAGCTCACTCGGGTTTCGAGTCCTGGTCCGTTGTGTTTTCTTGTTTGAGTTGGGACCGATTACTGAATGGAGCGAATGGATGGACGAAGCCTAGTTCCCACCTAGGGCGTTTCCTGTTGAAACATAGTTCAACCCTTCAGTTGTGATTCGTCGGGTGAGTAATCCAGTCGATTATGTACCGGTGGCGCTCGTAAGTGGGAGCGGGTCGTTACAGTTACACTGCCACCCATGTAACGATTTTCTAGCCAAGTTTACTAGCCTATTCAATTCCATTCGAACATTTTTGTATTCCATAATTCCTTGACACAACCTCACCCTTACAGGGCACGAGATTACATGGCCATCCCACAACAGCTTCCTTCTCAGCTCGCAACTAACACCTGACTATGTAAGTTTACCATGCCCAATGGTTCTCTTTGTCCTCCTCGACAATGACAATACCATGACAACAACGAGTCTCTTCCCAAGGTAGTTGCATCCTAACTTTCATAGGTCGTTTCAACCACCACGACCTCAACCTTGGATTAACCTTTTCCTCATTACCTTGGCATTCTTGAATAGTTTACTAATCCCTGAGAAACTCCAGCTTCTCCCAAATTCCTCTTGTACCTTTCACTTCCAGCGAGCTCACACCATTTGGTTAGTAGCCACATTGGATCTAATGCAACCATCATCGGCCAAGATAACCTCCTGCCATCGCTTGCCGCTATCACCGACCGATGCCTTCTACCACCACCGACCTCTGCCACCATGGCTACCGATCGACCCCACTAGCTTCTTTCTTTCACATCCATTAACCCTAACTACCAGGCTAATTTTTAACAGTTGCCCGCTCACCAGGGCATTCCCCTAGCTGTATCACACACAGCTATCGAGTGCTCTCATTAGCACCGAAACCTCGTTCATGAGGACCAATGTCATCCCATACCATACTCATTCGAGCTCTCAATACCCATTGGCAAAATCTCAAATTTGCCCTCGACATCCCTCTAATCCACTCGATTAGATCTAGTTGGATTGCCAGGCTGGCAACCAACACCACATTCATCTAGGCACTACTCTAGCTGTAGAAACCCTCTCGAGCTTAGCAACTCGGCCATTGGTTCAGCAGCTCGACCCTCCACCAGCTCGGTAACTCAGCTTTCCACTAGGTCGAGCCTCCACCAGCTCGACAACTCGACCTCCACCAGCTTTTCTTGGGAGGACATCTCAAGTTTCATCGCAGACCACGCTTGAAACTTCCATCTTTGACCCTCGCTATGGAGCAACACTCAATTGAGCTCATCCTTGCTCCGACCAACCACCTTATTGACTTTATATCTCTTCCTCAAAATCGATTTAACCACCAAATCTCGTTGAACCCTCATACCAGTGCACGTGACAATCAACAAAGCTTCACTTCACAGTTATCGAGCTTCACGCTCCCATCATTGCTATTACAGGTGTTATCACCTGGCAACCTATCCTGTGCCATCAATTGGAAACCCATCCAGTGCTACATGAGGATGCCTCCTCATCATCGCATCGACACACTCAGGATTAACACTCGATTGTGCAATTGTGGCCCTTCACAGATTTTACACCTGCTATAGCCACATGTTCAATCTATCACAACTCACATCACAACTCACGTCACCAGTTTAGAGATCCATATACTTGAAACCCTCTCACGTTTTAGTATTCCCATCTTATGGTTGGCTTTCATCTCGTAAGTCTCACCCTCCACGACACTTAGTTCACATGACCTTCCGAGGTCATTTGCCAACTCTTCCAGTCAACCCTATATTCCCACATCGTACAGGGTCACGTTGGGTCCATCACCCCAATTTACCAAATCAAACACGATCAACCCTAGGCACAAATGTTCTAAGATCCTTTAAAAAGGAGCATCATCATGCGTCTTGTCATCATCCACAAGACATCACTCAACTGCTTCACAAGCTTACTATCTACCATGACAAGCTAACGTCACTACTATGACACTTCAATCCCCATGGAACTTAGACTTAGCCCGGACATAACCTATAGTTCGCTCTAGGTCTTCAGTGTCTAATCGTCTCCACAGCAGACTGGTTACCTCATATAGAGGGCTGCGGTCCCTCGCCATGAGATAACCCAATGGCCACCTGCCATTTGCATTCAGTGGTTCCTAGCATTAGACTCGTCACCGGTAGGCATCCCCGTAGCATTATTCCATGCTAAAGCCATTCCTTGTTCCATGGTTTCCACTTTTTGGACATCTTGAGCTACCATGCGACCTCAACATTCATTGGACCATTTCATCACCGCTTCACTACTACAAAGGGAATTAACCCCCCCCGCCCCCGGACTTACCCAGCTCGCAACTCTCAACCACTCAACTGAGCTCGCCTGACAACACTAAGCAACTAATCACCACAATATGCAGAACACTCACTATAAGTATTTTGACTTTTAGTGGCCGCCGAATTGGTCGCCACAAGCTATCACTAAAAAGTTTGTCACAAATAGTATTAGTGATGATTATTGGTTGGTCGTCACTAAAAATACCCCTTTAGTGGCGACCAAGTGTGACTGTCACAGAAAACTTTTTAGTGACAACCCCGGTCCTCCGCCACTAATGTCATTTTTTGTGACGGTCATGGTTGTCACAATCATGGTCGTCACAAGTAATCACTCTTCAGTGACGACCACTAGTGACTATCACTGTTAATTTTCTTTTGTGAGGGCCATCGTTGTCACAAATATTGAATTTTTTGTGACAGCTTCACTGCTTGTCACAAATGATAAGATTTTAGTGATAGTTTTGGTCGACACAAAATGAACATTTTTAGTGACCACTTTTTGTTGGGCGCCACAAAAAGTGATTTTTAGCTTATTTTTTTATATTTTAAACCCTATTAACTTAATACATTCCATCCAAAATAAACATCATTCTAATCATCAAGAAACTAAAGAACACTAATTTAACAACAATAATAATTCTCCATAAAGTATGAACACATTTCAGAGCCATGTATGACCAAAATTTTAAGAGAACAGAAAACATAGCATGTATAAAGACTGCGCTGGGGGAGGGAGGGGATGGAGGTTCAACAAGAATGTAAAGATCAAAAGTAGCAAATACATCTTGCTTAAGAGCTAGACGACACTCAAGCAAAGAATTCTTTTTTCTCTCCAGACTTGCTTGTAGAACTGCATTTCCTTTAGCCTACAACAAAAGGAAATGGAAGGGGAAAAAACATGAAGCAATATCCAGTAAATTTAACAGAAGCATAATTCTTACCAATAAGAAAATAAAGCTCCTACCTCTTCCTCAACTTGATTTTTCAAATCAATTTTGGTTGCCTCAAGCCTCTCAATCTCAGCCCTGTCGGTAAAAAAATTGACAGATTGAACAATTCAAAGTTAGTAAAGGTTGAATGCTATAACATCAAACAAGTTTTTTGTATTGCATTTGCTGAAGTCATTTTAGAGCGAGCTACAGACAATCAGATTAAGATGTGCACAATAATTATTGACTCATCACTAAATTCAAGGAAAATAGTTAAAAATAAAAAAGTATGTAGAATATGACTAGTAGTGGCATTTTATGATAATAGATCATTAGATTCAACTCATGAAGTTCATGAAAAGGTTTCTCTCAAGGAAAAAATTATAGGAGGCTACTTGATTACAAAATAATGTATTATAGAAGCACAACTTCAAATTTTAGCCATATCTGAGGCATACATACCACAATTTGACTAGCCACTCTAGTAATCAATTAAGCAAAAATATTGGTGAGACAATTATCCTAATAATAACAACTAGACAAAATTAGTAGCAAAAACAACTTTTAATAAACACTAACTAGTTTTGCTTGCAAAGTTTAAATGGATGGATTGATGAATCACTTACTCATCTTCACAGAAAAATTCAATAATTTCCATTGAAAGGTTCTTCTTTGCCTGAACATGCATATGAAAGTTGAAATACCAACAAATTAAAAAGTTAAATTGGGAAAAACATAATCTTCTTAGTTAATAATGTGGAGAAATTGATAGGCTCTTCCAGCAAGAATAAATTTTACACCTAGTAAAGTTCATAGAGCTCGATATAACAAATAAAGGAAACCAAAAGTTATGTTAAGAGGTATATCCCCTGTGATAATAGTCACATAAGGAAGTTACTAAAAGAAAAGAGCAGAAAGCATGGCTTGAATCAATTTTGTACGCACAGGGGCATGCCCATATACAACAGCAGTACGTCGTCCACCATGAGCTGCTTCATCTGATATGGCTGTAGACTTCTGAATATGTGAAGATAAACTCTCATCAATTAAATCATGTATCAAGCCTGGCTCTACAGGATCTTCTCCAAATGCTTTAGTAGACTCATTAGCCTGCATTGCTGAACAATTGTAACTTTGATCTGGTAAAGCCTCACTAATCTGTACATTATCATGTTGGATCGAGGAACTTTGATGAGAGCTTGATGACGACTTCTGATTGACCTTATGTTGATCATTTTATTCATTGGACTCGAAATCCAAGCTAGGTCCATCAGATCTCTGTATTACACATATATAAAAAATGAATTCAACATGAACCATATGAATGGCACATTAACCCTAATCACGTAAAGGACTATACAACAAAGCAATCACATAGGATAAAGGAGAAATCTGTCAAAGTCGCTATGAGAATCAAAACAGAGGGCAACAAAACTAAATTGCCAATACCAAAGCCTTTGGATAAAATATCAAAGTATTAAAATGCATGAAAATGAAGCAGATCAACAACAAACACAAACATTAAGGGTAACGGAATTGATACTCCACTATTAGCTTTAAAGCATTTCATATGCCAAGTAAACTACGACAGAGATGAAAACTATTTCCTAAAAATATAATGTGATGGAAAATGGAGACAGGACAAAGAATATTAAAAAAAGAAAGAAAGTAAAGCAAACCAAACCAAACAACCCAAACTAATCCAATTCTCACCACGGACAATAATTGCAAACATATGCCAAGACAATGATCTTGTAAATCAACACAAAGAATGAGTTAAATCCAAAAATTAGAAATAACAATTTCCTAATACATACACAAGTACATATATAAATCCTCCAGATCACAGCTGTAATGACCCGCTACCACTTACGGGTGCCACTGGTAAATAATCGACCAGATTACTCACCCGACGAACCACAACTGAAGGGTTATACTATATTTCAACAGGAAATGCCCTAGGTGGGGACTAGGCTTCGTCCTTCCCTTCGCTCCACTCTGGAATCGGTCCCAACTCAAACAAGAAAACACAGCGGATCGAGACCCGAAACCCGAATGAGCTTCACCTTTCTTCAGCTCGCCTCATAGCAAGCCAAAGGTGACCTAGGCATAAAGCTAGCATATCAAACACTTCACTAAGTATTGGGGATTTATGAGAACATACCTCGTTGATCTTTACTCAATCTGAACTTGGCTTCAACAACTAAGACCACACACACTTCATGCAGACTCACAATCATCTATCACACTATTAGGATTACAACAACTAGATACCTCTAGTGCTCAATACGCTTACATTCAAACACATGAATACATATAAGAAAATACAGGAGAATTCACATCCACACATCTCGGGCAATGATGCTATTTGCCACAATAGTCTCCTGGCACCATCCCTACTTGCATTTGGTCTTGCATCATCTACAACATGAGGTAAACCTCATGAGTCATAAAGACTCAATAAGGGGGCAATGCATGTAAATATGAATATAACTATGTTTATGTATTCCTAATGCATGCAAATGAGGCTAGGCCCATTCATCCTCACAACCCACCAAGGTTTGAGGCATCAACCTATCAGCCCCCACAACACTAGTCCTCCATATGGTCATAGGTCCACTAGATCTCACATCATGCAAGTGATAACCACAACATGAAAATGCTTCATAAAAACATTATCAAACATATTTACCAACTTGCAAGGCCACCTCCACATGGGGCCATCCCTTACTTAGCTTGAAGCCTCATCTCTGCCTTGGCGAGTACGCCAGCTCAAACTCCGAGCTCTTCTAGAGTAACCGTCTCCTCGATCGAACCTAGATGCAAACTCACAAAACCCCACTTCATTAACATCTGACAATAACCCAATGCTTTCAATTTCACCATACATCGCAACTATCCGGCAACAACTTCCAATTAACCTCAACTAGTGGTATAAACCAACCATCTATACACATTGCATCATCTCCACAACACCCAACAATATGCAAAAACTTGAAAAGAAATTATTAACTTACCTGCTCTCAATTTTGAAGGAGAAATTCTGAAATCGCCGATACTGGCGCTGCCTCCTTGGCCGCAAATCTTGCGCCCAAATCTCATTTTCAAGCCTTCGGTATGCTCCTCAAGCCCCGAATTAATTTCTAGACTTTTTCCCAATTTTTTTGGAATTTTTCAGGATTTTTCCTTATTTTTCTCCTTTATTTTCTTTTATTTTTTTTTTCTATTCTTTCTTCTTCTCTTCTTCCCGCGCGCATCTCCTTCCTCTGCTCTTCTTCTTCTTCTTCTCCTCATGCACCCGTGCACAGCAGCTCGCTTGTGCACGCCAGCCGCCGCTATCCACCAGCTCACCGTTGCCATCAGCTTCTCACTACCTAGCCACCGCTGGCCGCACCGCACCGCCCCTGACCGCCGCGAGCCCGCTGCCAGCGTCGGTCTCCCTTGCTCGTTGCTGCCACGGCCGATCGACGAAGCTCCTGGTTGTAGCCACCCACTGGCTCGCTGGTCGCGTCTCGCCTTTGCTGCTCCACCTTGCATCGCCTTCGGCCACCACGACCATGGCCGCCTGCCTCGCGGTTGCTGCTGCTTCAATTGTTGGCCATGGCAGCTACTGCCATGACCGATCTTCCCTCTCCCTCACATAGCTCTCTCTATCTCTCTCTCATGCACGCGCACGCGATGCCTCTCTTGGCTATGCTCTCTCCCGCTTTTCACATCTCAGCCATTTCAAAAAAATGTGGAGACAAACACTAGGAAGCTTCCTTGAAGCTTCATCACACATACACACACACGTGCGTGTATACATATATATATATATAATTTACATATACAATCCCATTAATTCTCATTAATTGCACTTGGTAATCTCTTAATTCCACTTACAAATTTTGATAATATCACTTGGGCCCTCCAAACCTCCAATAATTATCATTGAATCTTTCCAAAACTTGATTTTTCTCAAAATTAATAATTCGCATCTACTCGGGAATATCGATTTCATCCCTACGCCTGCACGGGACCTTTATTTCACCCAAAAATGTCTCAGGGTTGACTTACTCGCAAAATCAGACCACCCTTAGGGTCCCCTCAGCTTCCCGGAGGTCCCCAATGACCATTCGGTACTAGCACCCATTCAGGCTTATACATAATTTATTCCAAAAATTATTCCTGATCGGACTGCTTCCAGCGTCATTTACCTCATCTCGAGACGCTCACCAATCTCATGCCCTCTTCCCTGGACATCCAAGTCTCGGGGCATTCCCTGCCGTCAATTCGACAATTTTATTAATTAATTTCTCAAAACCGACTCTTGGTCTTCCGGGACCACCTAAGATCCTTTCAAAATAATCAAAAATTATTTATTTTCAATACCATGTAATATGGGGTATTACAACAACCATCTTCCTCATATACAATTATGTATGTGAACAGTTGAATTCAATTTCATTTCTCTGAAATACTAATCTTATCAAAATTAAGTACAAAAGAATAGTAGCCTAGAAGAAGATTATCGCAGACCAACCTACCATTTAGCTACTTAGAAATGATGCATGACAAGGATATACGACCATAAATGAAATAAGCAATCCAAAGATTTTTCATTTTTCGTATTAAATTTTATTAATAATAGAACTCATGGTCAGGCTCCTGAGGCAACAATGATAGGCACTAAAGGCAGAGGATGTGGAGGAGGAAAGAAAATGGGAAAAAAGGGGAAATGGTGAAAGAGAGAAATTGAAAACTGATTTTTGCAAAGATTACTAAAACCCATAAAAAGACAACAATCTGAAAAAACTCGTTATCTCATGTAGATATATAGCAAAAAGAAAATTTAAAAACAAAAAAAGAGAGAGAAAACAAAAGAGAAGAGACAACTACTTGAATTAATTAATATTTTCCCTTTTTTCCTCCAAATATCTAGGTCAATACTTAGGCATAAGCTGACTGATCTTGCCTTCCTCAGTGACCATCTTCTGCTCTATCAACACTAAGCGTAGACCAAACCAAAGGCAATTCAAATCAACCATAAGAAGAAGAAGAAAAACTGAATAAAATCCTCATGACCTTGTACATCCCCAAGCCAAAACCTAAAACAAAATTTATTCTCTTAAGCACCAAAAACAAAATATGTTCTCTACTATAACAAAATCAGAGATATACCTACTGGAGTTGGAAAAGGTTGCGACGGAGCCGAAGCTGGAGCCGGAGACGAAAAAGGAGATGGAGGCAAGATGTTGCGGTGAAGGAGATAGAAGCAAGGTGTTGCGGCGAAGGAGACAGAGCAGGAGTCGAAGCCGGAGAAGGAGACAAAGAAGAAGCCAAAGTCGGAGAAGGAGATGCTGCGCACGGCAGTCAGGCGGCGGAGGCGATGGGGAATGAATGAGGCGAGAGAGAAGGAGATAGAGAGGGAGATGGAGAAAAATGAAGGAGGCGGGAGAGATGAGGGAGGGAGATGAAAGGGTAATATAAAAATATATTTTGTTTATTTTTAAAGTTTTATAAATAATTTTAAAATTTTAAAGTTATTTTTAAATTTTAGTTTTTAAATTTTGTTTATATTTTGAAAGAAAATAATAATCAAAATATCTTTTTCTGTTTTTGAAAATTTTAGATATTTTTTAAACTTTTTTTTATATTTTAAAGGAAAATAAAAATAAATAAATTATCTTTTTCTTTTTTGTAAATTTTTTAGTAGTAAAAAATATAATTTTTAAGAATATTAAAGAAGAATGAAATAAAAGTATATTGAAATAAAAACTTACTTTGTTTTTAATTATTAATTATATTTTATATTTTATAATTTAAGAATATAAAAATATACTTTTTCAGAATAAGTATATTATTAATATTAATTATAAAAGTATATTAAAATAAAAAATATACTTTTTAAGAATATCAAAAGAAGAATGTTATTAAAAAATAAAAACATAATAGAAGAATGTTATTAAAAATAAAAATGTTTTTTATTAATTATTAATTATATTTTATATTATTGTACTTTTTTGTATTAATAATTTACTTTTAGTGACTGTCAAAGCTAGCCGTCACAAATAAGTATACTAAAATTAAAGTTATGGCAAAAGCTTTTAGTGGCGGCCATGTTCGATTGTCATAAATAATCCACCTTTAGTGGCTGCCACATTTGGCCATCACAAATAGTTATTTTTTAGTGGCCGCATCCCCGGCCCTCACAAATAAGCATAATGACTCAAACCACTCTCCCAAGCTTTTAGTGACGGCCATTTCTAGTCATCACAGATAATACACTTTTAGTGACTGCCAATTCTGGCTGTCACAAATAAGCTTGTTTGAGTGTCTTCCACATCCCCAAGCTTTTTGTGACCACCATGTTCGGCCATCACAAATAATCCACTTTTAGTGGCCCCCACACATGGCCGTCACAAATAATCCACTTTGTCACTGCCACACATGGCTGTCACAAATAATCTACTTTTAGTGACTATCAATGCCACCCCTCACAAAATAAACAAGATCAACACCTAAAACTTTTAGTGGCCGCCACCCATGGCTGTCACTAATAATGTACTTTTGGTGGCCGCCCATACAAACCCTCACAAATAAGCTTGCTTGTTTTTGTGACCTCCATGTTCGGCCGTCACAAATAATCCACTTTTAGTGGCCGCCGCCCATGGCCGTCACAAATAATCCACTTTTAGTGGCCGCCACACATGGCCGTCACAAATAATCTACTTTTAGTGACTGTCAATGTAGTCCCTCACAAAATAAACATGATTAACACCCAAAACTTTTAGTGGCCGCCACGATCGGCTATCACAATAGTGCACCTTTAGTGGCCACAAATCGTGGCCATCACAAATAATGAGCTATTTAGTGGCCAATTTTTTCGGCTGCCACTAGACATGCCTTTTTAGTGACAAACAGTTTATGGGCGCTACTAATAGTTGTATTTGTGACAAATATCTTTTGGCTGCTACTAAAAGTGGCCACTAAAAACTACTTTTCTTGTAGTGTCTGCTATAGATCGAGCTATCCTAGCTCCTCGGTCACCTTGACCTTCACAGAAGATTATCGCTCCTACGAGACCTAAACCGTCACCTTACACAATTCCTATGCTGCTGCTCTAGCTCCTCGGCATCTGATTGTCACCTGCAGTCCACTATGTTGCTCCGCCCATTAGCCACCCCCCCTAACTGCAAGCTAACTCATTGGTCCTCTGTCACATGGTCCATAGCATCAAATCCGTCACTACAAGCCTTGTACCCATAGCATCAATGCTACTTGAAGCCTCTGCGAGCTACGATGGTTCCACCACCATCTAACGGAAGCAATCTCATCAAGCTATCCTTGCCTTGATAACCTCAGGCTCACTACATGAGCCTCATTTCTCACGACTTTACATCTCTTACAACCCTAGAGAATCTCAAACCAAGCCAACTCTTCAAGCCTCATGATCTTACCCCACAAGATCAAACTTCACGGCTTTTCAACTAAGATCTGGAAAACCTATATTTCCACAACAATGGATCTCGATCCATCATGAACCACTTTGCCACCAAGCTCATCCTAAGGCTTGACTAACTCAGGTTCCGGCACCCATCGTCCGGAGTACATACTGTCACCCTCCAGGTGAGTTGAGACCTTGTGTCTCCACTTACATACCCAAGTATGGATTTAGTCACTATGCCCAGCTCGGCCTTCCAACATGCCTTAGTCGGGCTCCCATGACTTGGAATTACAACCCAAGGCCTCTACATCACTCGTCACGCCCCATGCCCACTCGGGCATCTGTAGTTGGCATTTCCTTCACGTGCATAGCCCATGGATGTCCTGTTGCCACACTCGCACGACCCTCAACCCACATAACCCTTTCATAGCCCTCATCGGGCGACCTCCTCATCACCCCAATAAGAATCTCGTGACCTTAGGCGTCCTCCCCGACCGTAAGCATCACAATGAGGGTTTATTCATTCCTCATCTCCTGTGACCTTAGGCATCTCACCTGACCCCAAGCGTCACAATGAGGGTTTGATTGTCCCCTCATCCATCAATCACATGAACGATCTCTTAGTCTTCCACAACATGGACTTATAATCCTATGGCTTTCGCACGCATATCAACACATGCCCAACTCATACATTTCCAAACTGGATCCCTCTGAGTCTCACCTCAACTCGCTAGGGATTTTCCATCTCATACAAATGTCCATTAGGGTCCACTCACGCCCTAGGCACATGCCCTCCGGGATTATCATAATGATATGATCACATCGTACCATATATATATAATATGCATACAACACACACGACTCCTTCCCGGAGTCCTTTCGTAAGCTACTTACGCCATGCTTGCCCTGGCCATGACATGCATATGTATTACATGCACACTCCACATAGAGCCTCACTACAAGTAACCTTACCATACCCCTTCCTTGGAGCTCGTCACATGGCCTGTCGACGACTCTTTTCCTTGAGTCTC
Source organism: Diospyros lotus (assembly GCF_014633365.1). NCBI lineage: Eukaryota > Viridiplantae > Streptophyta > Magnoliopsida > Ericales > Ebenaceae > Diospyros > Diospyros lotus. The sequence continues at coordinate 34,339,655 of NC_068343.1, read as the reverse complement.
AAGAAAACTCCCACTTTAGCTCACTCTATCTCAAGCACATAAGCCTTACCACAGCACCTTTAAGGGAAAAACACTATTCCCTCATACATGTTTAGCTAAATCCCCAACATAAGGACACTCCACTAATCCCCTCCGGATTAGTTATGCCTCGGGCTCTCCTTGCCCCCCTTCATGACTCTTGTTATGACTCAGCTTCGTGTCCCCACAGGAGCCTCAACACTTCAATCTCAAGGAATTCTCATCCTTAGAACACTTCATATCCCCTGAATTCCCACATTTGGGTTCCTTGACATCGACACCCACACTTGGGTTTTTGATTCCTCTTACTCGACTTGTATACTACTTATGAGCATATCATTTGAACCCATGGTGTTTTCTTATTCCTAAAGCAGGAATATCCGAGCATACCATTAAAATCATTACATGCCTCATCACCTTGACTTAATCCCTAGGGTCCTCGGACCACATGTCCTTACTTTTGAGGCCAACGAATCAATCTCACATCCAAACCTCGAGATTACAAGCAACTATTCCCGACCCCAACTCAGCAACTAGGACATTTCGTCTTACATCCAAATTCATGCCAAACATCCTTGACTCAAAATTTTGGCAATCGTTCACATCAATCACTTAACCGACCATACACAACATCACCAACACGCTAGCTTTCCCCAGTCCTATTGCTAGCTCTGCTCTAATACCAACTGTAACGACCCATTCCCACTTACGGGTGCCACCGGTGAATAATCGGTCGGATTACTCATATGACAAACCAACAACTAAAGGGTTGGACTATGTTTCAACAAGAAACGGCCTAGGTGGGCACTAGACTTCATCCTTCCTTTCGCTCCACTCGAGGAATCGGTCCCAAACACAGATAAGGAAACACAGCGGAATGGGACCCGAAACCCGAGTGAGCTTCACCTTGCTTCAGCTCGCCTCACAACAAGCCAAAGGTGACCCAGGCACAAAACTAGCGCATCAAACATCCACTAAGTACTGGGATTTATGGGAACATACATTTTTTATCCTTACCTGATTCGAAACTCGGCTCCACCAACTAAAGCCATATATATCAAGCAATCTCATAATCATCTATCACACTATGATGATTACAACAAACTGGATACCATCCAGTGCCCAACAACATATACATTCAATCACATGAATACATATGTAGTCATATACCACATACAAACTCAGGCAACAACGCTAGTCACCACATCATCCTCCCGACGCCATCCCTGCTTGACTCTGGCTCGCAACATCTACAACATGAGGTAAAACCTCATGAGTCATAAAGACTCAGTAAGGGTACAATACATGTATATATGAATATAAACATGATTATGTATGCTAAGTGCATGCAACTGAGGCTAGGTCCATTCATCCTCACAACCCACCGAGGTTTGAGGCATTAACCTACCCCTTCCCACAAAACTAGTCCTCCATATGGCCATAGGTACACTAGAACCCATATCATGCAACTGTTAACCACTACATGCAAATGCTACGTAAAAGCTTATAGACCATATTTACCAACTTGCAAGGCCACCATCCACGTGGGCCATCCCTTACATGGCTCGAAACCTCATCTTTGCCTCGAACTAGAATGTCAGCCCAAACTCTGAGTTCTTCTAGGCTCACCGCCTCTCCGGTAGAACCTAGATGCCAATCACACAAAACCCAACACATAAATTAAACCAATGCCTATTTTTTTTCCATCCACTGCAAAAGCTACCCATCAATGTTTTCCAACACTATGTAATACGAGGTATTACACTACGAGGTTGGTAATGTGGAAATCCTAAATCGCTTAAAGCAAGTCGATGAAAAGAAGTTGAAATCTTGACAAAGATTGCAAGATGCAGGCATTGAGATGGAAGATAACATTTCAAATGATGAGCACGGTTGGCAGATCTAAAAAGGCGTGCAAGAGTGTTATTGGGTACAATCTCTCGCCAAAATCGCTTCTATGCCTGGTACATGTCTCCCTACTTACTCGTAAATGCATAGCATGAAATGCATAAACTAGCGGTGTATGTCGCAAGAACATAAAAGACACCCCAAGTGCAAGAAAAATGGTTTACTCTCCTCTTTTAAGATAATAGCATTCGATAACATTCTAGAGCAAAAAATTGTGAAGTATAATTAAGAGAGTGAGGCCTGATATCTGGACGGTTGAGGTGGGGATGACTAGCTGCTAGCGAGCCGTTCTTGTAGTCCAGATTAGAGTATCCCCCAAGGTTTTCCTCCAAACTTGTTAGAAATGTTATCTGCCATCTTCTAGACCGTCTCTAGGATACCTAAATAAATTCTCTTCTCTCAGTCATATATTGAGTCTGTGACCAAGAGGGGTCGATAATATCATTTCCCACCTTCAATTCGAGATACTCGAAATAGCTTTGAAGGCTAGGGCTATATAAGCGATAGTCCAAAGCAATGACAAGAGTCACCAAAGGAAAATTAGCAGACTTACTTGAGAAGCGATTGGGGAAGATGTAAGAATAGTTTGGGAAGGCCGATTTGATCTGAGATGTGAGCTAGAAACTCTTTTTGAGGACGATGGTCTTGTCCTGAGAATAAATACAAAGAGCATTCGGGAGCCCGTATATTGATATTAGAGGGCCAAAGGATAATAACTTTCTGAAGAGAGATTGAATAGAGAATGTATCTAATGTGGAAATATATTCCAAGACGTCTTTAAGTAAGAGAATAAGAGACAATGAATACTGGTCCTCAATGCAAGATAAAATGGAGCATGATTGTAATGTGGATGGTAGTTGTGGAGAATGCCTTGGCATTAACGACCCAGGGAACTAGTTTAAATCAGGGAGAATGGCTGAAGATGAACAACCATATTTCACCAATTGATATGGAAAAATACCAATGGAATCCCTGGGAGAGGGTAAGTAGAGCCACTAATAATGGCAGGAGAGAGAAACGCTCTTGGAACAATGGTTTTAGGTTGGTAACATCATTTCTCATCTTCGATTTAAGGCATTCATAGGAGTTTAGTAAACCAAGTTTGGATGAACGATGATCCCAGGTATTGGCGAGAGTCGCCATAGGAAAATACATCATCTCAGGATAATGGCCACCGAGAAACTTCAATCCTAAAAAAATCCGACTTAGCTAAAGTCCAAGTCTAAATATAGTGAAATCGCTTGCGCAAGCTTCTTTACACTCGAAAGCCGCTGTCTAGAAAATCTAGTGTCTCTGAACACTGAAAGTCTGATCTAACTATATTTATGTCCTTGCTTGTGATGAAAATCTCATCATAACCATAACATTTTTGGCTCCCGAGCCATGAGGCTAGTCTCCGGGCGCCTCCTTAGTAGTAAGGCCTGTGCTTCCTCAAGCCCCTCCTATAGTGCCTTAGAGGCACACCGATCTCTTTCTCTCGAGCGGCTCATTCTTTATCTTAGACACTTCAAGTTGCACCTTCGTGTCTTTCGCCACCCACTTGGCAAGTGAGTTGTGTCTTTTGTATGGCTATCAAGCCTTGCTTCAATAAGTGACCTCATTTTAGTATCGGCGTGAAGCCGTGAATCTTTAGAGAGTTGTTTTGTCCATCAAGGCAGGTGGACGTGAGAATGGAATTAGTCTTCGCTTTGACTTAGCAGTCAAAGCAAAGACTGGGTTGTTGTTATGCCATAGAATTTCTAAGAGTCCACCTAGGGGTATTTCGATCGTTAGGCGCCTAGGGTTATTTTGGTCATTCGACCTAGGCGGGCGAATCCCAAAGTGGTCCCAGGTCGGGACACATTTCCCAAGATGAAATCGTGGTCAAATGGGCAAAGGATTAGTGGTAATGGCCGTTAGGTGAATATCCAAACTTAGGGGGTGAAAGTGTAGTAAGAGAAGAAACCCAAGGATATATAACGGGGAAGAAGACAAAAGAGAGGGGGACCTTTTTATGCTTCTGGATGCTCTCTTCCATTATCTCTCTGAGAGAGAAAATCCTTTCTTGGAGAGGATTCTTCCTCTTGGCAGGTTGTGGAGGCCTGTCGGAGAGGCCCCCGCTCTTGGTGGCTTTCTTCTAGGAAAGCCCCGCTCTCTCGGTAAGGATCATCGGCTCTCGGCAAGATCTCCCGGTCATGACAATCCTCGCGGCAATAGTAATCCTCTCGGCGGGGATGGTGTCTCTTTCGGCAAGGTGGTGAGTCCCCTCAGAGGCGTCATGTCCCACCGGCTACTGCTGCAGCTCCCCCTCTTCATTCATCAATCTCTCAGGAAGGCTTCTTCCCAAGAGTCTTCTCGGCAATGGCCGATCTCCTTTGGCGGTGCCCCGTTGCCTCTAGGAAAGAAGCCTTCCCAAGAGACCTCCCTCTTGGAGAGGCTTTGGGCCAACGCCTCTCGGGAAGAAGCCTTCCCGAGGGACCTCCCAGCTCTCTCTCTCTCTTTTTCTCCCTCTCTCTGTTTGTCTTTATATGTATCTATATATATGTGTGTGTGTGTGTACACATGGGACACACGACTTTGGCTAGAGGTATGCTTTGATATATAATATATATATGTATAACCTATATGCTCACGAGGTCTCCCTATTTGCAAAGTCATATATATGTATATGTATGTATGCGTGCCAATGGGATGACCCAAGATTCTATGCGCATGTGTGCCTGGTTCAAGTAGTCTAGTGAGTCCATATGATATAATGGGTCTTCCATATGCTTCGTGGGACTCTCCCAACGACTCAGTATCTACATGGCCTTCCATTATAATCCCTGATGCGAGACTTTTTCTAAGCACACGTGTGTCATATGCGTGCACACGGGGCCTAAGACATGTCACTTGATAATACACATATGGCGTTAGGCCACGTACCACGATAGTCTCCCATGGGCAATATGTTTTAATACTTAACATTTGTTTAATGGCATTTTAAATGTGGGTCTAAGTATTTCAATATTTGATGACAAATTTCTTTGAGGGCGTAGAAATAGTTTTAGATTGAACAATTTTATTTTATGGTTCATGTGATACGAAAATCAGTGTATGGGTCTAAATTTTTAAGGAATTTAGAAATAATGTAATAGGCCACAATTAAATTAGTTAATAAGTTCGTGGGTTTGTCAAGTGGGCTATGTAATTTCTGGGTTGGGCTTAGGCCCAAAGGTAATGGGACTTAAATTTTATTATGTGGATAAAAAAAGAAAATAATAAAAATAAAAATCTAAAATGGGTAGCAGCATGTTTGCATGAAATAGCAAGCGGGCCTGCAACTCTCTCTCTCTCCCTTTTGATTCTCTTTTCTTTTTGTGCACTGATTTTGTACCATTTTGATGATTTAATGCTTGATTCTGTCTCTTGTTCCATTGGCCATCACTTTCGTTCCTCTTTCTCCAGCTACTTCTTAACCTCTTTCTTCTCCGTGTTCTTCTTCTACTTTATCTCCTTCTTCTTCTTCATCCATTTTGCTATTGGCAACTGAAGCTCATTGAGGGAGTCTCAAGTTCTTCTATTGGAACATCTTCAGGCAAGTTTCTTACTCAGCCTCTTTACATTCTGCAAGCTTTCTACGCATCCGCTTTAACATTTTGTAAGCTCTCTGTTAGTAAATTACATATACACACAATTTTATTGAGTTTGCAGTGGGGACACGCATCGCTCCTATTTCTTTCTAGTGAATGGCACCTTGGTAGGTAAGGATGCAAACCTTCGTTCATTTGTATCCGTAGCAGCTAAGTTATATAGATATTTATATATACATATATTTATATACAAACCACCTCTTCCGAATGCGTTAGCCAGAAGAGCAAACCCACTTGTATATATATTAAGTTGTATCTGTAGTAGCCATTGGATGTCCCTGTTCCAGCTGAGCGACCCACTTACACATATATATATATATATACATACACATGTTTGGCCATGGATGCCCTGTTCCAAGCAAACCCACTTATGTATACATAAATACGCGCTCAATTTGGCTCCCCTATTTCAACCGAGCAACCCATATATACATATATATATATACACGTTCGGCCATTCGAATACCCCTGTTTCTATTCGGTTAACCCACTGATATATATACATACATACATATATACATGCGTAATTGAGTGGCTGATTGGGAGCTCTCTCTCGCACTATATAAAAGCCATCCAAATGGGAGCTCTATCCCCTTACTGTTACATCTGAAAGCTCCCATTTCCCTTTTGAACCACCCAAGATGTATATATACATATACACCATTTGAGTGCTCTATTTTTGTTCTACCAACCCACTTATATATATATGTACACATTCAAGCCATAGATGCTCTGTTCTAAGCAAACCCACTTATATATATATATACACACACATTCAAGCCATGGATGCTCTGTTCCAAGCAAACCCACTTATATATATATATATACACACACGTTCAAGCCATGGATGCCCTGTTCCAAGCACACTCACTTATATATGTGTACATATGTTTAGCACCCATTGTAAATTTAAGGCACCTAAATAATATATATATATATATGTATACATATGTTTAGCACACACACACCCATTGTATATTGCCACGGGCATAATTTATCTATTTAAATGATTTTTGAATATGCCCGAATTTATGATAATTCATATCAAAATTTTCCCTGTATTTTTTCTAAATAGTCATTACAATATGGCCAGCAAATTAAATGCCACTGTGTGTAAAGATTAATAGAGCTAATGTGCTTGATGTGGTTCTTTTAGTTGCATGGGAACTCTAGTCATAAATTTGAGACTGTTTGTGGAGATGTACTTGTCATCAATACGTGTTATTAAACCATGTGGATTCTTATTTATGCATTTGAGAGCATGGCATTAAGGTTGGTAACCTTGCGTGATTTCATAAATGGCATGTAAAAATATGATGTATACTATTATTATTAAATTTTGCACACTTATTATTTTGCGCAGAGGGAAGGGTACCCTACAACACCTGGCACGGGACGAGATGGCCATAGCTCGGTAGGTTGGCTCCATATTTATTTATGAGTTTTTATTTACATGATGCACTTTGGCATGTGTTGATTGATGGCTTGCGAACCTACGAGATTTGATACTGACATTAAATTTATATGCACAATTGCATGGTGATTTATGGTGGCATGATGCATTTAACTTGGAGTTGATCAAGTCATAAGTTACGAATCTTGTAGATAACTGTTGAGTCCTTTATTACTCTTTTTGGTGTCACTATGTTTCTTGGATCCTATACATTGTTCTTTGTTTCTCGAACTTGTTGAGCCTTGTGGCTCACTTGATCTCCTTTTCCATTTAAGGTAAAGGGAAGGCCGTTATTGGGGGCGAGTCCAGTGGGACTAAGGCCCAAGGATAGGGGTGTACGGAGACGCGTCCTAACTTGAAGATCTTGATTTGTATTTTGGTGAGGTTTGAGATGAATTGATTTTATTTTGTTAGTTAACATTAGAGTCTCTTATCTATTTTGTATGGTCGTCGAGCCCAAACTCATGAGATATTGGAAGTGTAACTGAGCTTTAATTTAGTTTCCACTAGTAATGAAATGAGTTGTCTATTTATTTATCGTTTGTTCTATGTAATCTCTATGATGACCTCCTTTCAAATATCATATGCTAGCGGGAATATTCGAGAGCGGGCCCTTACACAATACGTATGATTAATTAGGCAACATCTAGCGACATCTTTACTAAGTCCAGAGTTATGCCCGGGGAGGTCCCTTAAGGGATAAACCCTGCTTCAGCAGCCGGCTATGAGCCCCACCTTCTCTTGGAGAACCCCCTAGGCTGTTCGGCTCTCTAGGAAGGATTCCTCTTAAGCACATCCAAATGATACTAATGTGCGGGTCTATTCCCGGCACCCTGTAACACTACTGAGATCAACCCTCTCTTGTTGGGAAAGGTATAACTATTCTCTATTCAATGATAGCATGTTTTACTTGTCTATTACACTTTAATGCACATACTGGCTTAAGCATCGGAGGGCATATGTGGGTGAGGAATCCCCGCGTGCCTTCTAACTTGTTCCTGTGAGTGCAAATATGCCCCAATCACACAGGAGGCCACTTCTAGGTGCTCCCGAGGATTCCCTTGGAGGTCCACTTACGACCCCAATCAATACATCGAGGACGAAAACGACGCAATGTTGTCCGAATCTGGTAGGCAGCGCGTGAGATACACGCCCCAGAAGTGGCTGCGAGTGAAGGCGTGTGAGCCACCTTCCCAGGGCGCATAAAGGCGCGTGAGACCTGATAGAGCGCATATTTTCATATTATTTAGTCCTCATATTTAGTCTTTTTGCACGTTAGTTGTGTCATTTTATTCATCTTGATTTTGTTTTATTTTATCTTATAGGAATTGGGATTCACACTGTTTTATCTTATTTTGGACAGATTTGGGATTCCTGGGTCATGAGGAATTTTGATGGCAAGAAGGGAAACAAGGAGATTGGAGATAAAGAAGCAAAAGTGTGCTCATAGATTTGACCTTTTGTGCTTCTTTCAAGTTTTTGGCCAAGTTATAATCCCAGAATGTGAATAATGTCTTCAGAGATATTGTAGAGGAATTATTGGGATTTATGGAATGGTATGGTAGGTCCAAATCCAAGTTCTTTTGGGCCTCCAAACATCGCTTCAATTTCGGGACCAGAAAGTTGGGTCAAATTAGGAAAGCTGCACAGACGCTGAATCTTTAAAAGGCCATAACTTGGGCGTCCGATATCCAAATCAAGTGATTTAAAAGCCAAAATTTATCTAATCTTCCTTATCTACAATTTTTATGAAGGGGATGAATCCCAAAACGCACGTTATCCTATTCGAAATTGGATGTGAAGTTGCGATAACTTAGGGTTTCCTCCCTAAGCTCTATTTAAGCACATTAAGTGGCCGATTTTGGGAGGATTCTCACGATTTCAACCAAGAAGATGGAAGGATAATTTTCTTGTGATTCACTACATTCTCGTACCCCTTTCCTGGTTTGAGTCTCGGTCATATTGTTGAATCCGGTTTGGAACTCGATTTTCATGTTTTTATGGATGATTTTGTTTCTTTTCCTTCTCTAAGTTTATGTATGTTTCTTTTATGCGATTGTGTGAATGCATGAATGATATTTGGATGGGTTTAATTGATGTACTCGGTTGAGGCTTTGATTAGAAAGAAACGAAACGGTATATTTGTATGAGCGATTGCTCGATTTGATTTAATCTTTTACGGTTGTAGAAGAGTTTTTCAAATCAAAAGAAAATCAAACCAAATAGATTGTTTTTATAAGTCAGACAAGGATGACCGTGGTAAGAAGGTAGGGTTTGTAGCGGGTTACGTTTTAGTTCATCTTTGTTTCATTCTTGAACGTTTTTAATTTTGGTTTTCATCACAACCCCCCTCGTTTAATCTTGTTTTGACAGATCCGTTTGATGTTCGTTGGGAGACGACTTTGGATTGCACCCTTATTGCAAATCTGAATCATTATTCATCTAATCTATCGGTGTTTGAAAGCACCGATCAGATTTTGGCGCCATTGCCGGGGAACCGTCAAACTGTTCTGCCATAACAAGATTTGTTTTCTGTCTTTCTTTTTCTTTTTAGTTCTCTTTCATTCTTTGTTGCTTTCTTTTGTTGCTTCTTCATATCTTGCTCTTTGGTTTCTCTTTTCTTTTATTTCCTTGTTGATTCTTTGTGTTTTCTTTGTTCATTCTTTGTGTTTTTCTTTTCGGTTTGCTTGTTTTCTATTTTTTTTTTTGCCATAAACAGCACTGTTCACTGCCAACGACTATCTCGGAATGCCCTGATTTTTGGTGTCCAAAGGAATGGGGGTGTGGGGAGAAATAGTCACTTCTAAGCAATGAGAAGGGCGTATTTTGGCCAAATTCCAACGTTTAGACCACTTTTTGGGCCATTTTGTGTTTTCTTGGTGTGTTTATGTGATTTTTCCTTGTGTGTTTTGTTTTGTTTTTGTTCTTGTTGATATTTAATGCATGACCAGATCATCTAAGGGTGACCTAATTGATTTAGATCCAGAAATTGATAGAACCCTTAGGCGACAAGCAAGAGAACTTAGATCTCAAGATATGGCAGTGACTAATAGTGTCTTTCCCATTGTTTCTGATACTATGTTTGAGTTTCAACCTAAACTGATCAATATGGCCGCCTATGAAAACAATGGCAATGAGAATAGGAATAATGGGAATAATGCTAACAGAACTATTAGAGAATTGGCTGCCCCTGATGTGCATTATCAACCCTTGTGCATTCAGTATCCTCAATTGGAGGTAAACTTTGAACTGAAATCTGGATTGATACATTTGCTCCCTAAGTTTCATGGTCTTGCAGGTGAAGATCCCCACAAGCATCTGAAGGAGTTTCATGTGGTATGCTCCACCATGAGGCCGCAAGGGGTTGATGAAGAACAAATAAAGCTAAGGGCATTCCCTTTCTCTCTTGATGGAGCTGCTAAAGACTGGCTCTATTACTTGCCACCTGCTGCCATTACCAATTGGGATGGCCTGAGGAGAATATTTCTGGAGAAGTTCTTCCCTGCTTCCAGGACAACAGCCATCCGGAAGGACATTTGTGGCATCCGACAGATAGATGGAGAGAGCTTGCATGAGTATTGGGAGAGATTTAAGAAGCTGTGTTCTAGTTGTCCTCATCATCAGATAAGTGACCAGCTCCTCATTCAATATTTTTATGAAGGTTTGCTTCCCATGGACAGGTACTTAGTGGATGCTGCATCTGGAGGAGCCTTAGTGGAAAAGACACCAGCTGCAGCCCGGGACTTAATTTCAAAGATGGCTCAAAACGCACAACAATTTGGTACCAGGTTAAACACTCCCATGAAGACTGTCAATGAGGTTGGTTTTGCTGCACCTATGGACCAAAGGAGAATAGAAAATAGGCTGGAGGAACTAACTTCAATGGTTCGCTAGTTAGCCCTTGATCGAAACTAGCCCCAGCAGGTATGTGGCATTTGTTCATTATCTTCACATGTAACTGATCAGTGCCCACAATTGCAGGATAACACAGAATCATGCAATGGAATCTTCCCTGGAAGACCGTTTCAGCAACAGCCACAACAGAATAGGTATGATCCTTATGCTCCCACCTACAATCCGGGCTGGAGAGACCATCCCAACTTTAGATATGGGGTTGCCTCAACTCAACCATTACAACAGAGGTTCAATGCACCAGGTCAAAGTAATGCCACACCAATGAAGCAACAAGCACAGACATTACCCAAGACAGAACCGAGCTTGAATGACATAGTGCAGCAATTGGCTGCCAATACTCTCAAATTCCAACAACGGACTGACACCACCATACAGAATTTGGAGACACAGATTGGGCAGTTAGCAACTAACATAAATGAGTTAAGGAGTCAAGGCTCGGGTCAGCTACCTTCACAGTCAATATCCAATCAAAAGGGGAATGTGAGTGCAATCATGCTGCGTAGTGGTAAAGAAGTGGATGTTCCAGAGAAGGCACAAGAAGAAACTGGTAGAAAAGAAGAGTAGCAACCCTCCTCAATCCAAGAAGCCAAGCAGCCAAATTCCAGCTATCAAGAACAAGGAGAGTCTTCCAATAACCAACCCCTGCCATTCCCACATCGAGCAACACAAAACAAGAAAAGAGCAGAGGCCGAATTAGATAAAGAGATTCTGGAGACATTCCAAAAAGTGGAAGTCAATATACCCCTCCTTGAAGCCATCAGACAGATCCCCAAGTATGCAAAAATTTCTCAAAGATTTGTGTACGCAGAAGAGGAGATTAAGAGGGAACGAACAAGTCAACCTTGGAAGGAATGTTTCAGCTCTCATACAACCTGCCATGCCAAGGAAGTGCAAAGATCCAGGGACGTTTTCCATTCCTTGTACTATAGGAGACATGCAATTTAGTAATGCTTTGCTAGATTTAGGTGCATCCATTAATGTTATGCCTAATTCTATCTATGCTTCCTTGCAGTGTGGTCCTTTGAAGCCAACAGGAATGGTTGTCCAGCTAGCTAATAGAAGCACAGCCTACCCCTCTGGAGTCTTGGAGGATGTCCTGGTTAAGGTTAAGGATTGTATCTTCCCTACTAATTTTTATGTTTTAAATATGGAAGATGACAATTTGCATGAGCATGCACCTCTCATCCTAGGTAGACCATTTTTAAAAACTGCAAGGACTATCATCAATGTGCATGAGGGTACACTTTCCATGGAATTTGCTGGTAGCATAATTCATTTTAACATACTTGATGCCATGAAATGTCCCCCTGAAGATCATTCCACTTTGCAAGTTAACTTAATTCAATTGTTGGTTGATGAAGCATGCACTAAGTCTTGTGATTTGATTGATGCATTCCCCACTATTCATGACCTTCTAGATTCCTTCATCTGTCCTGATTGTAGTAATGAGAGTGATCCATGTGATGCATGTTCTGAGATTGCTGCATTTCTAGATAATCATGATTCTAATATTCAAATTGAGCATGCACAATCTGATTCTTATACTTCTCCTGGGGAGGATAGTGTTTCTGCTAACCATGTTGAACAGGTAGACAGTACCCTTGAGATAAAGGCAAGCAGGTTAGTCCCTTCATTGCAGCAGCCACCATCCCTTGAGTGCAAGCCTTTGCCCAAGCATCTCAAGTATGCCTTCTTGGAGGATGGCGAGAAGCTGCCAGTCATCATTGCCAATAACTTGCAGCCTGACCAAGAGAAAAGATTGCTGGATCTACTCAGGAGGAACAAACGAGCAATAGGCTGGACCTTGGCGGACATACCAGGTATTAGTCCTTCTTTGTGTATGCACAGGATTCATTTAGAGGAAGGAGCCCGACCAGTGAGGCAGCCACAGAGGAGACTCAATCCCACCATCCTAGATGTGGTCAAGAAAGAGGTAAGTAAGTTACTTTCGGCTGGTATAATTTATCCTATATCTGATAGCAAGTGGGTGAGTCCAGTGCAGGTTGTCCCCAAGAAGACAGGTTTCACAGTGGTGGTTAATGAAAGAAATGAGCTAGTGCCCATGAGAGTGCAGAACAGCTGGAGGGTCTGCATCGACTATAGGAAGCTCAACCAAGCAACCAGAAAAGATCATTTTCCCCTTCCATTCATCGACCAAATGTTGGAGAGGTTAGCAGGTAAATCTCATTATTGTTTTCTTGATGGCTTTTCTGGTTATTTTCAGATATGCATAGCACCAGAGGATCAGGAGCAAACCACCTTCACTTGTCCCTTTGGCACTTTTGCCTACCGAAGGATGCCATTTGGCCTATGTAATGCTCCAGCCCTGAAGTTTCTTCTGAAGAAGCCCGATGCAAAACCTAGGCTTATCCGGTGGATGTTGCTACTCCAAGAATTTGATATTGAGATCAAAGACAAAAGTGGAGCTGAAAACTTGGTCGCCGACCACCTAAGCCGGATACCTGCTTCTCCTGACTCGTCTGACATGGATCATTCCCCTATCAGAGATAATTTTCCAGATGAGTTACTTTATCACTTACATGGTACTGAACCTTGGTATGCTGACATGGTAAACTTTCTAGTTGCTTCTGAATTACCTGCACATTTTAAGAAAGCACAATTAAATAAATTTAAGAGCAAAGCTAAGTACTATGTATGGGATGATCCATATTTGTGGCGCTTGTGTAGTGACCAAGTCCTTAGGAGGTGTGTCCCTGATCATGAATTTGCATCTGTCCTACATTTCTATCACACTCTTGCCTGTGGTGGTCATTTTGGTCCGCAACGTACTGCTAGAAAGGTCTTAGATGCTGGGTTATATTGGCCATCCTTTTTCAAAGATGCATATGGATTCTGTAAGAATTGTACACGTTGCCAACACACAGGTTCAATTTCACGCAGAAATGAAATGCCTCAGAAACCTTTATTATTTTGTGAGATATTTGATGTATGGGGCATTGATTTCATGGGTCCTTTTCCTGTCTCTTTTGGTTTTGTGTACATTCTTTTGGCTGTGGATTATGTTTCAAAATGGGTGGAAGCTAAAGCCACCCGGACTGATGATTCTTTTGTGGTTGCAGATTTTGTTAGATCTCATATTTTCTGCAGGTTTGGCATTCCTAGGGCCATCATCAGTGATCAAGGATCCCACTTCTGCAACAGAAAGATGCAATCCATGCTCCGAAAGTATGGAGTTTTACATAAAGTGGCGACGCCCTACCATCCACAGACCAATGGGCAGGCTGAGGTTTCAAACAGAGAGATCAAGCACATTCTAGAGAAGACAGTCCAGCCCAACAGGAAAGATTGGAGCCAAAGGTTGGAAGATGCACTTTGGGCCTACCGCACGGCCTACAAGACCCCGATCGGCATGTCCCCATATCGACTGGTCTTTGGAAAAGCATGTCATCTTCCGGTAGAGATCGAGCATAAGGCTTATTGGGCGGTGAAGCAATGCAACATGGACATGAAAGAAGCTGGTTCCCAGCGGAAGCTTTAATTGCAAGAACTTGAGGAATTGAGGTTAGAGGCATATGAGAACTCCAGGATCTATAAGGAAAAGACCAAAGATGCACACGACAAATTGATTGCCAAGAAGGAGTTCCACGTTGGCAATAAAGTCCTCCTCTACAATTCATGCCTAAAGCTGATGCCTGGTAAGTTGCGTTCTAGATGGGTTGGTCCTTTTGTGGTTACTCATGTTTTTCCTTATGGTGCAGTTCAGATTATGGACGAGTCGACTACGAAGAAATTCACAGTTAATGGGCAGAGGCTTAAGCATTTCTACGAGGGCTTTATAGAACACACAGTGGAGGAGCTATCTCTCTTGGACCTTCCCTCGACTTGATACCACCAGGCTGTTTCTCTCTCCTTATTTTTCTTACTTGTCCTATACCTGATTCTTGCTGCATGCTTACATTGAGGACAATGTAATGTTTGAGTGTGGGGGGGAGTTTTAGAATAGAAGTTTCTTTTCAAAAAAAAAAAAAAAAAATTAAAAATTAAAATTAAAAAAAAAAAGAGAAAAAAAAGAAGGCAAGTTGAGTTTGAAAGAATTTGGCATGATTAGAAAGTCGATCTTATCTTTTTGGGCTTTCAAGTAAATTGGCAATGAGTTTGGCTTGGTGAGTTGATTGAGGTAGTCTTTGTGAGGATAGTTGTGCATGTTCTTTCTTATACCATACGTGCATTCACTAATTATGGGTATCACTCTAGAGCTTGTTTTGAATCTTTATTGAAGCTATCAGTGCTCATGCATATGAAAAGATGATTAAGGCATTCTTTCATTTTACTTGCCATACTTCTCAAAAAAAAAAAAAAAAGAGATCATTTCCCTTCTTTAGGTTGAAGAACATTCATTGCATCCCTTGATTATGGCAAAAATATTAAGCAAGTCCTTTGGAATCAAAAGAAAATAAATAGAAAGGTCAAAGGCCAAGGTGAGACGGAGCGTAAAACGCACTCACCAAGGTTGGGATGGAGCGTAAAACGCACCCACCATGCATGAAAAAAAAAAAAAAAAGATCTATTTTCTGCTTGCTTAATAGTTCTTCATTGATCTTGGGTTGTCTTGAATGTTTTCTTTCTTCCTAAGGTTTACTTTTCATTGTTATCTTCCTATCCCTTTCACCTTACCATGTTGGAGCCATGAATAAAAGTCCTTTTGATTTGCATGCATAAAGCATTGAGAGTGGAGATTTAGAAGATGAGCATATCTGGTAGTGGAATTATGATTGGGTGGAGTTAGGCATAGCATGTGAGAAACTTGACAGCATGTTCTTATAAGGTTCTGCTTATTTTGACTCGTCTTGCCAGGTAAAATTGCCATGCTACTTGTTTGTCTGGGAAGTGTAAGAAAGATGATCTTCGAGTGTTGAATTCCTATAAAACTTGTTGTGCCTCTCATTTTGCATTCTTCGCATCCTTTTTTTGTTTGAAAGAGTGAATGTTAGCATTTAGTGTTTTTCCTAGGAGTGCAAAAGTCTAAGTGTGGGGGAATTTGATAGAGCGCATATTTTCATATTATTTAGCCCTCATATTTAGTCTTTTTGCACGTTAGTTGTGTCATTTTATTCATCTTGATTTTGTTTTATTTTATCTTATAGGAATTGGGATTCACACTGTTTTATCTTATTTTGGACAGATTTGGGCTTCCTGGGTCATGAGGAATTTTGATGGCAAGAAGGGAAACAAGGAGATTGGAGACAAAGAAGCAAAAGTGTGCTCATAGATTTGACCTTTTGTGCTTCTTTCAAGTTTTTGGACAAGTTATAATCCCAGAAAGTGAATAATGTCTTCAGAGATATTGTAGAGGACTTCTTGGGATTTCTGGAATGGTATGGTAGGTCCAAATCCAAGTTCGTTTGGGCCTCCAAACATCGCTTCAATTTCGGGACCAGAAAGTTGGGTCAAATTAGGAAAGCTGCACAGATGCTGAATCTTTAAAAGGCCATAACTTGGGCGTCCGATATCCAAATCAAGTGATTTAAAAGCCCAAATTCATCTAATCTTCCTTATCTACAATTGTTATGAAGGGGACGAAGCCCAAAACGCACTTTATCCTATTCTAAATCGGCTGTGAAGTTGCGGTAACTTAGGGTTTCCTCCCTAAGCTCTATTTAAGCACATTAAGTGGCCGATTTTTGGGGTGGCCGATTTTGGGAGGATTCTCACAATTTCAACCAAGAAGATGGAAGGCTAATTTTCTTGTGATTTGCTACATTCTCGTACCCCTTGCCCAGTTTGAGTCTCGGTCATATTGTTGAATCCGGTTTGGAACTCGATTTTCATGTTTTTATGGATGATTTTGTTTCTTTTCCTTCTCTAAGTTTATGTATGTTTCTTTTATGCGATTGTGTGAATGCATGCATGATCTTTGGATGGGTTTAATTGATGTACTCGGTTGAGGCTTTGATTAGAAAAAAATGAAACGGTATATTTGTATGAGCGATTGCTCGATTTGATTTAATCTTTTACGGTTGTAGAAGAGTTTTTCAAATCAAAAGAAAATCAAACCAAACAGATTGTTTTTATAAGTGAGACAAGGATTACCGTGGTAAGAAGGTAGGGTTTGTAGCGGGTTACGTTTTAGTTCATCTTTGTTTCATTCTTGAACGTTTTTAATTCCGGTTTTCATCACAACCCCCCTCATTTAATCTTGTTTTGACAGATCCGTTTGAGGTTCGTTGGGAACGACTTTGGGTTGCACCCTTATTGCAAATCCGAATCATTATTCATCTAATCTATCGGTGTTCGACAGCACCGATCAAGACCTCACTTTTCTATGAAATTTTCCAGTTATAACCCAAATTTAATGCCCCTCAACCCTACGTAAACATATTTGAGGTTAGGTTTACTGAAATACAAGTTTTCGGTAGAAACCTAGGCCATTTGCAGTGAAATTGTACCATCTAAGAGATAAACCAACAAGGTGAGACTTCTATACTCCAAATCCTATTCTTTTATTCTCTTATGACAGACTTCTATTGCATGAAACGTGTTTTGTGAAGTTCTTATACATAAACTCTTGTTATTCTCTTACGTGAAATCATGTTGCATATATGAAATGTATTTTTCTGGAAAATATATACTGTTGGCTTTTTAACTGTTGCATTTATAAAATTCGTGTGGCCATACTGTTGTACCTATTTGTTGTTAACCGAGGGCAAAAGTCAGATATCCCCCGAGAGGCGCTATGCGTACGCCATTGAGAAAGCTCTTGTGGGGAAGACCGTGAGTCTAAGGAACAATGGATGTGGTGCTTGTATGAGTTCTATGAGGTCGGGCCGAAGTGACATGGTTAGGGACCTCCCGAGAGGCGCTACGCGTGCGCCATTGAGAAAGCTCTCGTTAGAAGATGCTGACATGTTCACGAGGCACTTCGGAGTAGTTCTCGTTGTCTTCTCATACATTTTATACCTGATCATGCATCGATATAAACTGCTTTTGGAGTTTCTCACTAGAATATTCATCTTCTAATTGGACTATGTCCCTAGAATATTCAAACGTTCCAGGTTTGACAAGCGGCTTTAAGGGAAAGAAGGTAACTGAAGAATAAGTTTAATTTGCTGCTTGTAGCATGTCTAGAATATCTTTATTTATGTGCGAACCTATGTAATGTTGGATATGTTTAAGACGTTCAATTATCACTTGCTAGAGCCAATGTCCATGTAATATATTTTGTAGACGTCTTGAACGATTTTATGTATGATAAATAAAGCGTTATAGTTGTGAACCATATCGGGTTCGATCTAACTTTCGCATTTGAAATTTTAACACCTGTCTTAGCTATTTAATATTGGGTTTGTTAAGCTGAGAAGGTGAAAATTAGGGTTTTTGGGAATTTGTGTGATGTATGGCAGTGATTGTGGTATAAAAAATTTTTATATTCCCGAAATCCTAAGTTATAACATGCTCGAAAAATTTGGGGTGTTACACAGACATTCTAGCGTGGTTAGATTGCATCTGGCATGGGTATATGCATCGCATGTAGTTTACTATGTGGGCAGAGCATGGCTTGATGCATGGATGTATGGGCGCTAGTGTATCACGTTGTTGCTCACTACGCCATTACATTTTTATGTGCATTGCTTGGTTACCGACAGTTCACCGGTCTCGGACAGGAGGACCGTTTCGAGGGAGACTATGGCTCGCTTATTCTACAGCTCGGGTGTCGGGAGGACCGACGCGAGCATTCAGGTGATGGGAGCACTGACCCAGGACGACGCGCACAGGTTTGTTGGAGGTATATGTTGCCTTTCAGGGCAGCGGCAGGTTGGTATGGGACTTGGGTGCCGTGTGTCTTATGTGGGCCCCAAGGACTGATACATGCTTTTATTTACGCTTTTATACTGTGTTGGGCGTCTCATGTATTATGTGTGCTTGGGGGTTGGTGATCTGGGGAGAGTTTACTGGGTATGTTCAGCCTTCAACTTTCCTTTCTTTATGCTTGTTGAATCTCTCGACTCACTTTGCTTTCCATCATTCTAGGTAGTGGCAGCGTGGGTCAAGGGCAAGGGAGTCAGCTTCTAACGGCAGAGTCGGTATGGTGTACAAGCAGTTTCGTCAGTCCTCGTCAACTCTGATGTTTGAGAGGGATTTACTCTCTTATTTTTAACTATGCCGAGTCATTTCTTGTGTCTCATGTATGTCGGCACAAGAGTCTGTATTCATTTATTTATCCTATGACCGCTGTGTTAGCGGAGTACCCGTAGTGCATGCATGGGTATAGCTTAGTTTCCGCTGTATTAATTCTTGTGTATGCATGCCAAGGTAGTTCCTGTCTGGTGTTTCATTCTTTTCTCCTTCCGTAGGTGCTCCCATTTTGGTAGTCCGGGTTGTTGGGATATCCAGGCAGGGGTGCTTACATATATTCTTCTTTTTTCTTATTAACGTACCATCACGAGCACCCCTCGCTGTTCTGCCCCACGATTTTAGCAGGAAAGGTAAATCATGGAATTCAGCAGGAAGGTTTCGACCCCTAGCACAACCGTAAATGTGAGGGCGGCAAGCATTTTTCATTTTTCAAGGTCGTTCCTTGGCTGTTGAACTATCTCCTGGCTAGGGCTCGAACACTGAACCTGGGGGCCTGTAATGACCAGCTCCCACTTACGGGTGCCACCGGTAAATAATCGACTGGATTACTCACCCGACGAACCACAACTAAAGGGTTAGACTATGTTTCAACAGGAAACGCCCTAGGTGGGAACTAGGCTTCGTCCTTCTCTTCACTCCACTCAGGAATTAGTCCCAACTCAAACAAGAAAAACTCAGCGGACCGTGACCCGAAACCCGAGTGAGCTTCACCTCTCTTCAGCTCGCCTCATAGCAAGCCAGAGGTGACCCAGGCACAAAGCTAACATAACAAACACTTCACTAAGTATTGGGGATTTATGAGAACATACCTCGCTGATCTTTACTTGGTTCAAACTTGGCTTCAACAACTAAAGCCACATATACTTTATGCAGACGCACAATCAGTTATCACACCATTATGATTACAACAACTAGATACCTCTAGTGCTGAATAACGCTTACATTCAAACACATAAATACATATAAGAAAATATAGGAGAATACACATCCACACATCTCGGGCAATGATGCGAGTTGCCACAACAGCCTCCCGGCACCATCCCTGCTTGCATATGGTCTTGTTTCATCTACAACATGAGGTAAAACCTCATGAGTTATAAAGACTCAGTAAGGGTGCAATACATGTAAATATGAATATAACTATGTTTATGTATGCTAAATGCATGCAAATGAGGCTAGGCCCATCCATCCTCACAACCCTCCAAGGTTTGAGGCATCAACCTATCAACCTCCACAACACTAGTCCTCCATATGGCCATAGGTCCACTAGATCTCACATCACGCAAGATAACCATTACATGCAAATTCTCCATAAAAACATTATCAAAAATATTTACCAATTTACAAGGCCACCTGCACATGGGGCCATCCCTTACCTAGCTCGAAGCCTCATCTCTGCCTCGGCAATAATGTCAACCCAAACTCCGAGCTCTTCTAGGATCACCCCCTTCCCGGTCGAACCTAGAGGCAAACACACAAAACCCCAACTCCATTAACATCCGGCATTCAACCAATGCCCTAAACTACGCTGTATACCGCAAAATCTCTCAACAACAACTCAACAAAAATAACCCCAACCATGGCATAAACCAACCAACTATTGACATTTCATTATCTCCCGTAATGAAAATATTTTGAAAAGAATTAAATTAATTACCTCGATTAATCTGGAGAAGATGTTCGATTAATGCCTACACCAGTGCTGCCTCTTGAGCTGCCACCTCGCACCTAAATTCCCAATTTCAAGCCTCTGACACGCACCTCATGTCCTGAAATAATTTTCAAACTTTTTCCCAAGTTTTTGGGAATTTTTTGGGATTTTTCCCTATTTTTCTCCTTTATTTCCACATATATATATTTTTATTTTCTTTTTCCTTTATTTTTCTTTTTCTTCCACTATTCTTTTTCCTTCACGTTCTCGCGCGCGGCTCCTGTTCCTTCTTCTTCTTCTTCATGCACGGCCGCCTCCAGCCACCGCCTCCCAGCTTCATCGGCCACCACTGCTTTTCGCGCCATCATCGCTGGCCACGCTACACCAACTGGCCGCCGCTGCTGCCACAAGCCATCGTTGTAAGCAACAGCGCGCGCACCCTTGTGCGCTGCCATGGCCGATCACTGTTGCTCGCATCATGTAACACCCCGCTCCCACCTACGGGTGTTACTCACGAATAGCCAGCTTACTATTAACACGCTAGGACAAAGATGAAGAGACGACTACGTTTCAATGAGAAACGACCTAGGTAGGAACTAGGCTTTGCCCTCCCTTCACTCCACTCAAGGATCCGGGAAATATCGAAACGACCCCGCGACAATAAACTCGAAACATCGCAAAGTGTCACCCCTTCTCAAGCTCTTAATGAAGAGTTAAGGATGACTTCCCAGGATCGAAAGAAATAAACTAACTCACTTGCTTCATATAAATTATGGCATAAATCCTTAATTATACGAAAATAATTTTTCTTTGCCCCAACTATTAACCCATTTATCTCACCTTCATTTCCTTTAGAAAATATTTGGATTAATATTTCTTTGGAAAAATTTAATAAAATTTTCCTTATTAAATCTCCATTGATTTTTCCCTTTAATTATTTCAAATACCATAATTTTCCAACCCTTAGGAAATTAATTTTTGAAATTCAAACCTCAAGGCATCCTCATTCATTTTTCAAAATTTAAGGAAAATACTCCATTATTTATTTTCCAAATTATAGGAATTTTCCCACAATTGCCTCAAATTTTTATATTAATTTAATAATTAATTTGGAGGCTAAAATACTCATTTATTTATTTATTTAAACATAATTTATTTCAGAGATTTCCAAAATAGCATATTATATTTAAATAAACAAAAAATAAAAAATAAAAAAAAGAAGTCTCAAACAGCAGTAGGGGGGCCAACCAGCAGCAGCCAACCATGCCCCAAGTGCACGCCGCGCGCGTGCTGGCCGCCTGCCATGTGCGCTCGCGCGCATGTTGGCGCGCAGCCGCACCCAGCCGCGCGCCCCTAGCGCCAGCTGATAGCATGCATATTTATGCTATATTTTGGCATTTCACCTCAATCTTATTACGCCATTTGAAGTAATTTTTGCTGATCTTTCATTGTTTCTATTTTACTATACTTCAAATCATCCTTACACTATTTTCTATCTTACTTCTTTAGATCCAAGCTTGCTTAGCTTTAGGGAATATTGGATGGGCTAGAGAAGCAACTGGAAAAGACTTGAAGAGGCTCATCTCGGACTTCATGAGGGTAGGCCGGCCTTGGGCAATTGTGGGACTCATCTAAAGGATTTTGGGCTCACTTTCAAGGAGCAGATTTGGGCTCACTTACCTCCCTTTTGTTTCTTTTCTTTTCTGTTGGGCTAGGCCCAACCCTAGCCTTCCTAGCTTTTCCTTTCTTAGCCATGTATTTAAGGCCTCTTAGCACTTATTTTCCAGATTTTTTTGGGAGGAGACAAAGAGAGAGGAGGCTGGCCGTTTTTCTTGTTGTTAGCATTTTCTGTTTTTCTTCATTTTTGTCTTCCTTGCTGTAATGGAAGGCTAGAGCTATTGTAACCGGTTGTGTATCTTGAACCCATGTGGAATCCGAGTCCCGGATGAGTTGTAAAAACCTGGTTTGTTGTTTGTTTCTTGTTCATTTCCATTTGGTTTAGTTTGAGCAGATTAGTGAATGCATGGAGTTCATGGCAGGTTTTTGTGAGTTTGCTTGGATTCATTTTCTGTTAAATGCTTAAGAGAACAGAATGTTGTAGCCGGTTGGTATAACATCTCGGAAGTGAATATAATGTGCTTGAATGGTTGTTCTTGCATAGCTCCGGATAGGTTGAATAGAGAGTGAATGGCTGCATTTTGTTTATAAGAGATTTCTATATTCATTTTGTTATTCCAATCATTCTAATCCTTGGACGGTTGTTGGGGATGCCTTAAGTTTGTTATCCAGAGATTAAAACATCTAGCAAGCCAAGATATATAGGTTGGACGGGGAAGATTTCACATAGGGGAAAAATACACAGCCGGTTGCATTTCATTTACTGATTTTCATCTATCATTTTGTTTCTGTTTTGTTACTTAATTTTCTGTCAACCCCCCCCTAAACAAACTGTTGTTCATATTGGTTCTCCTTGTTGGTAGAAGAAGGTGAGGCTCCTTGTGAGAGATGACCTAGGGTGCACTTTGCTGCAAACTAGAAAAGAGATATACATAGATATCTAATTCTGGAGTGGTTCGACAGCCGCTGGCCAGAATTTTGGCGCCGTTGCTGGGGAGCCAAGTTTTTCTTCTAAAAACATAGAGGACCGACCCTATTTTCTATTTGTTTTGTTTCCTTGTTTGAGTGTTTTGTCTATTTTGTGTTCTTGGTGATAAGGTTATCAGTTTTTGTTCACAAACTTGAAGAGCTATTTTGTTCTATTCTTGAGATAAACTAATAGCAAGTAGCAACAGAAAAGCCTTATTTGCCTTTTCGATCTTCTTTTTGTTTGTGTGTATTTTCCTTTTATGTTTTCTTGTTTCTGGAATCATTTTTGAACAAAGAAGTGGCTGTTGGAGAGGGCTGCACGACCTGCAACTGGAAAAGCAACCCTGCTGCAATTGAAAAAAAGCAAAAAAACACCTACAGCAGAAAAGCAAGCTACCTTGTGTTCTTCTCTGGTCCTCATGTGCTCTGATAGGTGCTGAAAAGCAAGCTCACAGCAAGTAGACAACCCTGCAGTAGATCAGGAGCATAACCATTTTTAGAAAGCTGAAGTCCACTTGTCTGCCTCTGACAGCAGATCACCTGACCAAGAGGATATTCCGTTTTTCTTTTTCACCTTTTCTTTTTATTTTCTCTCTTTTAACATTCCATTTAACGTTGTCTTTCCCTCCCCCACTAATCTTCCTTTTCGTTTGGCAGATAGGCACCAGCAACTGCAACCAAAAGAAGATCAGCCACAACAGCCTTCCATTTAACAGCGGTTTTGACCACCTCCATGACAGATAGCAATATTTAAGAATTGAGCTTGAGATACCAGTTCTATCCTCTTCCTTTCTCATCCCTACTTGATATTCTTTCATGTTCATATGCCCCCCTTGATGTTTTCTTGCATATAGAGTGGTTTCTGAGGCAAAATAGGAGCCGGTTTTGAGGGAAAAATCAGTTTTCCCGGTTACTGTTCATAACCTTCCACTTGCTTTGATTGAGCTAATTTTTGGTGTCCAAAGGAATGGGGGTGTGAGGTGAATTAGTCACTTCTATGCGATGAGAAGAGCGTTTTTTGGCCAAATTCCAACGTTTAGACCACTTTTTGGTCCATTTTGTGTTTTGTGTTTTTCTGTTTTTTGTGTTTTCTGTTTTTGTGTTTTTGAGTTTTTGGTGTGCATAGGCCATTTTGTGTGCTGTTTTTGTGCTGATCTTTAGTGCATGACCAGGTCCTCTAAGGGAAAATTAATTGATTTGGATCCTGAGATTGAATTAACCCTTAGAAAGCAAAGGGCAGAACTTAGATTCAGGGCTTCTACTACTGTTGTTGACTGTCATATACCATCTGAGCCTATTCTAGAACATATCAACATGGCTGATAATGTAAACAATGGAAATAATGGTAATGACAATAATGGAAATAATGGTAATAGAAATAATGGTAATGGAAATCATGGAAATAATGTAAATCATGGTCATTTGGATGGTAGAACCATTAGAGAGCTGGTTGCACCTGATGTGCATTACCAGCCTTTATGCATTCAATACCCCCAGCTAGATGCCAACTTCGAACTTAAGTCTGGACTGATCCATTTGTTGCCCAAGTTTCATGGTCTTGCAGGAGAGGATCCGCACAAGCATTTGAAAGAGTTCCATGTTGTTTGCTCCACCATGCGACCACAGGGAGTAGATGAAGATCAAATCAAGCTAAGGGTCTTCCCATTTTCCTTAGATGGGGCTGCCAAGGATTGGCTCTACTACTTGCCACCAGCCGCCATCACAAGTTGGGATGGGTTGAAGAGAGTATTTTTGGAAAAATTCTTCCCAGCCTCCAGAACAGCATCAATAAGGAAGGAAATTTGTGGTATAAGGCAGCAAGGTGGAGAAACATTACATGAGTACTGGGAGAGATTCAAGAAGCTCTGCTCAAGCTGTCCACACCACCAGATAAGTGACCAACTCCTTGTTCAATATCTTTATGAAGGCTTACTTCCAATGGACAGGTACTTAGTAGATGCTGCAAGTGGAGGAGCCCTGGCAGAAAAGACCCCAGCTGCTGCCAAAGAGCTCATATCAAAGATGGCCCAAAATGCACAGCAATTCGGTACAAGAATGAACACTCATACAAGAGGCATCAATGAAATTAGTGCTGCAGCAACCAATGACCAACAAAGAATAGAGAACAAGTTGGAGGAATTAGCTTCCATGGTCAGGCAGTTGGCATTAGAGAGAAAGCAACCCCAGCAGCAGCTTTGTGGCATTTGCTCCTTGCCATCCCATATAACAGACCAATGCCCACAGTTGCAAGAAAATAATGAATCTGTTGCTGGCATCTTCCCTGGTTGACCATTCCAGCAGAACAATCCACCTTTCCAGCAGCAGCCATAACACAAGTATGATCCATACTCAGCCACCTACAATCCAGGTTGGAGAGACCATCCGAACCTCAGATATGGCGGCCCTTCCAATCAACATGTGCAGCAGCAGCAGCCATACCAGAATCAACCATTTCAGTAGAGGTTCCATCCTCTAAGTTCCAGCAACCATGCCCCACCAAGGCCGAACCAAGCCATGCAACAAGCACCACCATTACCCAAGTTAGAACCTGGCTTGGATGATCTTGTCAAGCAACTAGCAGCCAACACACTCCAATTCCAACAGAGAATAGAGACTACTATTCAGAATTTGGAGACCCAAATAGGCCAGCTAGCCACAAACATCAATGAGCCAAGGAGCCAAGGTTGGGGGCAGCTTCCTTCACAACCAGTTGCCAATCTGAGGGGTAATGTTAGTGCCATCATGCTTCGAAGTGGGAAAGAAGTGATCATCCCAACCCCTCCACCATCATCAAACATGGAGCAGCATGTAGAGGAGAAGCATGTGGAGGGTAGCAAAGAGCAGCAACCCTCCCCAGTCCAAGAAGCCAAGCAGCCAAACTTCAGCTATCAAGAATAAGGAGAGTCTTCCAACAACCAGCCCCTGCCATTCCCACATCGAGCAACACAAAACAAGAAAAGAGCAGAGGCCGAATTGGATAAAGAGATTCTGGAAACATTCCAGAAAGTTGAAGTCAACATCCCCCTCCTTGAAGCCATTAGACAGATCCCCAAGTATGCAAAATTTCTCAAAGAGTTGTGTACTCACAAGAGGAAGCTTAAGGGGAATGAGAAGATCAACCTTGGGAGGAATGTTTCAGCTCTCATACAACCTGCCATGCCAAGGAAGTGCAAAGATCCAGGGACGTTTTCCATTCCTTGTACTATAGGAGACATGCAATTCAGTAATGTTCTGCTAGATTTAGGTGCATCCATTAATGTCATGCCTGAAAGTAAAGCAAGATCGCTACGGGGCAAGCAGCGTAGTTCAAAAATTTTGAACCTTACCCCGATCCCGGCGATTGGATCAACGTCGAAATCAAATCATTCACAAACAAATAAATAAATCTAACCTTTAGATTATCGAGTCCTTCGCGGATTCGAGCCGTCCAAGCGTCCGGCTTCTAACTCGTGATACGCGGCACGCGTCCGTTCGCAAGGAGAGCGGAATAGGAGTGCTAGCTCCTTCTCCTTTGCGCGGCTTGTGTATGGACGGTAAAAGAACACCCACGTTTCAAATCGATGCCAAAAGAAACGGAGAAGAGTGAACGGCAATGCATTTTTCAACTCTTGAAAAACGACACCAAAAATCACCTCAATAATGGGCAACCTATAAAAGGATATTTATAATGAAATATCCTAGGGTTTCTAAAACCCTAATGGATTGGGCTAGCCCATTAATTCTAATTTAATTAGAATCATAAGTGGGCTTATTCTAGTCCAACTAGAAATATAATTAAATGGCCCAATCCTTTTATAGTTTAAATAAAATATTATGGCCCAAATCTAATTCAAGCCCAAATATATTTTATTTAATATTTGGCCCAAATCTAATTTGGTCCAAATATAATATTTAATATTTGGCCCAAATCTAATTTAGTCCAAATATAATATTTATTTTAATATTTGGCCCAAATCCAATTT
The DNA here is from genome assembly GCF_014633365.1 of Diospyros lotus. Taxonomy (NCBI): domain Eukaryota; kingdom Viridiplantae; phylum Streptophyta; class Magnoliopsida; order Ericales; family Ebenaceae; genus Diospyros; species Diospyros lotus. Next base: position 34,312,457 of record NC_068343.1, on the reverse strand, counting down.
AGTCCAAATATAATATTTAATTTAATATTTGGCCCAAATCTAATTTAGTCCAAATATTAACTTAAGCCCAAAAATATTTTATTTCCTATTTGCCACTCCAACAAATAGAAAATCATTAAATTAGAAACTCCTTCCTAATTTAATCAAATGCCATTTTTAGGAAACTCTTTCCATTACGACGACTCCTCGTCATATCGACGTCATTACGTCTATCTGTTCTTTTTCCGTGAGAACCTACGACGGCACAACTTCTTGCCGAAGTGTCCCACTTAACCATACGTCCACTCTCCTGGTTTAAGCCAGGGACCGTGCCTATTGCGTATGACTCATTAGGCTTCCGAATATGTTGGCAATGTGTCGGTACGAACACATAAGACAAGATTGGCCTCTAGCAAGGCGTCATGCCTACCCAATTATTCAGAAGGATTCATAATCCGCAAATAACCTTTCACGAGCATGGTTACCGTGTAATACGATCCTCTCGTCAATGCATCTTATGTGATCTCAAGTATGGCGATGTGTTGCTTGATAATGATCACATGAGTTTTCTTCGGTCTTTCGGATATCTTCACTTAATAGAAAGTGAATCAATAACTCCTTATTGATCTCTTTCACCATGGCCATGGATTTAAAGTGAATATCCACCGAATGCGCCTTAGATACATCATCCTCTATCAAGGGATAGACGAGTCCCATCTTGGCTATGCACCCATCTCCATAAGCCTCATGATATACCCAACGATCGCCCACGTGCAGCCTTTGTCTAGGCCTATCGAAACGATGTCAAAGCATACCGGTCTTCTTATGAGATGACCGTGACAACCTCAGGTCCAAGGATTAGTTACACCCATCTCGTATGAGAATTCCATCAACATTTAACCAAAATGGATTCTCATGGCGAGTCATGTCCAGTGACACGTTCTCCAACATTGGTCACCTATGTACTTGTCTAGGCATCCCCATGCCTATGGGTGTGAGACCCCCATTGCTATCACATAGAAAAAACATAGCACATACAAGTCTTACCGCAATTGTCAATGTCCATTCTTGACATTGCTACGACTTGGGACGTTTAATGATGTCTATAAACTGTGATGCATCATCTCACATCTTTATAGATTATTCACAGTATACATCATATGGACTTCTATCTAGTTTCATTTGGTTATTACAATAATAACAAGAAACTAATAGAATGACTTCTTGTGAATTTGAATAACTCCTTATTCAAATAATAACATGATTACAATTGTCAGTGTACAACATACCCAATCTGATTGGGTCTAGAGCACCTACACTAACAATGCCTAACTCTATCTATGCTTCATTGCAGTGTGGTCCTTTGAAGCCAACAGGGGTGGTTGTCCAGCTAGCCAACAGAAGCACAGCCTACCCATCTGGAGTCTTGGAGGATGTCCTGGTTAAGGTTAAGGATTGCATCTTCCCTACTGATTTTTATGTTTTAAATATGGAAGATGATAACACACATGAGCATGCACCTCTCATCCTAGGTAAACCATTTTTAAAAATTGCAAGGACTATCATCAATGTGCATGAGGGTACACTTTCCATGGAATTTGCTGGTAGCACCATTCATTTTAACATACTTGATGCCATGAAATGTCCCTCTGAAGATCATTCCACCTTGCAAGTTAACTTGATTCAATTGTTGGTTGATGAAGCATGCACTAAGTCTTGTGATTTGATTGATGCATTCCCCACTATTCATGAGCTTCCAGATTCCTTCATCTGTCCTGATTGTAGTAATGAGAGTGATCCATGTGATGCATGTTCTGAGATTGCTGCATTTCTAGATAATCATGATTCTGAAGTTGAAAATGAGCATGCACATTCTGATCTTCATGGCTCCCCCATAGAGGATATTGTTTCTACTAACCTTGTTACCCTTGAGATAAAGGCAAGCAGGTTAGCCCCCTCTTTGCAGCAGCCACCCACCATTCAGTGCAAGCCTTTGCCTCAGCACCTCAAGTATGCATTCTTGGAGAAAAATGAGAAGCTGCTAGTCATCATTGCCAATAACTTGCAGCCTGACCAAGAGAGAAAGTTGCTGGACGTGCTGAAAAAGAATAAGAAAGCAATTGGGTGGACTTTAGCGGACATAACTGGAATCAGCCCATCTATTTGCATGCACCGTATCTTATTGGAGGAAGGAGCAAAACCAGCAAGGCAGCCTCAAAGAATACTTAACCCAACCATTCTTGATGTGGTAAAACAGGAGGTAAGTAAATTACTTGCAGCCGATATTATTTACCCCATTTCTGACAGCAAGTGGGTGAGTCCTGTGCAGGTTGTTCCAAAAAAGACGGGCATCACGGTGGTCCCAAATGAGCAGAACGAGCTTATCCCCATGAGAGTGCAAAACAGCTGGAGAGTTTGCATTGATTATAGAAAGCTGAACCAAGCAACCAGAAAGGATCATTTTCCCCTCTCATTCATTGATCAGATGTTGGAGAGGTTGGTTGGTAAGTCACACTATTGTTTCCTTGACGGTTTTTCTAGATACTTTCAGATTTGCATAGCCCCAGAGGATCAAGAGAAGACCACCTTCACCTGCCCCTTTGGCACATTCGCTTATAGAAGAATGCCTTTCGGTCTATGTAATGCACCAGGTACCTTTCAGTGATGCATGGTAAGTATATTTTCAGATTTTCTAGAGCATTGCATGGAAGTGTTCATGGATGATTTTTTAGTTTATGGCACTTCTTTTGATGATTGCTTGGTTAGCTTGGGTAGAGTCCTAGAGAGATGCATTGAAAAGAACCTTGTTTTAAATTTTGAAAAATGTCATTTCATGGTAGAACAAGGCATTGTTTTAGGGCATATTCTGTCTAAGAAGGGTATAGAAGTGGATCGGTCTAAGGTTGATGTTATTGCTTCATTGCCTTACCCCACCTCTGTGAGGGAGGTGCGTTCTTTCCTTGGCCATGCAGGATTTTACAGGAGGTTCATCAAGGATTTCAGCAAGATTGCACTTCCATTGTCCCACCTCCTCTAGAAAGAAGTGACCTTCCACTTTGATGAGCAGTGCAAGCGGGCATTTGAGGAACTGAAGAGTCGATTGATTTCTCCACCCATCATATAGCCACCCGACTGGGAGTTGCCCTTCGAGTTGATGTGCGACGCCTCCAACTTTGCAGTGGGTGCCGTCCTTTCACAGCGTGTGGAGAAAAAGTCACATGTCATTGCCTATGCCTTGCGCACCTTGGATGCTGCTCAAGCAAACTACACCACGACTGAGAAGGAGCTTTTAGCTATTGTGTTTGCTTTAGATAAATTTTGCTCCTATCTTCTGGGTTCTAATGTTGTCGTGTTTTCTGACCATGTAGCCTTGAAATACCTATTGAAGAAGCCCGATGCTAAGCCCAGGTTGATACGGTGGATGCTCCTACTTCAGGAGTTCAATGTTGAGATAAAAGATAAGAGTGGGGCCGAGAACCTAGTAGTTGATCATTTGAGCAGGGTCCCTTCTTCTTCATATTCCACAGTCATGGACTCCCAGCCTATTAGGGATGATTTCCCAGATGAGTTATTATACCACATTCACGGTGTTGAGCCCTGGTATGCTGATTTGGTAAATTATTTAGTTGCTTCTGAATTACCTGCATATTTTAAGAAGGAACAACTAAATAAATTTAAAAGTCAGGCTCGTTATTATGTGTGGGATGATCCCTATCTGTGGCGCATGTGTAGTGACCAGGTCATCAGGAGATGTGTGCCTAACCATGAGTTTGCATCTGTCTTAAATTTTTGTCACACACTTGCATGTGATGGTCACTTTGGTCCCCAACGTACAGCTAGGAAAGTCCTAGATTCTGGATTATATTGGCCTTCGCTCTTTAAGGATTCATATGAGTTCTGTAAGAATTGCACACGTTGCCAACACACAGGCACTATATCATGTAGGAATGAAATGCCTCAACGACCCTTATTGTTTTGTGAAATCTTTGATGTTTGGGGCATTGACTTCATGGGTCCATTTCCCGTGTCATTTGGTTATGTGTACATTCTGTTAGCTGTGGATTATGTTTCTAAATGGGTGGAAGCTAAAGCCACCAGGACTGATGATGCTTCTGTGGTTGCAGATTTTGTTCGTTCTCACATCTTTTGCAGGTTTGGCATGCCCAGGGCCATCATCAGTGACCAAGGATCCCACTTTTGCAATAGAAAGATGGACACCCTACTTCGTAAGTATGGGGTAATACACAAAGTAGCGACTCCTTATCATCCACAGACTAATGGGCAAGCTGAAGTCTCAAATAAGGAGATCAAGCAGATTTTGGAGAAGACTATCCAGCCCAATAGGAAAGACTGGAGCAAGAGATTAGAAGATGCGCTATGGGCTTACCGCACTGCCTATAAAACCCCCATCGGCATGTCCCCCTACAGGTTGGTTTTTGGAAAAGCGTGCCACTTGCCGGTGGAAGTGGAGCATAAGGCATATTGGGCGGTGAAGCAATGCAATATGGACATCAGTCAAGTGGGGTCCCAAAGAAAGCTCCAACTTCAAGAGCTTGAGGAGATTAGAATGGACGCATATGAGAACTCACGCATCTACAAGGAGAAGACCAAGGCTGTGCATGACAAGCTTATTGTGAGGAAGACATTCGAAGTTAGCCAGAAAGTTCTGCTATACAATTCCTGTCTCAAGTTGATGCCCGATAAGTTACGTTCTTGTTGGACTGGTCCTTTCATAGTTATTCATGTTTTTCCCTTTGGTGCAGTTGCAATCAAGGACGAGTCCAATGCTAAGCAATTCACAGTGAACGGGCAGCGGCTTAAGCCCTTCTACGAGAGCTTTCAGGAGCATATTGTGGAGGAGCTACATCTCCTCAACGCCACCTCCATTTGATACATCAGGCTGTTTCTCTCTCCCTAATATTTTACATTTACTTGTCCTATTCTTGATTGGAATTGCATGTTTACATTGAGGGCAATGTAAAGTCTAAGTGTTGGGGGGGGGGGCAACATTCTTATTTTAGCGCCATTTTCTTTATCTTTTCATATTTCTTTTTCCTTGGGTCTAGTTGAGTCTGTTTTGCGTGGAAATGCAAGTTAAGCAATTAAGTCTAAGAGAACCCAGTATGATTAGAACTTCAATCTTATCTTCCTTGATTTCAAGTGACTTGGCAATGAGTTTGATTTGATAGATTGATTGGGTAGTCTACAGCTATGAGGATTTTGAGCCTATTGTTTTTCTTGTGTGTGCATTCACCTATCATGATCTCCACTCTAGAACTTGTTTTGATTCTTGGTTGAGGCTATATTTGTTCATGCATGACTCAAACATGATTAAGGCATTCTTTCTTGTCCTCATTTGGCCATTTTGTTGTTAAAAAAAAAAATCAATCAATCCCTTTCGCTTGCCACTTAGAGCCATCATTCTTACCCTTCATTTTCATACCCTTTTTTTGGACCTTCCAACCTTAGGAAGAGGAATATTAAGTGCATTCTAGAGAGAGAGATTGAATTCATCAAGCAAGTCATAAGGCCAAAGGCCATTTTCATCCAAAGAAAAAAAAAAAAAAGAAAAGCAAGCAAAGGATAAAATGGTGAGAATGAGCGTAAAACGCACTCACCTCTTTCAAAAAAAAAAATGAAAAAATGAAATGAAAAAAATTGATGAGAAAAAGAAGAAAGCAAAGTTGAGACAGAGCGTAAAACGCACTCAACCGAATATAAAGATGCAATGTTCTTCATAATGCTTGCAAATTCTATCTCTTGATCTTGGAGTTGCATGAAATGTTTTCTCGACCTAAGGCATGTTTTCCTTCATTGTTGTCTTTCCATTTCTTTCTTCCCCACATTACAACCCTGAATAAGCCCTTTTGATTTGTGGCATGCATGTGACATGGATAGTGGAGATTGAGAAGATAAACAAGCTTATGGTAGTGGAATTGTGATTGGGTGAATTTGAGCAAAACAGTCACCACCACCTCTTGAGAGATTTTTGAGCATACACTTGTCCTGTGAGAGGCTTCTACTTTTGATTTGTCTTATTGAATGAATTGCCATGTCACTTGTTTTCTTGGAAGTAGAGGAAAGATGATCTTTGAATGATGAATTCTTGAAGACTTATCTTGCATCTGATTTGTGTTTTTCCACATTTCTATTCTTGAGTCATAGAGTCTAGTGTTTTGCCCAGGAGTGCAAAAGTCTAAGTATGGGGGATTTGATAGCATGCATATTTATGCTATATTTTGGCATTTCACCTCAATCTTATTACGCCATTTGAAGTAATTTTTGCTGATCTTTCATTGTTTCTATTTTACTATACTTCAAATCATCCTTACACTATTTTCTATCTTACTTCTTTAGATCCAAGCTTGCTTAGCTTTAGGGAATATTGGATAGTCTAGAGAAGCAGCTGGAAAAGACTTGAAGAGGCTCATCTCGGACTTCATGAGGGTAGGCCGGCCTTGGGCAATTGTGGGACTCATCTAAAGGATTTTGGGCTCACTTTCAAGGAGCAGATTTGGACTCACTTACCTCCCTTTTGTTTCTTTTCTTTTCTGTTGGGCTAGGCCCAACCCTAGCCTTCCTAGCTTTTCCTTTCTTAGCCATGTATTTAAGGCCTCTTAGCACTTATTTTCCAGATTTTTTTGGGAGGAGACAAAGAGAGAGGAGGCTGGCCGTTTTTCTTGTTGTTAGCATTTTCTGTTTTTCTTCATTTTTGTCTTCCTTGCTGTAATGGAAGGTTAGAGCTATTGTAACCGGTTGTGTATCTTGAACCCATGTGGAATCTGAGTCCCGGATGAGTTGTAAAAACCTGATTTGTTGTTTGTTTCTTGTTCATTTCCATTTGGTTTAGTTTGAGCAGATTAGTGAATGCATGGAGTTCATGGCAGGTTTTTGTGAGTTTGCTTGGATTCATTTTCTGTTAAATGCTTAAGAGAATAGAATGTTGTAGCCGGTTGGTATAACATCTCGGAAGTGAATATAATGTGCTTGAATGGTTGTTCTTGCATAGCTCCGGATAGGTTGAATAGAGAGTGAATGGCTGCATTTTGTTTATAAGAGATTTCTGTATTCATTTTGTTATTCCAATCATTCTAATCCTTGGACGGTTGTTGGGGATGCCTTAAGTTTGTTATCCGGAGATTAAAACATCTAGCAAGCCAAGATATATAGGTTGGACGGGGAAGATTTCACATAGGGGACAAATACACAGCCGGTTGCATTTCATTTACTAATTTTCATCTATCATTTTGTTTCTGTTTTGTTACTTAATTTTCTGTCAACCCCCCCCCCCCCCCCCTAAACAAACTGTTGTTCATATTGGTTCTCCTTGTTGGTAGAAGAAGGTGAGGCTCCTTGTGAGAGATAACCTAGGGTGCACTTTGCTGCAAACTAGAAAAGAGATATACATAGATATCTAATTCTGGAGTGGTTCGACAGCCGCTGGCCACTAGCACACTGCCTCAAATCTTTTTAATTAAAAAATATATATATATTTTTCTTTTAAAATCCAAAATTTCCAAAATGCTTTTACACTTCAAATGGCTTCCAAAACATTCAAGTTTGCCACTATTCAACCACATTAAGCATTCATACATATTTAACAAAATAAATACAACATCATCCACTAAATCCACAAAATACATATAACTACACATACACTTCCCTTACTCCATTACCTTCAACCTTCCAAAACTCTTTTTCCTTTAGATGATTCTCCACCTACATAGAGGTCAAAGGACCTTATGAGCCAATGCTCAGTAAGGGTGCTATGCAAATGTAAATGTAACATGAGAATATAAACATGTAATGCAAATGCAATGCATATTATGGGTAGTCCTCCATGCCCTCATAACCACTTAGGTTAAGGCACCAACCAACCCCTCTCTCATCACTAGTCCTCCTTATGGCCATAGGTCCACTAGAACACAAAACATGTAATAAGACCATTACATGCAACTCATTCAAAACATGTACAAATGCAAGCAAACCCCACCACTTAGGGTTATCCCTTACCTCTTTTCTTCTTGAAGCTTCAAGCCTCCACTTGCCAAAACTCTCTCTTTGGTTCAAGCCACCTTAGAAGAAAGAATACAACCTTAGCTCATATACACAAAAATCAAAAGCTACTTCATAAGAGGGAAAGAAGGCTTACCTCTTGCTTTCCTTTCTTCTTCCTTCTCTTAATCTTCTTCTTACTTTCTTTCTCTTAACATGTGGGAAAACCTTGAACTAAAATCTCAACTCACTATTTATAGAGATTTCCTACTCAATCCATGCCAAAACTCAAGATTACATCTTAGCCATTGGTTTTTCTTTAATTCAAGAGACTCAATCTCAACCCTCAAATACAAGCACAATCCTTGTGCTTCTCCTAAACTCAATCTTAGCCTTTGATTTTAAGAGAACTCATCTCTAGTCTCTAGAGAAACACAATCCAAGAGACCTAGTCTTTTTAAATCTCATCCCTTGATTTTCTTTGGAGATTAAATCCTCACCCTCCCTTATCTTTCTTCTTGAAACTATCCTACCATGTGGCAATCCATGCCATTGGTAGGCTTAAATCCCAACCATTGGATTTCTTCAAATTTCAAGACTCAATCACCACCATTGGATCAAGGTTACATTTCTCATAATTCTCCAATTTTTCAAAGTTAATAAATAATGACTAATTTCTAGATTGACTATTTTCTCCCTTTTTCATTTAATTTAAATTCCATAACTTTTCAAGCAATTAATGGAGACTATTATCTTTTTCCTTTTGATTTAATTTAAATTGCTCTTGAAAGACATAATTCCCTTTTCTTTGGCATTTAATTTAATCCACCATTTTTCCACATAAATGCATGACTAATTTCCACTTAATATGGAATTTCTTTTATTCTCTCCATAATGACTCTCATTTAATGCTTGAGAGACTAATTTCCTTTTCTTTTTTGAATTTATTTAAATCCCACTCTTGCTTCACAAGATCATGCCAAGTGTCACCAATTACACTTAATCAAACAATTTCTTATTCTCAAATTTAATTAAATCCCATTCCATGCGATTTTGCCAAGTGTCACCAATCTAACCTACTTGGCTTCCATTTTAATTTCTAATTATCCATGCATTTAAACAAGAATTAAATTCTCCCAAAATCAATTCTCCAATATAAATAATTTCTCCAAAAATAATTTACCCTTTTATGGGACGGAACTCCAAATTACCGTTTTGCCCCTCCTAAGGCATCCTATATATTATGTGCCTTCTCTTTAATTCAAGGGCAATTATGAAAATTTTCATATACCAATATTCCCTTAATTGATAATTTTATCATGACTCATTAAGGGTATTACACATCAGCCCGCTGCTACCCTTGGTCGCTGCTCGCATGACCTCACCGGCCACCTTCGCCCCCCATTGGCCGGCCATCGCTACTTCCGATGCTACCCCAAGCTCCAGCAACCGCGACCATGGCCTCGATTTCTTCAAGTCGCTGCTACTCTTCTTCGTCAGCCATGGTAGCCATGGTTGGTTGGCCTTCAAGCTCTCTCTCACACTCTCTCTCTCGCACAAGCTATCTCGGCCATGCTCTCTAGCTCCCGCGATCTCACTCTCCTCTGCTTTGGCTCTCGGCCAAATACCTCAATCAGATATAAATTAAGAGAAATGGGGCACTGTAGCAAGCTTGCTCCCCAAGCTCACGCGTATATTTATATATATACACAATTACACATTTGTCCCTCTCTAATTTTGAAATATCAAAGGCAAACACTTAGGAAGCTTCAAGAAAGCTTCCTCTCGCGCGCACACACATAAATACACATATATATATAGTACACAAATTAAATTAATTCCCCAACTTCACATTAATCCCACTTAAGGAATTTTAATTACACTTGGGAAGTTTTGATAATATCATTTGGGTCGTCTAAGACCTAAATTAATCACCCTCACGCCACCTAGATTCTTTATTTTCCAAAATTAATTACCGACATTTACTTGATAAAGGTCGATTTTGTCCCTACGCCTACACGAGACCTTTATTCGACTCGAAAACACTTCAAGGTTGCCTTACTCACCAAACTGGACCACACCTAGGGTCCCCTCAGCTTCCCAGAGGTCCCTTGCAACCATTCGGTACTAGCACCCACTCAGCCTTATACAGTATTTATTCCAAAAATTATTCTCGTTAGGACTGCTTCTAGCGTCATAAATCCCGCCTCGAGGCACTCATCAATCTCTTGCCCTCTTCCTTGGACATCCAAGTCCCTACGCACTCCCTGCCATCGATTCGCCAAATTTTAAAATTAAATTCTCGAGATTGACCGTTGGGTTTCCCGGACCACTCGAGGTCCTGACAACATAATCTAAATTTATTTATTTTCAATACCATGTAACACCGAGTATTACATTCCACCCCCTTAAAGAATTTCTTCCTCGAAATTCACTTTTCCTTAATCTCTTGCCCAAGATAATCACATTCTCGGGCTATATGGAAAATTCCCATGCTCGAGAATCTTATAGCCTAACCATTTCTCAGCCTTTACCTCGGGTTATTCCCACCTCAAGGCTTTGCTTAGGCATTTGGTCCTTCGCTTCTTGAGAACATTCACCAATCGAATGCCACTTTGGCCTCCAGCCAAACTGCACCACTGGTCGCTGATCATGCTTACTGCAACAATATCCATCTCCGGATGGATTTTCACTGCCTCAAAGCATCACTTTGCAATCCACTTCCCATTTTCCCATCAGTCAAAATCATGATACGCTAACATTGCATCATTGATCAGTCTACCATGATTTTACGCCGATCACACACAGCAACGTTTCTCACTGCTAATCACACATGGCCGCGATTTTACGCTGGTCCAACCAGCAACATCTTAGCACCGATCATCTGCCACAATGTCTCTTCTGGTGCCCCCAAGACACTTTGACACCCATTCTACCATAGCATACTGCCATTAATCACACACATGCATAGTTTGAGTCCATTCTTATGGCAACCTCTCATTACCGATCAACTAACTATTCTAGCACTACACGGGAAGCAACCATTTGGCCCACCCAACCAACTTCGACCATTTCATACATTGTCTTCTACCTTGACTAGTCGACCTTCATTTATCGATATGATTATGCATAATCAATATACTCAACACCATGCTAGGTTATTTCACATTTCAACCCTACGCGCACTACCTGAGTTCCCCTTGAGCTTGGCAATGCACGCACCATTACAATCTCACCTCGAGCTTAACCATGCTCGGGCCATAACCTTCTCCCAACCAGGAGCTCCTCGCATAAGCACACAGACTCCTCTGGCCTTCCTTTCTGGTCAATATTACATGCTAATAGGGGTCTCATACTGATCGGTGCTATCGAACACCGATAGATTAGATGAATAATGATTCGGATTTGCAATAAGGGTGCAACCCAAAGTCGTCTCCCAACGAACCTCAAACGGATTTGTCAAAACAAGACTAAACGGGGGGGGGGGGGGGGTTGGTGAAAAACAGAAAACAAAATAAACACGAAGACAGTAAATCGAGATGCAACCAGTTGCAACCTTTCCTCCCTACCCGGATATCATCATCCACCATATAAAGAACCTATTTATCTTTAATCTCCAGATCTAAAAAGATGCTTAACAATCGCCGAAGACTAAATCGAAACAAATATAAGAATCACAGAAGATCTTCTTGATCAATATACAAGTTTCAATTTCTTTTAGCACACGGATCTAAAACCGACATGAATAATCGCCCACTAAGTTTATTTTATTTCTTGTAACCAATACCTCAATCGAGCCTATTAGTCAAATCTGCCCAAGCATCATGCATGCATTCATACGATCGCATATAATACATACACACTTGAGAAGAAACAAAGAAACAAAACCATAAGATTAAAGATGAAAACAGATATACAAAAACGTCCAAAGATTCAAACCGGATAAGGAGTATGGCATGCAACTAGTTACAAAATCCTTAGCCTTCTATCTTGACAAGAACAATGGAGAAAATGAAAATTGGCTACTATTCATTTGGGAAAAGAATCTCTCCAAAATCGGCCACTTAATGTGCTTAAATAGAGCTTAGGGAGGAAACCCTAGGTTACTGCCACTTCACATCCGATTTCGAATATGATAACGTGCGTTCTGGGCTTCGTCCCCTTCATAAAAATTGTGGATCAGGAAGAGTAGATGAATTTGGGATTTTAAATCACTTGATTTGGACATCAGAAGCTCAATTTATGGCCTTTTAAAGATTCCATGTTTGTGCAGAATTCTAATCCAACTAGGATTTGGCCCAGCTTTTCGGCCCTAACTTGAAGCAATATTTGGAGGCCCAAACGAACTCGGATTTGGACAAATCATACCATTATGGAAAGCCCAAGAAGTCCTATACAATATCTCTGAAGACATCATTCACGTTTTAGGATTATAACTTGGCTAAAAACTCGAAAGAAGCACAGAAGGTCAAATCTGTGAGCACACTTTTGCTTCTTTGTCTCCAATCTCCTTGTTTCCCTTCTTGCCATCAAAATTTCTCATGACCCAGGAAGCCCTATCTGTCCAAAATAAGATAAAATAGTGTGAAGCCCAATTCCTATAAAATAAAATAAAACAAAATCAAGATGAATAAAATGACACAACTAACGTGCAAAAAGACTAAATATGAGGGCTAAATAATATGAAAATATACGCTCTATCACATACCCATACCAGGGAACTCTTCACTGAGCAACCTTTCTTCAATTCTCTACCCCATTTCATCTTTTACAATCATGTCCCATGCTAGGCCTTTACCTTGACTATTTAACCCTACCACGAGTCATGGATCCTACCATTGCACTTAAAAGCGTGGAACCATTCATCGACTCTCATCATCATCCACGGTGTGTGGCATAAGTGATTGGCTTATTACCATCTGCACAATCACTTATTACACCACACCTGTAGGATGACTCGTGCCTTTGGTCCACACCAGAATAAGTTAACATGGTTACACCCCACTCTTGTAGCGATCTTCTTAGCCAAATTCACTCGCCTAGCTTCAATTTCATTAGGACCTTTCAAATTCCGCCATTTCTCAACAGAGCCTCATATTATGGAGGCACGAATCTTTTCGGCCATCTTAAATCAGGTTCATTCTCAATTCGCAATAAACACCTGATGATTAGTGGTTAATTTTGTAAAAATTTTGTTATAATTATACCCTTCTTTCGATCTTAAATATGGTTTAAATTAGATATTAATATATATTTTACGGTTATATGCAAGTTTAAATTGAAAGATAAATGAAATGAAGTTCTAAAGTAAATAATAATAATATATAAAATTATATATAATACATATACATCATTATATGCATGCATGTACTATATATATAATATAATCTAATATATATGTGTGCTATGTGTAATACATATATATAATATATAATTTATTAATAATATTAAATTATTTTTTTTATTTTTAGCCATGAAGCATTCAAGCCCATGAAGAATTCAAGTCCATGAAGAAATCAAATCCATGAAGAAATCAAACCCATGAAGAAATCAAGTCCATGAAGAATTCAAGCCCATGAAGAATTAAGGCCCAATTTGAGCAACCCATGGAGAATATTATTTGGAGAAGGCCCAAGGATTATTTTTAATCCTAATGAAGATTAAAAACCAATTTATAGAAATCTATTTTTATTTTGTATGTGAGAGCTTTATTAGGTGTGTTTTTTAGCTAAAATCCATTTAACTATTAGGTGGATATTATAGCTAAAATCCATTTAACTTTATGAGTGCTTTATTAGGTATGTATTTTAGCTAAAATCCATTTAATATTAGGTGTGTATTATAACTAAAATCCATTTAACTTTAAGTGTGTGAGTGCCCATTAGATATAATTATGTCTAGTTAAATAATTGAAATTGTGTGGTTTGTATTGCATCTTGTGGCCTATAAATAGATCACTTGATTGCATTTGTAAGTGTGATTATTATTCTTGAATAAAAGTTTAGTTGTTTCCTTATAATTCTCTCTTTGAGAATTGTTATTGTTCTTTCTCATTTTTTTTAGTACTTTCTCTTATAATCTTACTTTTTTTTCTTTCTTCTTTTAAATTCTTATGTCATTTATTATTACTTTATTATTCACCGCCTAAATGGCCGGTTAATTTGTGCCTTTAAATTTCTGTAATTTTAATTCTTGTCATTTAATTATTCACCGCCTAAATGGGCGGTTAGTTTATGCCTTTAAATTTCTGCAATTTTAATTCTTGTCATTTAATTATCCACCGCCTAAATGGCCGGTTAGTTTATGCTTTTAAATTTCTTGTCATTTAAATTCTGTTATTTAAATTACGTCATTTAAATTTCTGTCAATTAACTTTCAAATAAAAATGAGTAGTTAAATCTAATCTTGGGTTAAGGCAAGGACAGTGTCCAATGCCAATGATTCCCAAAGAAAGCTGCGCTTTAAATAAGTAACATTAATTTAAATTTCAGTATGAGTGTGTATTAATTATTAAAAAATCACTAGGTTTGGATTGGAGCGTAAGCCTAACTTAGAGCTTTCATGCCATGTATGAGAGTTACTAGAACTGGAAACGCTATCATACCCAAACCCGGATGATTAATTTAGTTGTTTTGTATATTAATTGTAATTGGATTTATGGTAGTTGCTTAAATTAGAATCCCGCATATCATGTATGGGGATTGCTTAACCTAGAACTATCATCATCTCTAATTGCATTTAATAACAAACCTTCATATCTGAAATTAAATTAATGTTGCTAATCTTATATGCTAAAATTTGGGAATCAACGGGTTGGTACTGAAATTGTCTTAACTCAAGCACTATCCAAATTCATATTTTTACGTTTAATGTTTATTTCAATTTTTGCCTTACTTTATTTTCTAGTATCTGTTGTCTAAAAACAAAACCATAAAAAATCTTGTTGTCAATTTGTCCAAATGCGTGTGCGTGTGTGTGACATTCTTTTTCTTTTGCCATAAATAAATCTCCCAGTGGACGACCTGGATTCATCCAGAAAATATAAATTTAAATTTGGACTACAACTGCACTCGTACACTGGCGAGTATAAACCTCTCACTAAAATAAAAAAAATATAAAAGTTTTATTATGATTTGTTTTTATTGTGTTTTAATTGCAGGGTGAGAGTGCAGTCAAATTTTGGCGCCGTTGCCGGGGAGATTAAGGCAAAAACAAAAAGAAAAAAATAAAAAAAATAAAAAAAAATAAAAGAATAAGCATCTCTTGATAAAATCGGTAACTCTATTTCTCTTTTACTTTATTTTTGTTTGTGCATTGTATATGAGACTGAGATCAGGTAGAATTTTGAAACAGTATTTTCATATCATTCTGAGTCTTTACCTGCAATTGGATTGTCAACTTTACACTCATGTCTCAAAATTACTACAATCTGTCTGCACAAGATACTTATCATGATGAAAATTATCATTTTGAATCCGATTTGTCTAGACCTCTTAAGGATTATCTATACCCTCTTAGGCAAACCACTTTTGATTTGCAATCAGACACTACCCATTTGTTACCCACTTACCATGAAATTGAGGTTTGGTGTGCTGTGTGTGAGACTTCAGCTCATTTAACGGATGACTGCCCTATAATACCTGCTTTTAAGGAGGTATTGTATGGTCAATCCAGTTACACACACACACACAACTATGAGAGAATGTATTACCAAAACCATGAGGAAAACTACCATTCAGACTTTGATGCATATCACCTTAATTCACACTTTCATCCAAATTTCTTATGGGAAAATGATTTTGTAGCCCAACCACATGAGCACTTCCTTTCCCAGCCTCAATCATTTCAAACTAATGAAGGGTCTACATTCGATGCATATCAACCCCCTCATGGGAGTTCATTAGAAGATACCTTCAATCTATTTATGCAAGGCCAAATGGAAATTTTTACACAAATGTCCAAATGTCAAGAACATACCATTAGAGTTACAGAGGACATTAGGAACCAATTGACACAGCTAACACAGACTTTGAGCATGTCAGAGCCTGTCCATCCCAACTCACTCCAAATCCCATTAATAAAACTCATCATCAAAAGTGAAAGTCAGGAGCAGGACATAGGAGTGACTGTCTTAAGGAATGGAGAAATAATTGAGAAACTTGATGCCCCTAGGACAATACACCCTTTGGTGCAAGAAGAGAGAGTGGTTGATCACAGTGAGGTAGATGTCAATGAAGCCTTGGAGGAAGAAAAAGACCAAAATGATGTAAGAAAAGAAGAAACCTGGGAGGAAGAAGAGGATAAAATTCGAGAGCTAAAATGTGAAAAAATCATAAGTTTATCCACATTTCCCCCTCAATTTCTATCTTTTAGGTTAGTCAATATTATTGAGGATCAAATTAAACCAAACACGTGTGAGATGTTTGTGCAAATTAATGTGCCATACGCGGATATAATAAAACCAACACCTCCGGATGATATATTTTCAAAATATATATGTGCATTCATGAGAAAAATCAATTTATATAATTTTGAAAATAACTTTAAAAGTGGTGTAGTGAATGGGAGATATTATACGATTAGGTGGGCAACCACTCATTTGATCCTTAATTGGAAGAAAAGAAAAAAAAAATTCTAAAAAAAAAAATAAATAAATAAAAATATAATAAAATAATTTTATATATATATATACATATAAGTTGTTCCTTTTCTTCATTACTTAACTAGTGTTTCTCTATGTGCAGTCTAAATAAAATTTCTCCATACGAGTTTATGTATTGAAAACCGCCAGGTATGCCTATCTTCTATCCTTTTATTGCCAATTGAGGACAATACGCAATTTAAGTTGGGGGGTAAGGTGTCTACAAAATTTTACCTAAAAAAAAAAAAAAAAATTTAAAACAAAATTAATTAAAAAAAAATTGAATTGAGAGAGACAGAATTGACGCTGGTGGTAGCCATCTTTTCTTGGGCAGTGCAATCACACTGCCCTATAAAGAAAGAAGGCACACTGCCAAATGTTGAAAACAGAGGTGCCGAGCGTTGAAAAAAAAAAAAGGCACACTGCCAAATGTTGAAAAATGAGACGCTAAACGACGTCAAGTCTGACGGTGCAATTATGGCATGCCTCGAGTCGAGTGTAGAATAGTGATGCCCATTGCTCTATAAGAGACTCCATATCTGTATGAGGCAAGTCACCCCTCTTGAGCTCAATCTTCTCTCCTTTGTGTTATTCTCCGATCAGGTACTCTCATCCCTTTTGTAAAGTTTATAGTTCTTTACTTTCTTCTTAGTATAATTTTTTTTTTTTTAAAAAAAAAAATGGATCTTTATCTCTCAAAAATTCACAAGTACTATCCATCTCTCCCGCAGAATGATTTGAAAAAAATTTATGTTGCTAGGTGTGAAAGACTTAGGTTGTTGATGCTTAATAACATCCCTGAAGATATTCGTTGGCTGATCGAAGCAAAAGTTCGATTAGCTGGTGAAACTTCACCTAGTTTTAAGCATTTTCCAGGCTTAGGGAAGAGTAGTTTTGCGAAGAAAAGAAGAGCGAAAAGAGTGAATGGTTGTTACAAATGTGCTCGATGGACCTGTAACACACGATGCAAATCTGTGGGGTTTACGTCCATAAATCGAGAAGATAAAATTAGTTTCATAAAGGATGGACTGAGTAAAGAGTCTTTGGATGATATCCGATTGACTCTTGAGACGCATCCATGTGGAATAGTGCAAAGAGAACTTCTTGCTTTATGGACCCAGTTTAGAAGTGACCACCAACGCTATAGTCTTGGGAATCTGACTAAAAATGACCCTGTTTGCCAATCTATAAGAAAATTGGATGGGAAGCTTATCCCCGCTTCATAGAAAGTGTTTAAGCCGTTTCTGGACGTAAAACCAGAGGAAGATGTGAGCCACAATCACAACTACTTATACATACGCATGATTTTTGTTTGTATTTATTTCTTGTTGAATTGTTGTATAGCTACTTTTGATCGCCAAACTTCTTTTCAGGACATACAAAAGGAACAAACATGGAAGGCCAGTTAGTTCGTCGAATCAATACCATATGCGTACTTTGTGGCTCTCAACTTGGGAGCGATATTTGTTATGCACTTGCAGCGAACGAACTTGGTAAAAAATTAGGAGAAAAAAAAATTAATTTGGTATATGGAGGGGGAAGTCGTGGATTGAATGGTTATGTTTCACAAGCTGTACATCTTGGAAATTCATCTGTGGTAGGTGTAATGCCAATCCCTTTAGCTGAACCACATATTTCCGGGATTACACGCGGTCAACTTATAGAAACGACTTCTATGTCTGAGCGCATGGCTTATAAGATTTATCAGTCAGATGCTTTCATTGCTTTACCAGGAGGTTTTGGAACACTTGAAGAAATCTTTTGTATAATCTCCTGGGCCAAGAGTAATCTCCATACCAAACCCATTGGACTTTTAAATGTTAACCATTTTTTCGATGGGTTACTCTCTTTTCTTGATCAGGCTGTGGACCAACAGTTCATTTCTCGTTCAGCAAGAAAGATTCTCATTTCTGCATCCACCATTGATAAGCTGCTAGAGAAATTACATGCTTATGTTCCACAGTACGATCCTCATGAGCCTCGGATAGACTGGTCTAAGGCAATTAGTAACAAGCGCCAAAGGGGTCCGATTAATTTAGATTTATCACTGTGAGAAATGCTCTTTATTAAGATGGCTGAGTAAGGAGTACTTTTTGTACTCTTGAGACGCATCTAGTTATTGTACAACTCGCAGAATTTTTCTTGATTGTGTTCTTTAAAAAAAAACAAAAAAAAAAAAAAAAAAACAAAACTGTGGAATGTTGTTAGCAAAGTCTTTGATAAGATGGCTGAGTAAGGAGTACTTTTTGTACTCTTGAGACGCATTTTGCTTATCTTATGACTTGCATGAAATTTTTATTTTTGTGTGAAAATATAAATATATATATATGGTGTGCTCATTTGTTGTTTAAGTTTTAGCAGTTCACAGCAAAATGAACTTGTGGAGTTACAGGTATTCCTAACAACCCTAATTTATTACTGCAATTCAAGTTGGGGGGTGTAAGGTCTAATTATGAATCATCTGGTTTATATTTAACTGTGAGTTTGCTATTGTTAGTTTGTAGTCTTGTGTGACTTGATTATCTTTATCTGCTCTTATTAAAAAAAAAAAAAAAAATTGTGTTTCAAATAACGCTATTCCTAAAGTTTTGAAGTTATGCACTGATAGCCGGTTAAGTTTGCAATACGAAACATGGATGCATTGATTTCTTATTTGAAAACGTATGTGCATTAGAATAAGTAATTTGCATTCATCGGGGATTCAAAATTTAAAAATTGGTTATCGGTCATAAAGTCAAAGGTAACAGTAATTAGCTGATTAGTACATTGTATGATCCCTCAACAGAAGTGGAGACTATTACCCAAGTGAGTGTTTGAGCCTAATAACCGTTAATTCTAAGTGAAATAACACTTACTCTAAATATGTTTTATTGTTTATCTTATCTTTTCAATGGCTTCAACATATCAATTCGTTTTGAATGTCTAGTATGATAATGGATAAGTTTGACTGGTTTCAAACTCTGAATTAGATGACTGAGTATCATCGTTTTGTAGAAGCATGATAGAGGGATCAATTTCTTTCATTTTGAGCTTATTAAATCTTTTTCTTTCTTTAAATTAACCTCCTTTGCTATCCCATTTGAGCCATTTGTAGTACAATTTCTTTCGTTACCCTCGTTTGGTGTGATTTTGAGAATTAGTCTGTTTATCTATTTTCATATTTAAAGAAAAAAAAAAGAAAAAAAAGAAAAAAAGAAAAAAAAAGAAGAAAAAAAAAGTGAAAAAAAAGGGAAAAAATTCTCTTAGCTATTCAGCATAACTGTTTCAAAAGAAATGGTAAAAAAAAAAAAAAAAAAAAAAATCCTGACACACCCTTTGCACACTCTACCTTTTCTTTGACAACCCGTATTAACCTTATAGCCCCATTACAACCCATTCTGGTCCCTTTTTGATGCTATAAATCATGTGATCTCAGAATTCGAGTTTGGAGTAGGGAATCATGTTTAAATTCAGAAGTTACTCATCTAGAGCATTATTCCAATCATGAAGCTATGTCAATTTTCTTGTTCTTTCATGAAAATACGTTCCTTGTATTTGGGATGGCACCGAGTTTTGAACTTGTTCTGCATTTACTCTTATAACGGTGCACCCCCTTGTGTGTACACCTGAGGAATCCTTTTTATTGGAGAGAAAATTCATAGTGAGATTTGAAGTCAAAACTTTGAGGGAGTAAGTCTGTGTGTTGGTTATCCTAATTTCTATTCCTGAGATTGTATGACCTTTAACCAAAAATCTGATTTAGAATGCTAAATTACTTATTCGATTTTATGCATTTTGGTTTCGAATTTGAAATTTTTACATTCATATAGTTATTGTGAATAAAGTTTGGCAGGTGTATAGTCTGATTGCTAAGGGACTAGCAATGTTTAAGTTGGGGGGTATGATTAGTGGTTAATTTTGTAAAAATTTTGTTATAATTATACCCTTCTTTCGATCTTAAATATGGTTTAAATTAGATATTAATATATATTTTATGGTTATATGCAAGTTTAAATTGAAAGATAAATGAAATGAAGTTCTAAAGTAAATAATAATAATATATAAAATTATATATAATACATATACATCATTATATGCATGCATGTACTATATATATAATATAATCTAATATATATGTGTGCTATGTGTAATACATATATATAATATATAATTTATTAATAATATTAAATTATTTTTTTTATTTTTAGCCATAAAGCATTCAAGCCCATGAAGAATTCAAGTCCATGAAGAAATCAAATCCATGAAGAAATCAAACCCATGAAGAAATCAAGTCCATGAAGAATTCAAGCCCATGAAGAATTAAGGCCCAATTTGAGCAACCCATGGAGAATATTATTTGGAGAAGGCCCAAGGATTATTTTTAATCCTAATGAAGATTAAAAACCAATTTATAGAAATCTATTTTTATTTTGTATGTGAGAGCTTTATTAGGTGTGTTTTTTAGCTAAAATCCATTTAACTATTAGGTGGATATTATAGCTAAAATCCATTTAACTTTATGAGTGCTTTATTAGGTATGTATTTTAGCTAAAATCCATTTAATATTAGGTGTGTATTATAACTAAAATCCATTTAACTTTAAGTGTGTGAGTGCCCATTAGATATAATTATGTCTAGTTAAATAATTGAAATTGTGTGGTTTGTATTGCATCTTGTGGCCTATAAATAGATCACTTGATTGCATTTGTAAGTGTGATTATTATTCTTGAATAAAAGTTTAGTTGTTTCCTTATAATTCTCTCTTTGAGAATTGTTATTGTTCTTTCTCATTTTTTTTAGTACTTTCTCTTATAATCTTACTTTTTTTTCTTTCTTCTTTTAAATTCTTATGTCATTTATTATTACTTTATTATTCACCGCCTAAATGGCCGGTTAATTTGTGCCTTTAAATTTCTGTAATTTTAATTCTTGTCATTTAATTATTCACCGCCTAAATGGGCGGTTAGTTTATGCCTTTAAATTTCTGCAATTTTAATTCTTGTCATTTAATTATCCACCGCCTAAATGGCCGGTTAGTTTATGCTTTTAAATTTCTTGTCATTTAAATTCTGTTATTTAAATTACGTCATTTAAATTTCTGTCAATTAACTTTCAAATAAAAATGAGTAGTTAAATCTAATCTTGGGTTAAGGCAAGGACAGTGTCCAATGCCAATGATTCCCAAAGAAAGCTGCGCTTTAAATAAGTAACATTAATTTAAATTTCAGTATGAGTGTGTATTAATTATTAAAAAATCACTAGGTTTGGATTGGAGCGTAAGCCTAACTTAGAGCTTTCATGCCATGTATGAGAGTTACTAGAACTGGAAACGCTATCATACCCAAACCCGGATGATTAATTTAGTTGTTTTGTATATTAATTGTAATTGGATTTATGGTAGTTGCTTAAATTAGAATCCCGCATATCATGTATGGGGATTGCTTAACCTAGAACTATCATCATCTCTAATTGCATTTAATAACAAACCTTCATATCTGAAATTAAATTAATGTTGCTAATCTTATATGCTAAAATTTGGGAATCAACGGGTTGGTACTGAAATTGTCTTAACTCAAGCACTATCCAAATTCATATTTTTACGTTTAATGTTTATTTCAATTTTTGCCTTACTTTATTTTCTAGTATCTGTTGTCTAAAAACAAAACCATAAAAAATCTTGTTGTCAATTTGTCCAAATGCGTGTGCGTGTGTGTGACATTCTTTTTCTTTTGCCATAAATAAATCTCCCAGTGGACGACCTGGATTCATCCAGAAAATATAAATTTAAATTTGGACTACAACTGCACTCGTACACTGGCGAGTATAAACCTCTCACTAAAATAAAAAAAATATAAAAGTTTTATTATGATTTGTTTTTATTGTGTTTTAATTGCAGGGTGAGAGTGCAGTCACCTGACTTAAACCATGGATAATGATTCTCCTTATCCTTCTCGACAATGACATACCAGGTCAGCAACGAATTTCCTTTCGCGGACGTTGCATCTCCCCTCTCATAGGTCAACCTGATCCATACAACCCTATTCTTGGATTAACGTTTCTCTACCATCTTTCCATTTCTCGGATGGCTTACTGATCCCTTGAAAATCTCTGGTTTCTCCCGAATTTTCCTATACACTTTGATTCAATAAGCTCACATCACTAGGTGAGCAACCACATTAGGTTTAATGCCACCATCATCGTTTAGGATAACCTTCTGTCATCACTTGGCGCCACCTCCATCCACAACCACGACTTCAGAGCTACTTACGCCACTGACTAACTACTCTCACGATGCCACACAACCATGGCTAGACACTGCATTACTGCTGTCGCTATCACCAGTCAGCGTCTTCGGTCGCTATCGACTACCCCTGGCCGATCACCAACCAACTCCACTAGTTACTTTCTTCACAACCATTAACCCCTAACAACAAGGTTAAATTTCATCAATTGCCCACACTCCAAGGCATCCCTCTAGCTGTACTACTCACAGCTATCTGGTGATTTCATCACCTAAACACCATTCTTGGGAATCAATCTCGTCCCACAAGCTCTTCCTTCGAGTTCTCATCACCCATTGGTGACATCTTAAATTTGCCCTCATCTTCCACCTAACCAACTCGATTAACTCTAGCCGGATCACCCGGCTCACAACCAATACATCCTTCCTCCAGGCATTACACTTGCAATCATCGACTATGAGTTCGATTTAAACTCCACCCATTGGAAATCACCCCTGCCACTCATGTGGAACTCACATTTCCCCTCCATGCCATAGGACTCACATTCCTACTTAGGTATTTTCCATCACAATGGCTTTCCCCGGGTGATCCATTCTGATAAAGTTGTAGCGCCTTAGGAAGTTTATCCGGTGTTGTTGCCTTATGCTCAACCTTTCTTGGAAGAACATCTCAAGTTCCACCCAGACCACATTTCAACACTACAATCTATAACCCTTGCTACGGAGTAGCACTCCTTCAAGCGGCACCATTCTGCCCTGACCAACCATCTTTTATCCCCTTGGATCTCTTTCTCAACACCCACCTGGTCTAACCACCAAGACCCGCTAAACCTTTATGTACACGGTCAATCAACAAGGCTTTACATCACAGTCCTCGAGCCTCTTGTAACATCCTAGATTTTCAACTCAAATATGATATAATACCTGAGGTTATTAGGTTCTAATACTTGAGGAAATAGGTCATTTCAAGTGATTATAGAAGCCTTGAGGCAAAGGTTCAATTTCTGAACTAGTGGCAAAATTGTAAATACTAAAGTTCAGGTAAAAGTGTAATTTACCAAAAATCTTGGGGTGCTAAGTGTAATTTATCCATTTTTCATGGACCAAAAAGTGCAACAAAAAATGGCCCGGGGACCAAGTTGCAAGGGTCTAAGTGCAAATTAATCAAAAAATTTGGGGCAAGGTGTAGTTCTTGAAACCTTAAAAATATCCCTTCAAAATGGATTTCAAATTCAAATCAAATGGAGCTTTGGATTCCAAACTCTATTAAACTCAATTAAGAGACGAGTGGTGCATTTGGGTTGGATGCACATGGGAGAAATGATGAAGCCTTATCTTCAATGACACATGGCAATCAACCATTGGCCAGTTGGAAGATAAGATAAGGTCACATGATGGCTCATAATGACCCTTTGAGGTGGCATTGCATGATTGGCTAAGGAAAAGCTTACTTAGCTTCCAAGTTTGCAAAAGTCTCCAATCCTTATCCCTAAGGACATGTGGAGGTAGGATTTGAAGTGTAATGATGAGAAATGTGGAAAATACAATTAACCGTGTGGGATGTAGTTATAATGATAGGAAATGTAGAGAATGTAATTTACCATGTGGGATGTAATGATGGGGAATCTTGAAAATCTAATTAAACATTTGGAGGCACAAATCCCTAGGGACACATGGCATATTTTAATTGGATGCTCATAGATGGAATGATAGCGCGACACATGGCGCGATTTGGTTCGTCGAAGTTTCCTATAAATAAGGGCTTTGGGGTTATTCATTTTGGGCACCAAATAAGGAGGAAAAGGAAGGGATTTTGAGGGAGGAAATGCTGTCGAAAAGAAGGGAAAAAGTCGAGGGAAAATAAGCCTTAACAGAATTTTTAGGTTTTTCTCGAAGTTCGTGCCAAGCAGTAAGAAAAACTGTGAGAAAACCCATCCCGCTCGTTATGAATCGTGCTTCCTAAGGTAATCGGTCAAGGTGAGTGATTCCTACATGTTTTGTGACACTTTGAGCATTTGTTGCTTCACTTGTGTGTGGATGATGGATTGCATATCATGCCTTCGTGGCTTACATGTCATCTTTTCCCTTGGCTATGCATATTCCTTATGCTTTGTCATATATCATGTTTGTGTTGGTGACTGTGGCTAGTTGTTGGGCCATCATGGAAGAACTCGTGCTCTTACAGTGAGCCAGGGGTGACTATGATGACTGTAGAGGTGATTGCAACACCTTGGCATTACTACCACAAGGGTGGATTTCATAATGGCATTATTGCATTTGCACGCATGTACTCTCATTTTCTGAGTCACTCACCTAGATGTCATTATCTAACTTGGGTGTTTCATACCCCTGGGACATTCAACGTCCCAAGTATATTAGCATTCCAGGTACCCCGGAGACAAGCTGGAGAAAAGGCTACGAGGAGGCTGATGTTTAGTTTAACTTCATGTTATTCATGTGCTATGGATCTTATGTAACCTTTGAATTTATTTGAGATTTGTGTAAACAAGGGTTATTTAAGGCTTAGATTCACCTTATATGTTGTTGAGGGTGTAAGTCGGGGTTACTATGTATTGAACATGGTAAGAGTTGTTTGTTGGATTTTGGAAGTTTTCGAATGATACATTGTGAATAGCAGCTATTATTACTCAAGGTTGTAAGAAGTGTGTGGGTGTCCTGCAATTGTACCTTTAGTGATGTATTGTCTTTTGGAATATTGGAGGTCGTGAGCATTTCTCATACTTGTAAAGGAACTATAGTGGAAACCCCCTTTATTTAGATTTGGTTAAGCTTTCAGGTTTGATACAACGCTTCCATTGGTAAGGGTTTCCATGACGCCCATAGGTGATGTCTTCTTATATTCCATGTTGTTGTGTATTTGGAAAAGTGGGGCGTTACAGTTGGTATTAGAGCTAGAATATATGGTTCTTATTTAAGTGTGATTGATTAATTGTGAGGATATTTTAGGTTGTGGTGGCTTTGAGGTTTTGATTCAGATTTGAATTGACTAACTTTGAGGATGTTTTTATCTATGGCAGTAATAGAATTCGAAACCAAGGAATAATTATTTTTGGTTTTGAGAGACAAACGATTGTATGTAGATATACCCGGATGGACAAAATAGTGAAATGAGGAGTCTATATATGTGTATAAATGCAGGTAAATGTAAATAGCATTGTATGATGTTCTCCTGTTACTGATCTTTGAGTTTTGATGATAGGATAGGCTACTCATTGTTTGAGGTTATCCCTGTTAAGGACGACAGGATCCGGTTAGTACGTAAATTGGACAAGACGCGAGTAAGCATTTGGTTATTTGGAAAATCTTGGGAAGGACTAATTAAATTATTGAAGGAAGATAGAACCCTTTATATGGGAGTTTATTTGAGGTCTATTGGGTGCTAAGGAGATCGTTTGATCATTTTGGGAGATGAGAAATTTTTATTAACAAGTATTTTGCGAAAACCTGATGGACCTAGGTCTCGAGGATTTTGAGGGGTTAGTTTGTAAGATAAATTATTTATGAGAATTCTTGAAACTTGAGGAGTGTATGGAGTCAAGGTCATGAAGAGACTATGTCAATTTGAGGATTTTAGGGGTTTCTTTGGAAGATTATTTTATTTTCTACATAAATTTTGGGATTCAAGAGATACACCTGATGGTACTAACTTTAGGGTTCCTTGGTGACATGATAGATTATATGGTTGTTTTGAGGATCCTAGAAGGTAAAATAGTAAGATGAGATGTTTTAATTGACGTTACTAAATATTTGGGGCTTTGGTGACAGGATGGGTTACATGGAATTTGATGTTGTTTCAATGACTATGGTAAAGTCCAACGAGTAAGTACTTTGATTTGAGGATTGTTAGAATTTCTTATCAACAACTGTTTGTAGGAAATTGACGGATTTGAGGTCTTAAACTAATTGTATTTGGAAATATTCCCGTATATTGTAATATCCAGTAATTAATATTAAGGGTATTTTTGGAAGTTGTTGGGTCAAAATGAAATTTGTCAAAATTTCAGGCCAATCTGTAATATTCAAAACTTGAACAAAAAGGCAAGAGACAACCAAGAGGAAACTTGGAGGGTAAAAAAATGTTCAAAGAATTATGGGACGTCAAAATCAAGAGATTTGTAAAGGTTTTGGGTTAAAATTTTACAATTAGGGGCATTCGGGCCAAAGTGCAGAATCTAGAAATTGGTGGAGGGTGGTCAAAACGAGGATTTTTCTAGACTTTAAAGGGTTTATTGACACATTTTAAACTTAAGGGGTTTAATGGAATAGGTGAGAAGTCTAGGGTTTGAGTGAAATGGGCAGAATCGTGAAATATCAAAGTTTAGGGGGTGGAAGTGCAATTATCGAAAGTTGGGTGTGAAACCTGCAAATCACCGGCCAACTTTGCGACGGCCGTCGTCGAAACTTGCAAAGGGTATCAAAATGATCTCCAGGCCATGATGGTTCGATTGAACCTAGATATTGGCAGAGATCTATAGCAAATCGGTGGGAATTAATTTTTAAAAAAAAAATCGAATCTGGCCGAAAATTTCGAAGTAATTTCATCACGATTTGGTTTGATTTTGGGGCTTCTAATGATCATATTCGAAGCTTGGGAGGTAGGAAAGCTTCCTATTGGTCGAAGAACCGGTCGAAATCGGGTATAAATAGGGTTCGAGTGGCCGAGGGTTTAAAAATAAAATCGGAGATGGTTGGTCGTGTTTCGGGAAGAATTGAGTCTTGGGAATAAGGGGCTTTTGTTCCTTGAGTTCTAGGGAGTTTTTCTGGAGAATTTGGGAGGTTTTGGTGTAAGTTTTAAGGGGTTTCAGAAGCTTGGCCGGAAAATCAGGCTTCGCCGGAGCCGACCCTGTAAACGGCCGTTTGAGGCCTTTCCAGTGGATTTTTCCGACGATAGAAGGTACCCCTAGGATCGCCTCCTCAAGAGCTTCAAGGTCATATAAGTTGTTTGGCCGTTTGAAGTTGTTGTAGACCGCCGTCGCCAGAGAAGGAAGCTGGAGAAGACGAGGTGCGTGACCAGCACGTGCGGACTTCAGTCGCAGCCCACTCGCTTGGCGCGTGAGGGCGCGTGGCGCACGGTACGTTTCTGAAATTAATTTTAATATTTTTGTAAAATTATTTTAGGGATATTCATGCAAAAATATTTGGAGAAAATAGGTGTTTGGCATTTACAATGGATTTTCGAAGGAAAGAAAGGTTTAAAAAAATAAGGAAAATTGAGATAAGGATGGGAAAAATAGAAATATTAATTTCTATAGTCATAATGGCAATCAGGGGACGACTTGTCTATTAGAAGAAAGGAATTACACGATTTCTGAAGTGCAACACGCTTTTCGAGGTAAAAACCAGCTTTTTTCGAATTAAGGTGAGAGGTTCGAATCCAGTCTTACTATTGTTAGAGAGTGTCTTGACGTGTTGGTTGTGACTTCAGATAAGTAGTTACGCCTTCAGAACTTGGGATACATCGTATAGGTGTTTACTTATGTATATACCGTTTGAATGGAATAATGCATCGATTGTTTAATTTCTTAAAAATATGAAGCATGGTACGCTTTTCTTTTCATATCACCGAGGTTTTTTCTTAATTTTTGTGTTATTATTATCGGGATGGGGTCTTCTTGAGAATGGGGCAAGGTTAATCCCGGCGATCGGGTGACACGGTAGGGCACTCAGGGATTAAGTACGTCGCGGCAAGGTCAACCCCAATGGTGTGTGGAATGGATTTTTCCACGGGAGGTTGAGAATGCCAGGGAGATTTCTCATGTTAGACATAATGCATGTGATTTTTGTCTTAAATGTCATATTCTTGTGTTACTCATGCATTCGGTAATCTGTATCATGCCATCACTTAGATGATTTTATCATCTAATTTGGGTTATGCCCCTGGAACGTTCAACGTTCCAGCCAGGGACTACTGCAAGGACAAAGACGTGGCCGGTTGAGGGCAATTAGTGATGGGAGTATTAGCTGATGTATCATTTTCGGTTATTGGAAATTATTTTGATATATGTACGAACAAGCTCATGATAGTGTTATTTTTCATTTTATTATGTTGTATTTCATATCTCGCAATGTATGAACATCGTGGTAGGCCACAGTATTTATGTTACGATATTATGTTCCGCTGCGTATGTTATGACTCGTTTAGTTGAGACTATGGATCTTGTTAGCTGAATGGGCAAGACTGGGGTTCTCGGGGTTTTTACCTGCATGTGAAGATTGTTCTTGGAATCACCGCGGGCATCGGCTATTGCATGTGAAGATTGTTTCCAATGGCGCCGCGTGTGACAGACTTAGAAAAAAAAAAATTCCCAGGAATTTCCTTATAGTGACGCGCCCGTGAAAGGTGGGGTGTTACAATTGGTATCAGAGCCCTAGGTTAAAACCCTAGGATGGTTAGGCTAGGTTACAGAACTTAGCATGGTTAGAACTATTGAACAAAAACTTAGAATAGGGTTATGGATTCTAAGAGACATTTGGAATTTAGAAAGAAATGATATGGACACTTTAAGAAACACGTGTTCGAGGTTTCTGAGTTAAATTTGTGTGTCATTAGCAAGCAATGGTGAATCAAGTGTTATTGTCACACTGGACGCACAGAATCGAAGCTCGTGGAAACCCACAAGAGGAAGATGTGGTTGTGTTTCTCAATGCAATGGAAGAAATAATAGACGACGTACCTCCAAGTTACCGACAACTGAATGATCTGTCGGAGTATCAGATTGAGTTTCTTATCAACCAGATGGTAGGGGAGTGGAAGACATTTGCTCAGTGGGTATGGCAAGATTGGGTATTTGAATCCTTACACGAATTTTGCACACGAATGAGAGAACAGTATGCAGACCTTTATGGAGAAGCTATGGAGGATGAAGCTGAGGAAGGAGCCGCAGCTGAAGAACTTGAAGAAGAAGAAGACATCGTCGACTTTAGTACTGACGAGGACTCCCATGAGGATAAAGATGGACCCCCGGCTAAGTCAGATGAGGACATCGGTATAAATGAGCCATGGATCTGGAGGCCAAAGGATTAGCAAAAACAAAAAATATATAACAATATAATAAGATGTTAGGTTTATTTTTCCTGTTATGTTATTACGTTTTGTGCTTTTACCTTTAAGGAATAAGATTGTCCCTTTTTCTTGAAATGAGTTTGTCTTGAGAATAACCAATATCCGTGGTTCACTCCAGATGGTGAATACACGAAGGCCCCGAGATACTATCAATAACGATTGTGGGAGAAGGGAAGAAGATAATCTTGAAAGCCAAGGTGACCGTAGAAGTCATCTGGGGGGGAACAGACGATATGTCAGGGAATCAAGTACTGGAGAAGATCGGTTTGGGAGAATAGAAAGATTTTTGGAAAACATGTTGACTTACGTGAGTAGGGAAGAACCTACTCGGCACACAACCACGGCACTGGAACGGTACCGACATTTGAGACCCCCTGTGTTCAAGGGTAGGATTGGCGATGATCCTAGCTCAGCTGAGTATTGGCTTGAGCAGACTGAGAAATTACTTCAACACCTCCAATGCAGGGAGGAGGAGAAAGTAAGGTGCGCAACCTACACGCTGGAGGAAGAAGCAGGTCGGTGGTGGCAATCTATCGAACGTTCCATAATGAGGTCTCAACAACAACGCGAGGAAGATGGGAGGGATGTGCCAATGTATACTTGGGCAGGATTCAAGGATGATATTAACGTCAAGTACTTCCCCAAGAGCTGGAAGGAAGAAAGGATCTGGGAGTTTATGAGACTCAAGCAGACCGATGAAATGTCTGTGAACCAATACGACAACTGGTTTACTCAGCTAATTAAATACGTGCCCTTGTACGAAACTTATGAGAGTCAGAAGGCACAGAAGTTTGTTTCAAGGTTGCGAGTAAGTCTTCAACAAGTTTTAAGCGGGTGGGACATTGATACCTACAAGGAAGCATTGCACCGAGCCCTAACCATTGAGAAGAACTTAACGCGGGTGAAAATAATCAAGACTGAAGAAGGGAGCAAGGGCAGTAAATCGGGAAATTTAATGGCCCAACCTAAGGAAGAAGGGAAATGCCCTCGATGTAAAAAGAAGCACCCTGAGAAGAGATGCGTTATAAAATGCTACGGATGCGGTGAAGAAGGCCACATTGGAAGAAATTGCCCAAAGATCAAAGGAACGCCCCAAGTAGGGTATCAGGGAAAAGTGGTGTGCTATAATTGCGGGCAGCCGGGGCATATCTCGCGAGAGTGTCCAAAGAGACAAAAGATGGAGTTGCCAAGTGGAAGAGCATAGAATGTTCGTCCAGGTCGAGTGTACAACCTGACTTGTGAGGACGCAGAGGTCGATCCTGCAATTATTGAAGGTACACTTCTCCTTTCAAATATTCCAGTTCATGTTTTAATAGATCCGGGTGCTACGCATTCGTTTGTTTCGCATGCATCTGTAGAAAGTCTAAAGCTAGAGCCAAGAGAGTTGGGTTATCAAATGATAATAGCTACGCCTATGGGTTCAACCCTAAAGACAGCAGTAGGATGTCAGGGATGTATTCTCAATATAGGGGGAAAAAGTTTTAAGATAAACTTAGCATTACTAGATATACAAGATTTCGACATGATCATAGGAATGGATTTCCTATCAGTACATGAGGCGAAGGTGGATTGCAAGAATAAGATAGTAATCTTACTCGAACCTAGCGGAGAATGGATTATGTTCCAAGGCCAGAATAATAAGAGTAAGAGAAAACACGGCGTGACCTTGCAAGCATTGCAATCAGCCGAACCAAAATCAAATAAAAAAAGTCTCGAGTTGGAATCAATGAGGGTCGTGAATGAGTACCCTGAGGTCTTTCCTAAGGATTTACCAGGATTACCTCCCCCTAGAGAGATCGAATTCTCAATAGATCTTGTACCAGGTACGCAGCCTATATCCATATCTCCGTATAAGATGGCCCCAGCCGAGATGAGAGAGCTAAAGGAGCAATTACAAGGCTTGACCGACAAAGGATTCATCAGACCAAGTGTGTCACCTTAGGGAGCTCCTATACTATTCGTTAAGAAGAAAGATAGTACCTTACGAATGTGTACCGACTATCGACAGTTGAATAAGGTAACTATAAAGAACAAGTACCCTCTGCCTAGGATTGAAGAATTGTTTGATCAACTTCAGGGAGCTAGGATATTTTCAAAGATAGACCTTCGGTCAGGGTATTACCAGATGAAGATCAAACCAGAAGATGTACCCAAGACTGCTTTTCGATCGCGATATGGCCACTACGAATATTTAGTGATGCCGTTTGGATTAACGAATGTGCCTGCTGCATTCATGGATTTAATGAATCGAACTTTTAAACCCTTCTTGGACAAATTCGTAATAGTATTCATAGATGATATCCTAATATACTCTGCCAGTGAAAGAGAACATGAGGAACATTTGAGAATAGTTATGCAGACCCTAAAGCACCACAAGCTGTATGCCAAATTTTCAAAATGTGAATTTTGGCTTACTCAGGTAGCTTTTCTTGGACACATAATTTCTGCAGAAGGAATAGCTGTTGATCCAGCCAAGATAGAAGTAGTTCAAAAGTGGCAGGCACCTAAGACCGTCAGTGAAATTCGAAGTTTTCTTGGTCTAGCCGGATACTACAAAAGATTTGTGGAGGGATTCTCGAAGATATCCGCTCCACTTACTCGATTAATGCAAAAGGAAGTCAAGTTCGAGTGGGATGAAAAGTGTGAGCAGAGTTTTCAAGAACTTAAGGTGCGATTAACAATGGCACCGATTTTAGCAACGCCAACGGAGTCAGGAAAGTATGTGGTGTACAGCGATGCTTCAGGAATAGGTTTGGGATGTGTTCTAATGCAAGACGAGAAAGTGATCGCTTACGGATCTCGACAATTAAAAAGGCATGAGCAGAACTATCCAACTCATGACTTGGAATTGGCAGCCATAATCTATGCCTTAAAGTTGTGGAGACATTATCTTTATGGAGCGCAGTTTGAAATTTTTACGGACCACAAGAGTTTGAAGTATATCTTCTCTCAGAAGGAATTGAATATGCGACAATGAAGATGGATGGAATACTTGAAAGATTATGATTGTACCATTTCCTATCATCCAGGGAAGGCAAACGTGGTTGCAGACGCTCTTAGCAGAAGAAGTTCTGAAATAATAGCTATCATGATGGTTAAGGAGTGGGAAATGATTGAGGATTTTAGCCATCTGACAGTAAGTGTTAGGCCTAAGCCAATCAAGGGATATTTGGAAAATTTGACAATCCAACCTGATGTGGTGAATCAAATCAAGTTAGCTCTTCAGACAGACACAAGAAGAAGTCAATGGATAGACAAGAATGATCAAGTAAGAGCACCTGAATTTAGTTACCACAATGGTATACTACGGTTCCAAGGGAGGACGTACGTGCTAAAGGATCAAGACTTGAGACAAATCATCTTAAGGGAAGCTCATCGAGCTAGGTACACCATCCACCCAGGATCCACGAAGATGTATAAGGATCTTAGGGAAATTTATTGGTGGCCTAGAATGAAAAAGGACGTAGCAAGGTACGTTGCACAATGTGATACCTGTCAACGTATCAAAATTGAGCATCAGTGCCCAGGGGGAAAGTTACAACCTTTGAACATACCCGAGTGGAAATGGGATCACGTCACTATGGACTTTGTGACCAATCTACCTCGAAGTTCCAAAGGAAACGATGCTATCTGGGTGATAGTGGATCGATTGACCAAGTCAGCACATTTCTTGCCTATTAAGATAGGGCAACCAACTCACGCTTTGGCTCAGTTGTACATTGAGGAGATAGTACGATTACATGGAGTCCCTGCAAGCATAGTGTCAGATCGAGACCCACGATTTACGTCAAGATTTTGGGAAAGTTTCCACAAGTGTATGGGAACGCAGTTAAAACTCAGCACGGCTTATCACCCCCAAACCGATGGACAGTCCGAGCGAACAACTCAAACGCTTGAGGACATGTTGAGGGCATGCATTTTAGATTTTTCAGGAAGTTGGGAGAAGCAACTACCATTGGTAGAATTCGCTTACAACAACGGTCACCATAGTAGTATTGGGATGGCTCCTTACGAGGCCTTGTACGGGCGGAAATGCAGAACCCCACTTTGTTGGATAGAAATCGGGGAGATAGGATTAATTGGACCTGAGATAGTACAGGTTACTACTGAAAAGATCAAAAGAATTCAAGAAAAAATGAAAACAAGTCAATGTCGTCAGAAGTCGTACGCTGATCATAGAAGACGAAATTTAGAATTTCTAACCGGTGATAAGGTATATTTGAAAGTTTCCCCATTCAAAATAGCGATTCGAGGGAAAAAGAAAGGAAAACTAAGCCCAAGATATATCGGTCCATATGAAATCTTGGAGAAAATTGGACCAGTAGCCTATAGAGTAGCTTTGCCAGTAGAATTAGCAGGTATACATAACGTGTTTCACGTATCCCAACTGCGGAAACACGAGCCAGATTCTACGCAGGTTCTTCGAAACGAGACCCTAGAAATACGAAATGATCTAACCTATCCCGAAGAGCCGGTTCAAATCTTAGACCAAAGGGACCAAGTCTTAAGAAACAAGGTTATTCCGTTAGTAAAAGTGCTATGGAGAAATCATGATGAAGAAGAAGCCACTTGGGAACGCGAAGAAGAAATGAAAACATCTTATCCACATTTATTTAATTGTAAGAATGAATGATTTCGAGGACGAAATTCCTTTTTAGGGAGGAAGGATGTAATATCCAGTAATTAATATTAAGGGTATTTTTGGAAGTTGTTGGGTCAAAATGAAATTTGTCAAAATTTCAGGCCAATGTGTAATATTCAAAACTTGAACAAAAAGGCAAGAGACAACCAAGAGGAAACTTGGAGGGTAAAAAAATGTTCAAATAATTATGGGACGTCAAAATCAAGAGATTTGTAAAGGTTTTGGGTTAAAATTTTACAATTAGGGGCATTCGGGCCAAAGTACAGAATCTAGAAATTGGTGGAGGGTGGTCAAAACGAGGATTTTTCTAGACTTTAAAGGGTTTATTGACACATTTTAAACTTAAGGGGTTTAATGGAATAGGTGAGAAGTCTAGGGTTTGAGTGAAATGGGCAGAATCGTGAAATATCAAAGTTTAGGGGGTGAAAGTGCAATTATCGAAAGTTGGGTGTGAAACCTGTAAATCACCTGCCAACTTTGCGGCGGCCGTTGTCAAAACTTGCAAAGGGTATCAAAATGACCTCCAGGCCATGATGGTTCGATTGAACCTAGCTATTGGCAGAGATCTATAGCAAATCGGTGGGAATTAATTTTTAAAAAAAAATCGAATCTGGCCAAAAATTTCGAAGTAATTTCATCACGATTTGGTTTGATTTTGGGGCTTCTAATGATCATATTCGAAGCTTGGGAGGTAGGAAAGCTTCCTATTGGTCGAAGAACCGGTCGAAATGGGGTATAAATAGGGTTCGAGTGGCCGAGGGTTTAAAAATAAAATCGAAGATGGTTGGTCGTGTTTCGGGAAGAATTGAGTCTTGGGAATAAGGGGCTTTTGTTCCTTGAGTTCTAGGGAGTTTTTCTGGAGAATTTGGGAGGTTTTGGTGTAAGTTTTTAGGGGTTTCAGAAGCTTGGCCAGAAAATCAGGCTTCGCCAGAGCCGACCCTGTAAACGGCCATTTGAGGCCTTTCCGGTGGATTTTTCCGACGATAGAAGGTACCCCTAGGATCGCCTCCTCAAGAGCTTCAAGGCCATATAAGTTGTTTGGCCGTTTGAAGTTGTTGCAGACTGCCGTCGCCAGAGAAGGAAGCCGGAAAAGACGAGGCGCGTGACCAGCACGCGCGGACTTCAGTCGCAGCCCACTCGCTTGGCGCGTGAGGGCGCGTGGCGCACGGTATGTTTCTGAAATTAATTTTAATATTTTTGTAAAATTATTTTAGGGATATTCATGCAAAAATATTTGGAGAAAATAGGTGTTTGGCATTTACAATGGATTTTCGAAGGAAAGAAAGGTTTAAAAAAATAAGGAAAATTGAGATAAGGATGGGAAAAATAGAAATATTAATTTCTATAGTCATAATGGCAATCAGGGGATGACTTGTCTATTAGAAGAAAGGAATTACACGATTTCTGAAATGCAACACGCTTTTCGAGGCAAAAACTAGCTTTTTTCGAATTAAGGTGAGAGGTTCGAATCCAGTCTTACTATTGTTAGAGAGTGTCTTGACGTGTTGGTTGTGACTTCAGGTAAGTAGTTACGCCTTCAGAACTTGGGATACATCGTATAGGTGTTTACTTATGTATATACCGTTTGAATGGAATAATGCATCGATTGTTTAATTTCTTAAAAATATGAAGCATGGTACGCTTTTCTTTTCATATCACCGAGGTTTTTTCTTAATTTTTGTGTTATTATTATCGGGATAGGGTCTTCTTGAGAATGGGGCAAGGTTAATCCCAGCGATCGGGTGACACGGTAGGGCACTCAGGGATTAAGTACGTCGCGGCAAGGTCAACCCCAATGGTGTGTGGAATGGATTTTTCCACGGGAGGTTGAGAATGCGAGGGAGATTTCTCATGTTAGACACAATGCATGTGATTTTTGTCTTAAATGTCATATTCTTGTGTTACTCATGCTTTCGGTAATCTGTATCATGCCATCACTTAGATGATTTTATCATCTAATTTGGGTTATGCCCCTGGAACGTTCAACGTTCCAGCCAGGGACTGCTGTAAGGACAAAGACGTGGCCGGTTGAGGGCAATTAGTGATGGGAGTATTAGCTGATGTATCATTTTCGGTTATTGGAAATTATTTTGATATTTGTACGAACAAGCTCATGATAGTGTTATTTTTCATTTTATTATGTTGTATTTCGTATCTCGCAATGTATGAACATCGTGGTAGGCCACGATATTTATGTTACGATATTATGTTCCGCTGCGTATGTTATGACTCGTTTAGTTGAGACTATGGATCTTGTTAGCTGAATGGGCAAGACTGGGGTTCTCGGGGTTTTTACCTGCATGTGAAGATTGTTCTTGGAATCACCGCGGGCATCGGCTATTGCATGTGACGGAATTTTTCATTTGCATGTGAAGATTGTTTCCAATGGCGCCGCGTGTGACAGACTTAGAAAAAAAAAAATTCTCGGGAATTTCCTTATAGTGACGCGCCCGTGAAAGGTGGGGTGTTACATATATGGTTCATTAGAGTCTCGTACTAATAGTTAGTTTGCAGGAGTTGATAAATTTGGAATCTCGAGGATTCTAGGCAATAATCGTTTGGGAGATCCCTAATTATTTTACAGGACGGGACTTGGTACGGGTAAGTAATCTAGTCACTTGATGAAATTAAACCCCTGCCAAAAATCTTGAATGACATGTGTGATTTTGGGAGACATCTTCCTTACTTGAAGATTACTTGGGGATATTTTAGATGAAACTTATTTGAATCACATGGATTTGATAAACTTGGAGTTTCGAGAGTATTAAGTAATCGTTTGGGTGACTACTTATTTTGCAGGAAATTGGTGGATCCAAAGTCCAGAGGAATTTGGAAGCTACATGCTTGGGAGACCATTTTGCTATATGATTATTTTGCAGGTGCTCGATGGAATCAAGATCTTGAGGATTTTAGAAAATAAATGCTTGGGAGACTATTCTATTGTCTAAATTGCTTATATAAATTTGGAATATGGGAATGATATACTCATTGAGAATTTGTGACTTTAAGGGATTCAATTAGGGATAGCATACAACCCATTGAGAATTAAAAAGGAGGATATAGTAAGGTTGCCTTAGATTTTGTTACAGATTATTATGGGTATCTTATGATAGCAATTGGGATAACTAGTAGCCTTTATGGATTTGATACCTTGGATGTTGAAAACCATAGTACGATTGGTTTATGATTGTATTGGTTGAGTATATTTTGATTTACTTTGTAACACCCCCTCTCCTAGAACTAATCGAGAAGAGGTGCTACAGGGAAAATAAAATAAACTAACTGATAATCTAAAATCTGATACCATGACTGAACATCTCAATCAATTGGAATAAAAACTCTTAGTTAATACAAACTGAAATGCATAAACTCTTACTGAGGGACAATCCCTCAACTGAAATATAAAATAAGATCTAATCTAAGAAAACTCTATAGAACTCAACAGACTCCCAGACATCTTTTATCTTGAGCGGCTCCACGTACACACACTACTGAACACTGCTGCTAGGCCCCACATCTGATACTCCCCTGCTGGAACCTGGAGGGGTGAAGAGTACAAGGTGAGCTACAAAAGCTCAGCAAGTAATAAGCTGGAAAGAATACTGAAGCTGAATCGAAGAATATCGATACTGATAAATAACTGATTAAACTTGTACTGTATAATAACTGTCTGATTACATTCATAAAAATGTAATCCACATAAACTGTAAACTAAATGCAGGTATGCAACTTTGGCTCATAGGCCCACATAATCTGATAATACATACCTGTCTGATCTGAAACCTGCATACATAAAAACTGTAAGCACATACTGTGGGCAAAGCCCCTAGCCCCCTGGTTGCCACCAGGCGAGCAACTCATAAACTGAGCTAAAACTGAAACTGATGGGATCCCCGCGGACAGGCCGCCTAGCGCGCATAATGCAATGCAATGCTCACATAAATGCTGGCACACGATATGTAGTGCTCCATATAAAGTCATGCTCAATGCTCATACCAAAATGTATGCACATAATCTCACAAAATAATGCTGATCATGTCAAAATAAAATAATATTGAACATGATATGATCTTCATCTATATATTGGAATACAAAGATTCTATGAATTATGATTTATGGTATGGGTATGATTAACTTGTCATGTTCTGGCTTATGAATTCAATGTTGGAAGGTATTGAATACATTGATTGAATTAAACTTGAATTAGGACTCACTGGAAGCTAAATTAGATTTCTGGAAAAGTCATCCGGATGTCAGAAAGGATATCAGGATAAGAAGAAAGACATCCAGATATGAAGAAGGCTCATCCGGATATACTGACATTCAAAGAAAAAGCTATTCGGATATGCTAGGAAGTATTCGAATATGAACTAGGACATCCGGATATGATTTTGGTCCTCCGGATATCTCACTGATGCATTCAGATATAACTGGGGACTATTCGAATGAAAAATTCAACTTTTGCGGGAGGCATCCGGATATCAGGCGAGACATCTGGATATTATCTTGACCTTTTCGGATGTATAAACAAGCCATTCCGATATCATACTTGAAGAACTTTAGATACATCCGGATACGATACAAGGTATTCGGATATTAGAACTTAGAGTAATAGAACTTGCAATCCAAAATGGATAAGGATTAATAGAACTTGCAATCCAAAATGGATAAGGATTACTGGAACTTGCAATCCAAAATGGATGAGGATTAATAGAACTTGCAATCCAAAATGGATAAGGATTACTGGAACTTGCAATCCAAAATGGATGAGGATTAATAGAACTTGCAATCCAAAATGGATTAGGATTACTGGAACTTGCAATCCAAAATGGATGAGGATTAATAGAACTTGCAATCCAAAAAGGATAAGGATTTATAAAACTTGCAATCCAAAATGGATAAAGATTATTGGAACTTGCAATCCAAAATGGATAAGGATTACTGGAACTTGCAATCCAAAATGGATGAGGATTAATGGAACTTGCAATCCAAAATGGATAAGGATTACTGGAACTTGCAATCCAAAATGGATAAGGATTAATGAAACTTGCTCATAACTTCACTGTTATACGCATATATATATATATACGTCTCTGCTTACTGATATAAAATCTAAGAACTCAATGAAGAACTGGGATAATCTGAAAAACTGATATAAACCTGTAATGGAAGGGATTACAGGAAGAATACTTGCCTGATAGAACTCTCTGATCGAACCCTGGAGCGATCCTGAAGACTCTAGCAAGCCTCTGCTATCTCTTGGCCTCTTGGTTCTTCACATGGCGTGAAGAAAAGCTAAGCTAATGGGCTCTATATATAGACATAAAGTCCTAGATCCCTTTCCTTTTATAACTTGGAATCCCTCTCCCAATTGAACTTTGAGACTCTCAAAACCTTCTCCTATTGGGACTAGGAGACTCTTAATCCAATTCCATCTCATACATGGATTCTCATTCTTCTTTAAATACATAGTCCCACTTAATTAATAATAATACAAACATTATTATTAAAACTCTCAAATAATAATAAAACTCCAAAATTACCTTCATGCCCTTGCATTTAATTTCTACAAAATAAATGTCATTTAAATGCTATTTAAATTCTATTATCTCAATTAAAAATCACTAGTTTGCCACATTGGCAAATTCCTTTAACTCCAACATTAAAAAGAAATAAATGCTATTCTTTTCCTTCAAAATCTCTAAATTGCCATATTAAATAATTAATTGACAAAATCTCTTAATCAAATACTTCAGCAATTAATTAAATAATTCCTGAATAAATACTAGGCCCTCTAACGGGTCGTTACATACTTAGCCTACAGGGAAATCGAGTAATATTTGAGGATTATCTTATAAGGCGTTGAAGGTAATTTTTCTAAGTTATGAGAAACAGGTTAGCCGTGAGTCCTTCAAGAATAGAGGCAATGCAAGATTGAAAGCGACAACCAAGTGAAAAGGAAAAGATCATTTATTCCACTTCATGCTTTTAACGAAGCAAGCTATTGGTGGAAAGCAATGATAAGAATTTTGTCGAATCGCGAAAAGCAAGGTATGCTGAATATAGAGTGGGTATGATTTAAAGAACATTTAAAAGTTAAGTATTTTCCTTTGTGAGAGAAAATGAAAGAAAGCTTGGGATCATGGGTCTAAGTCATTGATCTGAGGGAAAAGACCTAGGTACCAAGAGAGTGACTACTACACGATATATTGTGTGGGCTTAGAGATTCGAAAGTTTGTGCGTGAGGAGGGTGATGAAACGATGGTTGCATATGTGGGTCGGGGTAGGTCGTAATTGTGAGTGGTATGTTTCCCCGATGTAGGTATGTGGTCTGTTGTGAGCTTGCTTAGGAAATGTGTTTTCCGGTAATAGCAAGCAATGGGATTGTGGTTCCCATACTTGACCTTTGGGGAAGGGAAATTTTACTCTAGTTACCGACCTGACCTTCGGTTTATTATGTAGACAGTTGTACATCCCAATAGTTATGAGCAATTGGCTCTGGTTTGATTATCTTGAATCTTGCCCTGTTGAAATATTGGACGATACGGTAGTAGATACACTCTGGTACACTTGGGAGCATGGGTTCCAGTAGAAGGGAAATTGTGAGTAGTGTTGTGTTACTCATGATTTGAAGATTTGGGTTGGTACTGAAAGACGTATAAGAAGTGACAGGAGTTGGGTCAATTACAACTCTCGGAGACGGGGTAGGAGGCTCTAGCTTAACAATAGCACCATGGGTGTGTGGCCTGTAATAGCGGATCTGAGCTTAAGGACTAAGGCAGAGGACTAGTGATGGGCTCGTGACTGATTACCGGTGCAGCTTGTGGGTTGGCTCGCGATAAGGGTGTGAGACCCATGAGTCAGAGCTACTTAGTGGACTGTAGAGACGGTCAGATGCCAAAGTTTGGGTAGCACTGTGGCTGTTATGTTGGGACTAGAATCCAAGTCCCAAAGGACCGGAGCTCTGTGATTTGATCCCTAACTGTCTGTAGATGGTTGAAAGATATTTAGATTGACAATCTATTTGAAAAGGGATTCCCAAGAATAGTAGTGTTCGTGATACGACTTATGAAGGGAGTCAATTGAGAATGGGTCAAAAACACTGACGTCGTTTTTTTTTATGAAATACTTTGATTTCTAAGTTGAATTCAGGAGCCTAAGGCCTGAAGTTGGGGCAACCATGTTGGATAAGTCACACCAAATTGAGTGCATTGTCCATCCTAATGTGAGTCTTGAGAAGTGAGATGATATCTCTTGAGGAAGGTGTTTTGGGGACACCATAATCTTGAAGAATGAGGTGGAATTTCGAGGACAAAATTTATTTTTAAGGGGGGGAGGATGTAACATCCCAGATTTTCAACTCAAATATGATGTAATACCTGAGGTTATTAGGTTCTAATACTTGAGTAAATAGGTCATTTCAAGGGATTATAAAAGCCTTGAGGCAAAGGTTCAGTTTCTGAACCAGTGGCAAAATCGTAAATACTGACGTTCGGGTAAAAGTGTAATTTACCTAAAATCTTAGGGTGCTAAGTGTAATTTATCCATTTTTTAGGGACCAAAAAGTGCAATTAAAAATGGCTCGGGGACCAAGTTGCAAGGGTCTAAGTGTAAATTATTCGAAAAGTTTGGGCCAAGGTGTAGTTCTTGAAACCTTAAAAATATCTCTCCAAGGTATCATGGATTTCAAATTCAAATCAAATGGAGCTTTGGATTCCAAACTCTATTAAATTCAATTAAGAGAGGAGTGGTGCATTTGGGTTGGATGCACATGGGAGAAATGATGAAGCCTTATCTTCAATGACACATGGCAATCAACCATTGGCCAGTTGGAAGATAAGATAAGGTTACATGATGACTCATAATAACCCTTTGAGGTGGCATTGCATGATCGGCTAAGGAAAAGCTTACTTAGCTTCCAAGTTTGCAAAAGTCTCCAAACTTTATCCCTAAGGACATGTGGAAAGCATTCATTGGCCACTTGGAGATAGAATTTTAAAGTGTAATGATGAGAAATGTGGAAAATACAATTGACCGTGTGGGATGTAGTTGTAATGATGGAAAATGTAGAAAATGTAATTTACCATGTGGGATGTAATGATGGGGAATCTTGAAAATCTAATTAAACATGTGGAGGCACAAATCCCTAGGGACACATGGCATATTTTAATTGGATGCTCATAGATGGAATGATAGCGCAACACATGGCGCGATTTGGTTCGCCGAAGTTTCTTATAAATAAGGGCTTTGGGGTTATTCATTTTGGGCACCAAGTAAGGAGGAAAAGGAAAGGAGTTTGAGGGAGGAAATGCTGTCGAAAAGAAGGGAGAAAGTCGAGGGAGAATAAGCCTTGACAGAATTTTTGGGTCTTTCTCAAAGTTCGTGCCAAGCAGTAAGAAAAATTATGAGAAAACCCATCTCGCTCGTTGTGAACCGTGCTTCCTAAGGTAATCGGTCAAGGTGAGTGATTCCTGCATGTTTTGTGACACTTTGAGCATTTATTGCTTCACTTGTGTGTCGATGATGGATTGCATATCATGCCTTCGTGGCTTACATGTCATCTTTTCCCTTGGCTATGCATATTCCTTATGCTTTGTCATATATCATGTTTGTGTTGGTGACTGTGGCTAGTTGTTGGGCCATCATGGAAGAACTCGTGCTCTTACAGTGAGCCAGGGGTGACTATGATGACTGTAGAGGTGATTGCAACACCTTGGCATTACTACCACAAGGGTGGATTTCATAATGGCATTATTGCATTTGCACGCATGTACTCTCATTTTCTGAGTCACTCACCTAGATGTCATTATCTAACTTGGGTGTTTCATACCCCTGGGACATTCAACGTCCCAAGTATATTAGCATTCCAGGTACCCCGGAGACAAGCAAGAGAAAAGGCTACGAGGAGGCTGATGTTTAGTTTAACTTCATGTTATTCATGTGCTATGGATCTTATGTAACTTTTGAATTTATTTGAGACTTGTGTAAACAGGGGTTATGTAAGGCTTGGATTCACCTTATATGTTGTTGAGGGTGTAAGTCGGGGTTACTATGTATTGAACATGGTAAGAGTTGTTTGTTGGATTTTGGAAGTTTTCGAATGATGCATTGTGAATAGCAGCTTTGATTACTCAAGGTTGTAAGAAGTGTGTGTGGGGGGGTGTCCTACAATTGTTCCTTCAGTGATGTATTATCTTTTGGAATATTGGAGGTCATGAGCATTTCTCATACTTGTAAAGGAACTATACTGGAAACCCCCTTTTGTTTAGCTTTGGTTAAGCTTTCAGGTTCGATCCAACGCTCTTGGTCAAATGGAAGATCCTTTGGAGAAGAAGATGTTGAGCTTCAAAAACTCCACCAAAGCTCTTGATCTTGACTACCAAAACCATTCTTGAAGCTCCAAATGAAGAAGAAGAAATTGGGAGATAAGGGAGAAAGGAGAAGAAAGAAACGAGAGGGAGAGAAGAGTGAATGGCTTACTCTATTTCTCTCTTTTATAATATCCCTTCATTCCCATTTTGGCCTCCCACCATAATACAAATGCCCTCCTTGTCCCTTCTTTTCTTTTTCTCATTTAAGTAAAAAGAAATGCATATAAATGTACATATACAAGGCCCCCCAATCGGCAGCCCATTTGCTTCCAATTTCAAGCCCACAATTGTGGACTTTTCCACATTTGAATTTTCAACCACTTGGCCTTTGACTTTTCAACAACTCTCTCACTTTAAATTTTTAATTCTACTCACTT
Source organism: Diospyros lotus (assembly GCF_014633365.1). Classification (NCBI taxonomy): domain Eukaryota; kingdom Viridiplantae; phylum Streptophyta; class Magnoliopsida; order Ericales; family Ebenaceae; genus Diospyros; species Diospyros lotus. Next base: position 34,268,148 of record NC_068343.1, on the reverse strand, counting down.
GGCTTTACTTAAACCTTCACGCACACATAATTTATTCTTTTTTTTCTTTTGCACACATTAAACATTCAAAACATTTATATTATCCACGTCCAAAATACACCGCATATAAAAATAATTCAAAATGCCAAAATATTTTAGACCCCCTTATCGGGTCGTTACACTCCCTCTCTGTTTCTGATCTCCATTTGAGAGAAAATGCACTGTGGATGGCTTGGCCCCCAATCCACGCGACTGTGTTTATATATATATATATATATATATATATACACATAATTACAATTTTAATCCCTCTATTTTCACTTTCTGATTCAAAAATATCAGAGGAGGCGCACTATTGGAAGCTTACCCAACAAGCTCGCGCGCCTATATATATATACATATATAATTATGCATTAATCCCTAATTCCTCAATAATTTCACTTAAGGGATTTTAATTGCACTAGGAAATTTTTAATAATTGCTCTTAGACCCTCCAAAGCTTAGTTAATTATCACCAAGCCACAAAATATCTTAATTTTTCCAAAATTAATTACCGGCATTTACTCGATAAAGGCCGATTTTGTCCCTGCGCCTACACGAGACCTTTATTCGACCCGAAAACGCATAAGGGTTGCCTCACTCTCAAAACTAGACCACCCCTAGGGTCCCCTCAACTTCCCGAAGGTCCCCTGCGACCATTCGGTATTGGCACCCACTTGAGCTTATATAGAATTTATTCCGAAAATTATTCCCGATCGGACCGGTTCCAGCGTCATTATCTTCATCTTGAGACGCTCACCAATCTCTTGCCCTCTTCCCTGGACATCCAAGTCCTGAGGCATTCCCTGCCGCTAACTCGACAAATTTCATTAATTAATTTCTCTGAACCGACTCTTGGGCTTCTCGGACCACCCGAGATCTTTTCAAAATAATAAAAAATTATTTATTTTCAATACCATGTAATACCGAGTATTACATTCCACCCCCTTAAAGAATTTCGTCCTCAAAATTCACTTTGCCTTAATCTCTTGCCCAAGATAACCACATTCTCGGGCTACATGGAAAATTCCCATGCTCAAGAATCTCATAGCCTAACCATTTCTCACCTTTACCTTGGGCTATACCCACCTCAAGACTTCGCTCAGGCTTTCGGTCCTCTGACTCTCGAGGACATTCACCAACCGAATATCGCCTTGGCCTCCAGCCAAATCTCACTACTGGTCGTTGGTCATGCTTACTACAACGATATCCATCTCCTGATGGGTTTTCTCTACCTCGAAGCATCGCTTTGCAGTTTACTTGCCATTTTCCCATCAATCGAAACGAACTCTCGCTAACATTGCATCATTGATCAATCTACCACGATTTTACGCTGATCACACACGGCAACGTTTCCCACTACCAATCACACATGGCCATGACATGATTTTACGCTGTTCCAACCAGCAACATCTTAGCACTGACCACACGCCGCAATGTCACTTCTAGTGCCCACAAGACACTCGGATACCCATTCCACCATGGCATACCACCATTTATTACAAGCATGCATAGTTAGCACTACATGGAAAGCAACCATTTGGCCCACCTAGCCAACTTCGACCATTTCATACATGGTCTTCTACCTTGACCAGCCAACCCTCATTTATCGGTATGATTATGTATAATCGACAAACCCAACACCATGCCAGGCTATTTCACATTTCAACCATACGTGCATTACCCGAGTTCACCTCGAGCTTGGCGATGCATGCACTACTACAATCTCACCTCGAGCTTAACCATGCTCGGCCCACCACTTTCTCCCAACTAGGAGTTCTTCGCATTAAGCACACAAAGATACTTAAGCCTTTCTTACTGGTCGATATCACACACTAGTAGGGGTCTCATACCCATACCAGGGAACTCTTCACTGAGCAATCCCTCTTCAATTCTCTACCCCATTTCATCTTTCACAATCATGTCCCATGCTAGGCCTTACCTTGGTTGTTTAACCCTACCACGAGTCATGGATCCTACCATTGCGCTTAAGGCGTGGAACGATTCATTGACTCTCATCATCACCCATGGTGCGTGGCACAAGTGATCGACTTATTACCATCTGCACAATCACTTATTGCACCGCACCTGTAGGATGACTCTTGCCTTTGGTCCACACCATAACAAGCTAACATGGTTACACCCCTACTCTTGTGGCGGTCTTCTAGTTAAATTCACTCGCCCTGCTTCAATTTCATTAGGATTTTTCAAATTTCACCATTTCTTGACAGAGCCTCTTACTCTAGAGGCACGAAACTTTTCAGCCACCTTAAATCAGATTCATTCTCAATCCGCAATAGACACCTGACTTAAACCATGCATAATGGTTCCCCTTGTTCTTCTCGGCAAGGATAACACCATGACAACAACGAATTTCCCTCCACAGACGTTGCATCTCAAATTTCACAGGCACCACCCTTTTTGGCCATTCATACTCGGCTTCGAGGTCCTACCATGCACAATGGTTACCTTTGACCTTCCTGACAACATCTTTTCCCTGACAGCGACGATGACACCACCATATTATCTCAAAAGACTCGCTGCTCCTTGAATTTCACTAGTCATCGTAACCAGCATGACCCCACTCTTACGCTGCCTTCCTCATATCACTTTGCTATGCTTATAGCAGCTAGCTAATTCCCTGAGAGACTCTGGCTTCTCCCAGACTTTTTATAACCTTTGCTTCAATTAGCTCACACCACTCGGTGAGCGACCACATGGGCTCTAACGCCACAACAACTTCACTAGACAATTTCCTTTCACAACCATTAACCTTAGACACGAGGTTAATTCTCATCAATTGCCCACACACTAAGGCATCCCTCTAGCTGTATCACTCACAGCTATTAGGTGATTTCATCACTTAAACACTATTCTTGGGAAACCAATCTCGTCCCATAAGCTCTTTCTTCGAGATCTCGTCACCCATTGGCAACATCTTAATTTCGCCTTCATCTTTCATCTAACCAACTCCATTAGCTCTAGCCAGATAGCCTGGCTCACCACAAACACAACCTTCCTCCAGGCACTACACTTACAATCATCGACTACGACTTCGATTTAAACTCCACCCACTGAAAATCACCTATGCCACTCCTTTGGAATTCACACTTCCACTTGATGCTGTAGGACTCACTTTCCTACTCAGGCATTTGCCATCACGTTGGCTTTCCCTGGGTGATCCATCCTGATAGAGTTGTAGTGCCTTAGGAGGTCCATCTAGTGTTGTGGCCCCATACCCAACCTTTCTTGGGAGAACATCTCAAGTTTTTCCCAGACCACATTTCAACACTACCATCTATAGCCCTTACTTTGGAGTAACACTCCTTCAAGTAGCACAATTTTTCCCTGACCAACCATCTTTTATCACCTTGGATCTCTTTCTCAAAATCCGTTAGGTCTAGCCACTAGGACCCGCTGAACCTTTATATACACGGAAATTAACAAAGCTTTACATCACATTCCTCGAGCCTCACGCTCTAACCATTGCCATCAGGTGCTACCACCTGGCAACTAATCCTATGTCATCAACCAGAAATCCATCCAGTGCTACATAAAGATACTTCCTCATTTTCGCATCGACACATCAGGACTAACACTAGACTGTGCAATTGCGAGCCTTTATGGATTTTGAACCGTGCCTTATCCACTTATTCAGCCTGCCACAACTCACATCACAGAATTAGAGATCCCCATACTTGAAACTTTTGGGCGCTTCAATAATCCCATCTCATGATTGGCTTCCAACTCGTAAGTCTCGCCCTCCACGGCACTTACGTAACATTCTGGAGCCATTTACTGACTCCACCAATCAACCCATCTTCCATCATTACCGTAAGGCTACACAAGGTCCATCATCTCAATTTACCCGATCAATTCCGATCCAATTTAACCACAACTGCGTTAGCATCCTTTAGTTAGAAGCATTGCCACACATCTTGTTATCACTCTACAAGATATCATCCAATCGATTCACAAACCTTCTACTACCATGACAACAAAAGTCACTACCATGATACTTCAACCCTCACAGAAATTTAGGTCTGGTTCAGACATAACTTACAGCACACCCCAGGTCTTCGGTGTCTAACCGTCTCCACTGCAAAGAAGTTACTCCACATAGAGGGTTGCAGTCTCTCCTGTGAACTAACCGTTTATATCCAGTGGTCCTTAGCATTAGACCCGTCAATGGTAGGCATCAACCATAGTGTTATTCCCACGCTAAACCTGTTTCTTTTTCCCGGGTTTCTTTCTCAAAATCTTGAGACTCTACGACACCTTAACATTCGCTAAACCACCACAACACCGCTTATTACTCGTAGCTGAGTTGTGAAACTGCCCACAACTTTCGCCACCTCTATCATGCATCTCACAGATCTTCAGCCCTTGACCATCTACATAGTCACTGTGTTGCCCTGTGCTTTAGGCGAGCCAACACCTGGTCATCATTACCGTGTCACTCCCATACACTGGCCCAACACTAGTTCCCCATCGTGTTGCCCTGTGCTTCAAAGAGTCAACACTTAATCATCAATACCGTGTTGCTCCCTTATACTGGCCCAACAACAGTTTCCTATAGCATGGCTCAGGTCCCACTCTGATCTGCTTCGCACCCCATAGTGTGACTTTCAGCCTTCCAGTCTAACCTCTGATATCGAACCCGGCATAACTACCCCACCACGCTCGTAGCCATTATCCTTACCAGGCTTCCTACTTGGCCACTAATCTATCGAACCATTACCGCATTCCGCAATTCTTCCCTTAGGACTACTCTAAATGTCCTATCCCTTACAGGAGACTATTGATTTCACTTGACCAACTCTCTTAAGGTGTTGCTCTAGATTTTCGGCATCTGATCGTCATCTGCAGTTCACTAAATTGCTCAGGCCCATAGGCCACTTGCCCTCAATGCGAGCCAACTCATTAGTCCTCTGCTACACGATCCATAGCATCAGATCCGTCATTGCGAGCCTTGCACCCGTAGCATTGTGCTACTATAAAACCTCCACGAACTACGATGGTTCCACCACCCTCGACAAAACCATCTTACTGTTGGAAATGTATGCCCTAAAGACACGTTTTGTTTAATTTATGGTAATGATGTTTCTTTTATTCAGTTTATGGCACATATATTATTTGCATTTAATTGTTGGAAAGGTGTCCATGCTATTAAGTAAGTGATTCATGTGATGGGTCGTTCTTCACAGTTAGGCATGAATCATGGGTACTTAATAAGCAAGAAAATATAACTCTTGATCTTTTGATAGAACTGGGCATTCTATCATGATAAGATCATTGTGCAATAGATCCTAATGGAGGATGGCTTGCCTTAGCCAGTAAACAGTCCGTTTACTCTAATTGTACAAGCGCATTTGGAATGCGTAGAGTGGACCTGTGATAGAAGCTAATGACAAAGTACTAATTATCATGGAGCTAGTCTATCACTGCTACTACGTGGACGAGTACTCTAATACTTGAGTATTAGTTGGTGGTCTGGTGAACCTAGAGCTATATTCTTAGATTCATTGTAGGTGAGGTCTATCAAAGATCAATATCCTTTTGAGTTGGGAGTATGGTTTCTAATTAGCTAAGACAGACTAATACAAGATAGTTTCTGTGATTCACCCCCTTGTGATTGTCCAAGAATAATCGAATAGTCCAGGGCCCTGGGAACGTGACTTATGAGTGTGTGCTTCTGGGTAGCTCCCAATGATAAGCAAGTACATTCGAGTAGTCACGGATTATTGGACTAGTGATCTAAGGATGGTAGAAGTCATTTAGAAAGGTGTTAGTACATTATTCCTTTCTAAATGATGGGTGTTACACAGAGGGGTATTTTCGTCATTACACTAGTAGGTCAAAGACATGGCATATGCAAAATTATTCGTGGGGTCAGTGTTACCATATGGTGATAGTTGGAACACTTAGAATGACAAAATATAGCTACTAGGTAGCAGGGATATTTTGGTCATTTTAGTAGCCGTGAATAATTTGTCTTTTGGTCCCCGGGGTAGCTCGATGTAACTCATGTATTTTTAATACATTTGGCTTGTTGGATGAATTACATTAAGAGAGAATTATTTTATTTAGAATGGTCCATTGGGCTAAAATAAAATAATAGTTCATAAGGGTTTTAATTAATTAATTGGGCTAACCCAATTAGGAAATTAATTAAAAGATTTGGCCCATTAGGGTTTGGCCCACTAGGGTTTTTAACCCTAGGGTTCTCCCTATATATATCTCTCTTTAGTTGTTTTTTAATCCTAAGTCGTTTTTCATTCTTCTTCACCGAAGAGAGGCCACGAGTTCGAGTCATACTCCGGAAGATCGAAAGGGGGCGTTTGTGTTCTGATGCGACGGAGCCGAAGGCTAGCAGGGCAGCCGTCGTCTCCTCCACACGAAGAAGCACCCATCGCTCCATTCCGTCCGGTAATCCGCCGAAAAAGTAAGTCTCCTAGACTCTAACCAATACGAGGATCGTTTTATTTTTAAAACGCTTCCGTTGCATGCTTTTGATCCTCGTTCATGATCCTTCACTTACTTGGTTATCCTTGCCTTGATAACCTCAAGCTCATACCATGAGCCTCGCTTCTCAAGACTCTGCATCTCTTACTACCTAAGAGACTCTTAAATCACTTTACATCTTGAGGCCTCATAATCTTACCCCACAAGATCATACCTCACGGCTCTCACTCAACATTTGAAAGCTCCAACTTTCCAAGACAATGGATCCAAATCCATCATCATTCATTTCACCACCTAGCCGATCCCAAAGCTTGATTATCAATGATCTCTCAATCTATAATCGACATGCTGAGCCTACCTCAAGCTCTGGCACCCATAACCATAGAGCACCTACCATTACCCTCCAGATAAATCGAGACCTCCTGTCTCTCCTTGCACACCCACGTATGCATTCAATCACGATGCCCAGCTTGGCCTTCCAACACGCCTCGCTCGGCTTCCATGACTTGGACCTAAAATTTCGGGGCCTCCACATTGCTCACCATGCCCCTGCCCACTTGGCATCCAAAGTTGGCATTTCTTGCGTGCGCATAGCCCACGGATGTCCTATTGCCACAATTCACTACCCTCGGCCCACACACGGCTCATACCCTTCATTGGGTGACCTTCGCATCTCCCATCCAGGGTCTCGTAACCTTAGGCATCATCCCGACCCCAAGCATCACAATGAGGGTCTATTTACCTCTCTTCCCCCGACCTTAGGCGTCCCACCAGAGCCTAAGCGTCATAATGAGAGTTTTGATTAGCCCCTCATCCATCAATCACATGAATGGTCACTTGGCCTTTCACAACTAGGACTTCTAACCCAATGACTTTCACACGCATATCAACGCATGCCCAACTCCTTTATCCCCAATCTGGATTCCCCTGGATTCCAGCTCAACCTACTTGGGATTTCCATCTCAAACAAACACCCACTAGGGTCTACTTGCCACACACCTATCATTCCCAAGGATAGACCACGTCTCATCATGAAACCAACTAGGGTCCCCTCATACCCTAGGCACATCCCCTCCGGAATCATCATAAAAAATGATCACATCGCATCACATACATCTAGCATCCTGACTCCCCTTAAAGTCCTTCCGGATTCTACTTACGTTATGCCTTCACTGGCCATGACATACAGATGCATTACATACACACTCCCCATAGAGCCTCACTGCAATTAATCTTACCCCCTTATTAGGGCTCGCCACCTAGCCCGCTGATGACTCATTTCCTTGAGCCCCGAGCTAACTCCCACTTTAACTCACTCTATCTCAAGCGCACAAGCCTTACTGCACCAATTCTAAGGGACAACTCTATTCCCTCAAACATGCTCGGCAAATCCCTAACATAGGGACACTCCACTAATCCTCTCCCGGACTAGTCATGCTTCGGCTTCGTGTCTCCACACGAGCCTCGACACTTAAATCTCAAGGAGTCCTCATCCTTAGAACATACCATACACCCAAATTCCAATATTCAGGTTTTTCTGACACCAACACCCGCACTTGGGTTTCCAGTTCCTCTTACTCGACTTGTATACCCTTTACGGGTATATCATCTCAACCTAGGGTATTTTCTCATTACTTGAGCAAGAATATCCGAGCATATCCGAAAGCCATCACAGGCCTCAATGCCTTGACTCCATCCCTTAGGGTCCTCTGACCAAATGTCCAACTTTCAAGGTTATCGGATCAATCTCACATCAAATCTCGAGACCACAAACCAACTGTTCTCGACCCTAACACAACAATTAGGACATTTTAACATACATCCAAATCATGCCAGATAATCCTCAACTCGAATTTTTGGCAGTCGGTCACATCAATCACTTAATTGACCATACATAACACCAATAACACACTAGCTTTCCCCACACTTATAGTTAGCCATGCTCTGATAACAACTGTAACGACTCACTCTCACTTACGGGCGCCACCGGTAAATAATCGACCGGATTACTCACCTGACGAACCACAACTGAAGGGTTGGACTATGTTTCAACAGGAAACGCCCTAGGTGGGAACTAGGCTTCGTCCTTCCCTTCGCTTCACTCAAGAATTAGTCCCAACTCAAACAAGAAAAACTCAGCGGACCGAGACCCGAAACCCGAGTGAGCTTCACCTCTCTTCAGCTCGCCTCATAGCAAGCTAGAGGTGACCCAGGCACAAAGCTAGCATAACAAACACTTCGCTGAGTATTGGGGATTTGTGAGAACATACCTCGTTGATCTTTACTTGGTCTGAACTGGGCTTCAACAACTAAAGCCACATATACATCATGCAGACTCAATCATCTATCACATCATTTGCGCCCAAAATCTCATTTTTGAGCTTCCGACACGCTCTTCAAGCCCCAATTTAATTTCCAGAACTTTCCCCCATTTTTCCATAATTTTTCAGAATTTTTCCCTATTTTCTCCTTTATTTCCTTTCCTTTTATTTATTTTTCTTATTATTCTTTTTTTTTTCTTTTTTTTTTCTTTCCTCCCTGTTCATCTTCTTCTCGCGTCTTCTTCTTCTTCTTCGTGAAGCCTGCACGCACCAGTGGCTGCCCTCCAACGCTCGGCTCCAACCGCTGCCACCTGCCTCCGGCTACCTCCGTTGCCACGCGACCACCATTGCCGGTCGCCTCCTTCGTAGCCAGCCGCAACCAGTAGGTCCCTCGCGCATAGCCTCTCCGCCGCGGCCACTGCTGCCATGGCTGACCTTCGTTGCAGCCTCCGCCATTACCGGCTACGCCTGACGCCATTTGCCACCACGGCCACCACTGGTTGCTTCTGCCCCCGAGGCTGCTCCACTAGCCATCTTCTAAGCATAGAGCCATCGGCCGGCCTCACCCGCGAGCTGCGGTTACCGCTACAACGCTTTTGGCTGCGGCTGCCATGGACGATCGACCACTCACCATCGGCCGTCTCTCTCGCCTTCTATCTCTCTCTCTCTCTCATTCGCGATCTCTCGACTGCTCTCCCGAGGTCTCTCCCTCTATGTTTTTGATCTCCATTTGAGAGAAAATGCAATGTGGATGGCTTGGCCCCCAATCCACGCGGCTGAGTTTATATATATACACATAATTACAATTTTAATCCCTCTATTTTCTCTTTCTAATTCAAAAATATCAGAGGAGGCGCACTGTTGGAAGCTTGCCCAGCAAGCTCGTGCGCCTATATATATATACATATATAATTCCTCAATAATTTCACTTAAGGGATTTTAATTGCACTAGGAAATTTTTAATAATTGCTCTTAGACCCTCCAAAGTTTAGTTAATTATTACCAAGACACAAAATATCTTGATTTTTCCAAAATTAATTACCGACATTTACTCGATAAAGGCCAATTTTGTCCCTGCGCCTACACGGGACCTTTATTCGACCCGAAAATGCTTAAGGGTTGCCTCACTCTCAAAATTGGACCACCCCTAGGGTTCCCTCAACTTCCCGAAGGTCCCCTACGACCATTCGGTATTGGCACCCACTCAGGCTTATACAGAATTTATTCCGAAAATTATTCCCAGTCGGACCGGTTCCAGCGTCATTATCTTCATCTCGAGACGCTCACCAATTTCTTACCCTCTTCCTTGGACATCCAAGTCCTAAGGCACTCCTTGTCCCCAACTTGCCAAATTTCATTAATTAATTTCTCGGAACCGACTCTTGGGCTTCCCGGACCACCCGAGATCCTTTCAAAATAATAAAAAATTATTTATTTTCAATACCATGTAATACCGGGTATTACACATACCATACACCCAAATTCCAATATTCAGGTTTTTCCTGACATCGACACCCACACTCGTGTCTCCGGTTCCTCTTACTCGACTTGTATACCTCTTACGGGTATATCATCTCAACCTAGGGTATTTTCTGATTGCTAGAGCAGGAACATCTGAGCATACCCTTAAAGCCATCACAGGCCTCAACGCCTTGACCCCATCACTTAGGGTCCTCAAACCACATGTCCAGCTTTCAAGGTTATCGGATCAATCTCACATCAAAATCTCGAGACCACAAACCAACTATTCTCGACCCCAACTCAACAATTAGGACATTCCGACTTACATCCAAATCATGCCAGACAATCCCTGGCTCAAAACTCTGGCAATCGCTCACATCAATCACTTAATCGACCATAAATAACATTCCAACACACTAGCTTCCTTCCCCACTCATATAGCTAGCCATGCTCTGATACCAACTGTAACGACCCGTTCCCACTTACGGGCGCCATCGGTAAATAATCGACCGGATTACTCACCCGATGAACCACAACTAAAGGGTTAGACTATGTTTCAACAGGAAACGCCCTAGATGGGAACTAGGCTTCGCCCTTCGCTTTGCTCCACTCAAGAATCGGTCCCAACTCAAACAAGAAAAACTCAGTGGACTGTGACCCGAAACCCAAGTGAGCTTCATGGCTGCGCTTAACCTTGTGCATTTATTTCAAACAAACACATACAAAATATACAAAGAAGAAACAATCATGCAGGCACAAGGCGTTTATACTCGCCAGTGTACTAGTGTGCGTTGTAGCACAATTTAATTTTCTAGGTAAGTCCAGGTCGATTCACTGGGAGATCAAAACGGAAATGAAATGCGGCAAAAGATTTTTATGCGCTGAACAGGTTTGTCAGACCAGTTCAGCTAAACGATTTATTTTTTTTTTTCAAGATAAAAAATAAGATGTTTGTGTATGGAAGGCAATCTTGGGACAAAGCAATTTCAATCGTTTGTTTACTTTGTTTCATCAATACAATTGACAAAGCAATTTCAATGTTGTGGTTACTTAAACGATTTACTTTGTTTCATCAATACAATGTTTGTTTAATTCAATCGAAGTTCGGCTCTCTTGGGCAAGCAGTGGCACTGGACACAGTCCTTGCCTTGGCCCAACCTTAAGCTTAGCCACACATCTCCAACTAAGAATTAAAGAGACAGGAAGTAAAATGCTGGAATGTAAATACAGAAATTAAAATTACAGAAACGTAAATGAACAACTAAAGAGCATTACAGAATGTAAACAAGCATGAAAAGAAATTGCAGAATGTAACAAACAGAAAATGAAGAACACTGTATTGATGAAATAAAGTAAATGAACAACACTATTGGAATGAAAGAAAAAAGAAAAAATAGAACGTAAACAATGCTCTCTTCCCCTTATTCTGGTTAAATGGGGGATGGGGGTCTTTTTTGCTGAAGTCGACGATGGATATATATATGTATATATTCTGAAAATGGCCCTGGTCAAAGAAGAAGTTACGTCGCATGCCACCACGTTCATTTACGTGTGCTCTGACAAAAGATCGCATGCTAAAGCTGTTGTGTGTGTGTTGATTTCACGAGCTGGGCTTCCTTTTTAATTCCAATTTAATTTCATGGGCTGCTTGGAGCTGGGCCTTCTTTAAATGGTGGAGCATGCGGCTTTAATTTAACACAGTGAGCCTCCAAAGATTAGTGGCAGGGTCCAATTTAATTGGCATTTGTGGGTCTTCCTTTGCTTTGGACTTTGATGAGCCTCCAAGTCCACGCATGCTGCATCCATGAATATATATTATATATATGTAATTATATTATATATTATATATATGTATTATGCATGCAATTGTATCATAGTATATATATATTTATATAGTATTGCACATATATGTATTGAATATATATATATATATGTATTATATATTATATTTACTTACTATTTTATTATTATTACATATATATTTGGGAAATCTACATATAACCATGAAAGGCATATAAATATTCAATTAAATCCAATTTCAAGGTTAAAATAGAGGTGAAAGTATAATAAAATTTTGACATTTTTGAGCATCAATCACTTCACCTTTCTTCAGCTCGCCTCATAGCAAGCCAGAGGTGACCCAGGCACAAAGCTAGCATAACAAACACTTTGCTGAGTATTGGGGATTTATGAGAACATACCTCGCTGATCTTTACTCGGTCTGAACTTGGCTTCAACAACTAAAGCCACATATACTTCACGTAGACGCACATTCAGCTATCACACCATTATGATTACAACAACTAGATACCTCTAGTGCTGAATAACGCTTACATTCAAACACATGAATGCATATAAGAAAATACAGGAGAATATGTTGTTGTACTTTTGTACAATAGTTTTAATGATGAAAAACATATATTGGTTTAATCCCTAAGTCATGAGTCAAGTATGTGGTTTTCAATATATATCAATTTCAATATCAAGTTTCACTTTGTGAAAATGAAAACCCTGTTTTGACTAAGTCTAGAAGGTTAGCATCTTATAAGGAGAAGTATAAGAAAGAGTTTTCTTTTTGGAAAACTATCTCCTGATAATTTGATATCTAACATTCATTAGTGCTAAAACGATTTTTAATGAATTTTTCATTAAATAAAAAGTATATATTTTGGAGGTGGTAATATTGCTAAATATCGAGTTTGTACTAAAACCCAAAATCTATTTTCTTATTTATTTGGATTTTGATTTTCTAAGTATTTTTATTGAATCCAAATAGGGGGTACTTTGTTAATTACTAAAGAAATGTAAATAAGCTGTGATGTATACATACTGTGGATTATGCTTTCAAGAAAATCATTCTGAATATCTGTCATGTTTCCATGCATGTTTCGAAACCCATTTGAAAAGGTTTTCAATGTTTTCAGTGTATGCTATTTCGAAACATCTATGCAATGTATGTGTTTTCAATACAGGTTTTGAACCATGTTTCAAAACCTATATGTCTATGTTTCGAAACCTTATTTCCAGAGAGGTATGTTTCGAAACCTTATTTCCAGAGACATATGTTTCGAAACCTTATTTCCAGAGAGGTACGTTTCGAAACCTATATGCATCATGTTTCGAAACCTCATTTCCAGAGAGGTATGTTTTGAAACCTATCATGTCATGTTTCGAAACCTCTGACATTCTGTCAGCAGATTCATTTGAAAATCGAGATGCATTTGTTTTACAATTTTGTATTTATCAAAATGCTTCTCTATCATTTATTTAATGCACTCTTCATGCTTAAGAGATTCAAATTTGAATTTGAATGTGAGTGCCTTTAAAATATTCAAAGTGGGTGTAAGATTCTGTCTCCCACTATTTGCTGTCTCAAAGTGCTTGTCTTGCTATAAAGTGTTATATGTTTCGAAACCTCTTGTCTATGTTTCAAAACCTATGTGTTAAATTGTGATGTTTCGAAACCTACTTTTCTATCTTGTCTCTAACGGCTATAAACAGCCAGATTTCTATCTCTTGGTATAAATAGCAGGTATTTGAAGACAAGAACAGATTGATAGAGAGACAATAAGCAATAACAAGTGAGCACACACTAGAGACACACACACAAGCACAAATGATCTAAATCCGTTTGACAAGCATTCAACGAAGATCCATTTCATTCATAGATGTGCATTATGATGTGAAAAAGGAGAAGCAAGTGCAAACAACTAGTATCATCCTCCAGCTCTCCTTACCTCAAGTTAAGAGGTTTGTACAACCATGTGGTAAGGCATTTATTGCTCATTGAGTTGTAAAAGATAAAATGCTTATTATCTTGTTAATGTTGTAAATGTTTGAGTTTAGCCTAAAACTCATTTGGTGTAAAGGATTGAGTTGAGCCTAAAACTCATTGTGTCAAAGGTTTGAGTTTAGCCTTAAAACTCACTTGGTGTAAGGTTTGAGTTGAGCCTAAAACTCACTTGGTGTTAGGTTTGAGTTAAGCTCGTAAAAACTCACATTGTAAGGTTTTGGGGTGAACTGTGGTAAAACCCTTGTTGTGGTGATCACTAGTAAAAGTGATTGGGATTGTAAATCCTTCAAGTGGGTAAGTTTAAAGGTAGTGGAGTAGGCGGGTGCTGAACCACTATATATCTTATGTGCAAAGTATTCTTTAGCTTTCATGTATCATTATTGCCTATTGCACATGTTATCATAAGATTTGTTATCAAAGGCTAAAATAGTTTTCTTGTGCATAAACTTATACATATACATAGAAAACCTATCTTTGATATACAAACATCTTTGGTATACTCTTACTTATGTAAATCATCATTGCCAAAGATCATTAGTTTGATATACAAGGTAAGAGATTTCAAATCAAGCAAAACAGAGAAGTGTATTTCGAAACATATATAGTAGGTTTCGAAATCTACTTAGCAGAAAGTCTTATTTCGAAACATATCCCATATATTTCGAAACATAGTGTTTTGCCATCCATCAAAGTTTTAAATTACCTATAATTTACCTAATCCCAATTCACCCCCCCTCATGGGATATATTTCCATCATTACGAACCAACAGAATACACATCCACACATCTCGGGCAACGATGCGAGTTGCCACAACAACCTCTCGGCACCATCCCTGCTTGCATATGGTCTTGCATCATCTACAACATGAGGTAAAACCTCATGAGTCATAAAGACTCAGTAAGAGTGCAATGCATGTAAATATGAATATAACCATGTTTATGTATGCTAAATGCATGCAAATGAGGCTAGGCCCATCCATCCTCACAACCCTCCAAGGTTTGAGACATCAACCTATCAACCTTCACAACACTAGTTCTCCATATGGCCATAGGTCCACTAGATCTCACATCATGCAAGATAACCACTACATGAAAATGCTCCATAAAAACATTATCAAACATATTTACCAACTTGTAAGGCCACCTCCACATGGGGTCTTCCCTTACCTGGCTCAAAGTCTCATCTCTGCCTCAGCGAGAACGTCGGCCCGAACTCCAAGCTCTTCTAGGATCACCGCCTTCCCAGTCAAACCTAGAGGCAAACACACAAAACCCCAACTCCATTATCATCCGGCATTCAACCAATGCCCTCAACTATGTCGCATACCGCAAAACCTCTCGATAACAACTCAACAAAAACAACCCCAACCATGGCATAAACCAACCAACTATTCACATTTCATTATCTCCCATAATGAAAATATTTTGAAAAGAATTAAATTAATTACCTCGATTATTCTGGAGAAGAAGTTCGATCAATGCTTACATTGGCGCTGCCTCTTGAGTTGCCACCTCACACCTAAATTCCCGATTTCAAGCCTTTGACACGCACCTCGTGTCCCAAAATAATTTCCAAACTTTTTCCTAATTTTTTTGGAATTTTTCCCTATTTTTCTCCTTTATTTCCATATTTTCTTTTTCCTTTATTTTTCTTCCACTGTTCTTCTTCCTTCACTTTCCCGCGCGCGACTCTTGTTCCTTCTTCTTCTTCATGCACGGCCGCCTCCAGCCACCGCCTCCCAACTTCACCGTCCGTCGCTGCTTTTCGCGCCATCATTGCAAGCAGCAGCGCACGCACCCTTGCGCGCTGCCATGGCCGATCCCTGTTGCCCTTGGTCGCTGCTCGCACGACCTCACCAGCCACCTTCACCCCCCATTGGCCTGCCATCGCTGCTTCCGACGCTACCCTAAGCTCCAGCAACCGCGACCATAGCCTCGGTTTCTTCAAGCCGTTGCTGCTCTTCTTCGTCGGCCATGGCAGCCATGGCCGGTTGGCCTTCAAGCTCTCTCTCACACTCTTTCCCTCGCATGAGCTGTCTCGGCCATGCTCTCTAGCTCTTGCGATCTCACTCTCCTCTGCTTTGGCTCTCAGCCAAATGCCTCAATCAGATACAAATTAAGAGAAATGGGGCACTGTAGCAAGCTTGCTCCCCAAGCTCACGCGCATATTTATATATATACACAATTACACATTTGTCCCTCTCTAATTTTAAAATATCATAGGCAAACACTTAAGAAGCTTCAAGGAAGCTTCCTCTCGTGTGCACACACATAAATACATATATATATATATATGTATATATATAGTACACAAATTAAATTAATTCCCCAACTTCAAATTAATCCCACTTAAGGAATTTTAATTCCACTTGGGAATTTTTGATAATATCATTTGGGCCCTCCAAGACCTAAATTAATTACTCTCAAGCCACCTAGATTCTTTATTTTCCAAAATTAATTATCGGTATTTACTTGATAAAGGCCAATTTTGTCCCTACGCTTACACGGAACCTTTATTCGACCCGAAAATGCTTCAAGGTTGCCTTACTCACCAAACCGGACCACCCCTAGGGTCCCCTCAGCTTCCTAGAGGTCCCCTGTAGCCATTCGATACTGGCACCCATTCAGGCTTATACATAATTTATTCCAAAAATTATTCCCATTCGGACTGCTTCTAGAGTCATAAATCTTGCCTCGAGGCACTCATCAATCTTTTGCCCTCTTCCCTGGACATCCAAGTCCCGGGGCATTCCCTGCCATCGATTCGACAGATTTTAAAATTAAATTCTCGAGATTGACCCTTGGGCTTCCCGGACCACCCGAAGTCCTGACAACATAATCTAAATTTATTTATTTTCAATACCATGTAATACCGGGTATTACAGGGCCTAAAGAGCAACACCCCAGCACATTCATCCTTTGCCAGTTGATATACGCCCTGGGGGCGATGATATATTCTTCTTACTTTATAGATTGGTATACATTAGTGTTAGGATTTTGGATTGAAAAATAAACCACAATCAAACCATCAATCACACAAAGGAACACAAAATTTAACGTGAAAACCTAAATTAGGAAAAATCACGAGTAAAAAGAACAAAATATTACTAATTGGATATTGCCATCACAAAAGTGATATAGTTGCACTAATTCCATAGTATTGGGCACCTATTTATAGACCTAAATCATTTATAGATGTTCAGAAGAATTTCGTACTGATTAGAAAATGATTCAAGATGAGAATTTGATAACATCCTAATCATAGTCAAATTCGAAATCCTAATCGCAGATGAATTTGAATTTCGGGTCACAATTATAACAAGCTCCATCTTGACATAAAATTCAAATATAGAATTATTCATAATTGTTTCTTCCAACAAAATCATAAAGAATTAATCTCCGTGAGGAATACCAACAAAATTCACACACTAGGGAAAACCAACCTAATCCACACAATGCTCATTGTAGTGGATATCTTCATATATGCTCAAAACATAGGCAATAAGATCAGACTCAACCTATCTCACTGACCTTAATGACCCCACATTAACCAATATAAATTCACCTTAATGACTCCACTTTCATTTTAATCAATTTGTACCAAGATTGCACACATCTTAACCTGTCAAGGTAAAAATCTAATATTCTGATCCAACAATGGAATATCTTACTTCAAGATAGCCATTACGAAGATCAAATAACCCCAACTAATGCCAAATGATCGATAAATAAAATTCTAGTAGAAAACATACTAGAATACTAGATTTGGGCAACAAATCTAGGTAAACAAACAGATCACGATCTATCAGATCTAGAGTGGGCCAATGGGGCTGGGCCGAATTTGAACTAGATTTGGGAAAGATTTGGGTTGGCTGAAACAACCAACAATAGAAAAAGCAAAGAGGTCCAATGGTCAAAGGCAGGGTGAGGCATTCATCGACGAGTAAGGAAGTTGGAAGGACGAGGTTGACGATCGTCAGTGTTGGATGAAGGTGACAGAGCAAGGCAACCTAACTGATATACCCTGCAAACTTGGAGAATCACAAGACCTAAAAGAGTCACGAGACATGGACATGAAGCCCAAAGGCCTAGAGGGTTGTAGGAGATCAAGGAAGCAAGCCGATGGAGCAAGAGGTCGAGTCGAGACCAAGTGGGGAGGACCCACTCGGTTATGCCGAGTAGGTACGACACTGCTTTGGTTTTCTAAGTATGACTTTCTCATACGAGCTTCGATTGATGTGATTCAAAGTCTTTTGGAAAGATAAGAGAATTATATACAAATTTTGTGTTTTGAGTTTTAATATATTCAAGCTTAATCAAGGAGTAAATCTGGCATGAAGTTGATGTACCTGCACTATCAAGGCTTAGAGTCAAGTATTGAAGGAAGATGGATCCGAACCAAGACAAAAGCCAAAAAGAAGGCATGAACGAGTGGCCCCCCACTCGTTCATGACCGAGTGGCTCCTCACTCGATCATGGGGAGACCAATTTACCACAACTTTTCATGACCCCACTCAGTTATGTCGAGTGGGAACGACACTGCTTTTGTTTTTGGCCATAACGTTCTCATATGAACTCCGATTGAGGTAATTCAAAGTCTTATGGAAAGCTAAGAGAATTATCTACAACTTTTATGTTTTGAGTTTTGAGAGATTCGAGCTCAATCAATGTGAAAATTGGGCATGGAATTGAGGTATGGGAACCACTCAAAACCAAGCCAAGGAGAAGGGCAAAAGAAGGCATGATCGGGTGGCCCCCCACTCAGTCATGGTCTAGTGGGCTTGGGCCAATCTCTCATCTTTTCCCTCTCGGATGGGCCGCAAAATCATCGAAATGGGCCGCGAGATTCTCGCCCTGATTCTCGCACGTCTTTTCTCTCTCCTCTGCTATAAATATGAGACCATGCCTTCATCACAAGGTACGCAATTTTGGGTGATTTAAGCATCATTTCGTATTTTCTCAAGATCTGACTTAAACATTGAAGGGTTTGCGTGAGGACCCCCACCCGCATCCTAATGATGTTCCCATTTTGTAAGCCACTCGTCGTCCTTAGATCACTCGGTCAGCAAGGTCACTCGTCACCCTCAGGTCACTTTGTCACCTAGGCCACTCGTCCCCCTCTGGTCACCTAGACCACTCGTCGCCCTCAGGTTACTCGGTCAGCAAGGCCACTTGTCGCCCTTAGGTCACTCGGTCACCTAGGCCGCTCGTCGCCTCAGGTTACATGGTCACCTAGGCCACTCATCGCCCTCATGTCACTCGGTCACGTAGGCCACTCGTCGCCCTTAGGTCACTCGGTCAGCAAGGCCACTTGTCACCCTCAGGTCACTCAGTCATTTTGGGCCACTTGTCACCCTCAGGTCACTCGATCATTTTGGGCCACTAGATCATCAGCCTTATCAGACCATAAGCTCTATTGGATTACCAGATCTGGACCTCTACCAGATCCAATTCCTCGTCAAGATTCTCATCAGTGAAGGCACGACTCCCGAGACTCTTGCGTCTTCCCACAATTAAAAATAGATTGTAGTATTTTGGCAATAACAATTGGCACCGTCTATGAGAAACGCAAGATAAAAAGTCAATTTAAGAATGGCAAACACCCGTGGACACCGACGAACTCTCTCTTAAGGCGTAGAGCACGCCTACCACCATGGAACTCTCAACAACAGGGAACGCCTCCCATTATTCCCGATTCTCACCCACAAGGAGCACCTCCTCCCCCTCATAATGCTCAACCCCAAGGAGGTGATTGCTCTGTTTCCCCCAGCCAGTAGGTGGGGAACCAGTCAGTCCCACCTCCACTTAACATCGGCTCAGGGCCATTTCCTACTGATCAAGCTGGGACTTCAGGACAGCCACCGCATACGGTCCCGTGGGAAGAGTATGAAGCATTGAGACAACCTACCTCAAAGTCCCAAAGGAAACGATGCTATTTGGGTAATAGTGGATCGACTGACCAAGTCGGCACATTTCTTGCCTATTAAGATAAGGCAACCGACTCAAGCTCTGGCTCAGCTATACATTGAGGAAATAGTACGATTGCATGGAATACATGCAAGTATAGTGTCAGATCGAGACCCACGATTTACGTCAAGATTTTGGGAAAGTTTCCACAAGTGTATGGGAACACAATTGAAGCTCAGCACAGCTTATCACCCTCAGACTGACGGACAATCCGAGCGACAATTCAAATGCTCGAGGACATGTTGAGGGCATGCATTTTGGAATTCTCGGGAAGTTGGGAAAAACATCTACCGTTGGTAGAATTTGCCTACAATAACGGGCACCACAGTAGCATTGGAATGGCTCCCTACGAGGCATTATATGGGCGAAAATGCAGAACACCACTCTGCTAGGTAGAAACTGGAGAAGTAGGATTAGTTGGACCCGAGATTGTTCAGACTACTACTGAGAAGATTAAGCAAATACAAGAGAAAATGAGGATAAGTCAAAGTCGTCAGAAATCGTATGCTGATCAACGAAGACGAAACTTGGAATTTTTGGTCGGTGACAAGGTATACTTGAAAGTCTCTCCATTTAAATCCGTGATTCGAGGAAAAAGGAAAGGGAAATTAAGCCCAAGATACATAGGACCCTATGAGATTTTGGAGAAAATTGGATTAGTGGCTTACAGATTAGCTTTACCTGTGGCATTATCAAACATCCACAACGTGTTTCATGTGTCTCAACTACGGAAACATGAGCCAGACCCTACGCAAGTACTTCGAAATGAGACCATTGAGATACGAAATGATCTAACGTACCCTGAGGAACCAGTTCGAATCTTAGATCAAAGGGATCAAGTCTTAAGGAACAAGGTTATTCCCTTAGTGAAGGTATTATGGGGTAATCATGACGAAGAAGAGGCAACTTGGGAACGCGAAGAAGAGATGAAGACTTCTTATCCACATTTATTTTAATACTGTAAGTTAGTAATTTCGAGGACGAAATTTCTTTTTAGAGGGAGAGGATGTAATACCCGGTATTAAATAATAAGAGAATTTTTGAAGATATGGGTCAAAAATGATATTTAGCAAAGTTTCGGGCCTAAGTGCAATATTTAAAACTTAAACGAAAGAAGAATGACTAAGTTAAGATGAGCCAATTAACGAGAAATGGCACAGTTAGACGATATTTGATAAAAATCAGGGATTTTCAAAGGTTTGAAGTCAAAAGCACGCAATTAGGAGAGTTCGAGCAAAAGTGCAGATTTTGCAAAATATCAGAGGGAGGTCGAATCGACGAATTTTTCAGAAATTCCAAAAGGAAATGGAAAATATAGAACTTGAGGGCTGTTGTGAAAGTGTTGGATAGTTCAAGGGTGTTTAGGGTTAGGAGAAAATGCAATTAAAATTTAACTAGGGGCTAAACTGCAAAATTTCAAAATTTCCAAGGTGTGAACGCGACCGCCGCACATAGGTCGCCGGCCAGCCGCCTCTGGACGTCGGGAAGGTCGCTTGGGAGGTGCTAGACTAGCTTCAGGCGATGATGAAGGTGTAGGGGCTTACCATTGGCCGGAAAATGCATTGAGGTGACCGGTTTTAATGGCGGAAAAAATTTCCGATTTGGCCTAATCTTTCGAGGGCTTAGGCTCGCGTTTTGGGGCTTCTCGATTGGTTTAGAGGTTGGATATGGGTTTAAGGGATAAGAACGAGCCGGATATGGTAGGGAATCGGGTAAAAAATGAGTATAAAATGAGGTTTTCGGCCGAGGGTTTCAAAAACGAAATCGCTCAAATTTTTGTGTTTTTGCTTGAATCGAGCTTGAGGGATAAGGGGCTTTTGTTCCTTGGGTTGAGAGGATCATTTCTGGAGCATTTGGGAGAGTTTGGTGTAGATTTGGAGGGGTTTTGGAAGCTTGGCCAGAAAATCGAACCGCCACCGCCGCGACCTGCAACTGGGTTTTAAACCCACCTCCGGCCACTTTTTCCGACGATCAAGGGCACCATTGAGGTCACCTTGAAGAGCTCTACAAGCCCCTATAAGAATTTAGGGCATTGGACGTCGTCGGAATCGGAGAAGACGACCGGAGAAGAAGACTGTGCGGCGGCGCGTGAGGGCGCGTGAGGTATGTTTTTTCTTTGTTTTTAATTTCAGAATTTAGGTAAAATTATTTTAAGAATTATCATGGAAAAATATTTTGTGAAAATTGATGTTAGGTATTTTTAATGAATTTTCGAAGATAGAAATTTTTGAAAAATAAATAAAAATAGAGAAATTGTGGAAAAATAGAAATATTGATTCCAAAGGTCTTAAATGGTGAAATAGGAATCAATTGGGTCATTGGAAGAAGAATCACACAATTTTTGAGGTGTGGCACGTTTTTCGAGGCAAAATCTGGACTTTTCTGAATTAAGGTGAGTGGTTTGATTTTAGCCTTATCTTGACTCGAAAGTGTTTTTAAGTGCTTTTGGTGAGTTCTTGTGAGTAATTGTACGCTCCTAGACCTAGCTTATTTTACAAGGCATTTACTTACATTCGTTGTGTCGATATTCACTACATTGCATTAACTGTTTATTTTTAAAATATTGGTGCATGGCATGTAAATTTTCATATCATGTGGGGTCAAGTCTAATTGCATCGTTGGGTCCATATGGGGCGGTATGGGGTCTACTTGAGATTGGGACAATGTTAATCCAGGTGAACGGGTGTCACACTGGGGCACTCGAGGGAATAATGTTAAACCAGGTGAACGGGTGTCACGATGGTGCACCCGAGGGATTAACGTTGGACCAGGTGAACGTGTGCCACAGTGGGATATTCGAGGGATTAAGTATGTCAAGGTGATATCTCGAGTTAGACGTGTCTTGCATGTTGTCGTATAGTATGCCATGCTCGTATGTCTTTCATGCATTGTATAATTGTTTCATACCTTCACTTAGATGGTTTATCATCTAACATGGGTTATGCCCCTGGAACATTCAACTTTCCAGTCAGGGACTACAGCGAGGTCGAGGACATGACAGATGAGCCAATGGTGTTTGTTTGATAGTTGTTGTTATATAAATTTGGAAGCATTGATGTTATATATCACTTGACGATGTTGTAATAATTAGTATTGATGTTGTATACATATGACGGCATGGGAACATTTTGGTGTGTAACACATGGTAGGCCACGTCACTTTGATTAATTAAGTATTCCGCTGTGTTTATATTGTCTCGTTCGGTTAAGATTTGTTATTGTTAACTAAACAAGTAAGACTGGATCTCTCGGGGTATATTATCTGCATGTGGAGACTGTTCTTAAGATCATCGCGGGTGCCGGCTGTAGTTTTACAACGAGTGTTTCATCTGCATGTGAAGATTGTGCTCACAGGCGCCGTGAGTATCGGATTTTAAAAAAAAAAAAAAAAAGAAACCCCGGGAATTTCCTTATAGTGACACGCTTGTATAGGGCGGGGTGTTACACAATTGATAAGCTGAAAGTAGTGTAACCGATGTGACTCGCAAAGACGGGATAGGAAACCCTAGCAGCGTGACGACACTACTGGTCAGTGTTCGCAGTGACAGATCTGGATCTAGGGACCAAGGCAGAAGACTTGTGATGAGCTTACGATCAACGTACTGGGGAAGCTAGTTGGTTGTCTCGCGGTATAGGTCAAGGACCCAAGGTCTAAGTTGCTTAGTGTACTGCCAAGGAGACGATCAGATGCTAAAGATCTGGGGCAACATAGTAGGGTTTGTACCTTGTAGGGAGGTCTAAGTCCCAATGGGTGCGAGATGTGCCACTAGCTGTGATTGATAAAGGCTGAAAGCCTCGGGAATCTAAGTGTGATGGATTGAATATGGACTGTGTGTCCTATTTAAGGAATTTCATTGGGGTTCGCGATCATCTTGGGAGTAGGTGACACGATGAATAGTGCGAGACTCAAGGGATAGAATACCTTGGTGTCTAATATGGCAATATGATCATGAGATGGTCGTGTTTGCAATTACCTCGAAGGAAGTGTTGGGTGGCTCAAAGGGAAAGCTACCTGACATATGAAATGGAAAGGAAAAGTGCATGCTCGTGATCCATGTACGCTCTACCTATGAGGTGATGGAATCACCAGGCCGTGATGAGGGCTTAAAATGAAGGTTCTTACAGAAGGAGTTAGACTCAGGGCAACGACGATGAATGATAGTTCTTAGAGGACTACGACAAGATCGTGCAGTTTTCACCCGGGACGTACCCGTGTGAGGGTCGACTTATGATGTAGAAGTAAGCCTACCATATGATGGGGGTGATGATGACAGCTGTGTGCTGGCTGACGGAAAGAGTAGTGCCTAGGAAGAACTAATTTAATGGTCAAGTGCCGATAGTCAACTGGATCTGAAGAATGAAATGCAAGAGTTAGTGGATTCTCGATAAATGAGATTTCAGGTAGTGGAGCATGGCAAGTACTCCAAAGGCCTTGATGATGAGATGTGAGATGGTAGTCCCGACTCAAGGTAGAGTTCGAGTACCAAAAAAAGAAAGAGTTGATTGATAAGTCATATCGACCGAAAAGGAATGATAAGGAGACCTAGTCAATAGAGGTTGTGACTACATTTCAGTGTGCCAAATGAACCTGCAAGATCAGGTAAAGTTGTCGGTAGTCAGACCTGACGAGGAGAGCTTAAAAGCACCGTGATGAATGGTGGATAGAAAGCCATAGTGGCAAAGGAAATCGAGTTTTTGGAAGGTGACTAGAACCAAATATTGCGATCTGATTTGGGATCTTCAAGGATAAATCGGTTTGAGATTCTTAAGGAACTTTTTGAAAGAATTGATTGAGGATCTAAGGATTCATGAGAAAACTTTAGAGTTTTCAAAGGAAGAAATCCAACGAGGATCAGAGTATCATTGGTGACGTAAATACCTACCTGCTCTAGCTGGTAGCATGGCTATGGATTGTTGTCTTGAAGATTGTGCAAATCTTGGACGTGATTGAGAGAATCAAATGATGGCAGATGTGCCAAGATGACGGGTCGCAGTAGAAGAAGCTGCAAGCCCAAATTAGCTGAGGATTCGAGATTTTTGATTTTTCGAATGAAACTCTCGTATGATTAGACGACTAGTTTAGGTAGCCCAGTAGGCAAATTGAGAGATATATGGCTGGACGACCATTAAAATGATGTCAAAAAGTTATGAAAATGATGAGCCTATTGTTATGAGGTATAGGCACCTACGGTCAGTGAAAAGCCGAAAATAACTAGGATATATTCTCAGAAGATTTAACGGGATTATTTCTTAATGATGAAATTGCTAATGATAACTTGAGGTTATTGGATGCTTAGTTATGTGTGACTTGATTAAGGATGTGAATTATTAGGTGATAATTAAGAGCCGATGTTTTTATCTCGATTTGATGAATTATTAAAACAACTGCAAGAGGCTGAGGTAACTGACGATCAATATACAATCGAGGGTAAGACAAAGGAATGAAATGTTAAAAGTACCAAAGCATAATATTCATTCCATATGTTCAAATGGTTACAGGAAATCAAACCGTACAATTACTTAAAGGAAAAAGGCAAACCATAAAACTAATGATGATGTCAATGCTCAATGAGGACAATGGTTGCCAAACACGACAGGTCCCAGCTCATCGATGTCATTTGGGGGTGGCATTTGGCTACTGCTAGCTTCACCAGGGTAAGGTGGAAGAGTAGCCTCTGAGAAACTAAGATGAGGGACATCCTCTGGGATGATAGGAAGATCAAAATTCCAGCTTGGGTTTTGATCAGGTTGAGGAATAGGTTGGGGATACAAAGAATAATATGCGAATAGTGAATCTTGCAAATAAGCTCGATAAGCTTGCAACTCACTAACCTGCTGCTGAAGGGAAAGAATGTGAGATACACAGCCATAGACGGGATCTTGAAGCTGGGCTTGAGTTTCAAATAAGAGTGTATCAAAAGCCCAAAATTGGTCGCTGACCGGAAGCGGAGCTAGGAAGTTGACAACATTCTTGACAGTAAAAACATCGTGGATGGCAACAAAGTGAGCAATAGCATCCTCACAACGGAAGTAAGGAGCAAAGATGCACTGTGAATTGCATTCTCTATTTAAGACTACGCAAGCACCATATCGAGACCGGGGCCTTGGTATGTTACCCCATGGCATGTTACGCCTCGGCATGATAGATCTGAATCTGTCTAAATCTAAATAAATCAGATATGGGTCAGATCTAAATGGATGGGTCAAAATAGATATGGGTCAGATCTAATGAGTAGAATCAGGGATGGGTCAAACCTAAAACGGATCGAGTCGGGTCGGGTCGAATCGACCCAGATCTGGCAGCAACGGCAAGGACGGCGATAGCGCGGTGGCGGTCGAGGGAAGCTGAGTAGGGCCGATGGCTGCGCAAGGGAGATGGCAGCGGTGGTGGCGGCCAGATCTGGTCGACAGAGGGCCGTTTGGGCCGTCGGAGATGGCGATCGGCAACTGAGTGCGCGGAGAAGCCGCACGGTGGATCGCGGCCGATGGTGGAGCAGGCGCTGAAGGCGATTGCAGAGGGGGCAGCCGTGGCCGTCGGAGGTGGTGGCGACGCTGGAAGGCAGCGGCAGCCGGTGGTTGTTCGTGCGTAGTATCGGCAGAGGAAGGAAGAAGAAGAAAGAAAAAGAAGAAATAAGAAATAAGAAATAAGAAAGAAAAAGAAAAAGGAAAAAAAAAAGGGATAATTTTCTCTTCTTTATGGGAAAAACGTGTTTTATTATTTCGAAGATTTTGGCAAGAAGAAAAAAAAAATTATTCCGACACGCAAAAGTTAAGTTCAGGGCTTTTCACGTAATTATAGTCCTAACCCTATATTTCAAAACATGGAACAATGTAGGGTTCAAAATGAAATTTTTAGGAATCAGGTTTCGAAATAGAATGATAAGATATTTCGAAATAAGATGTTTCGGCAAGCTGTTGTCAGAAGGTAGTGATGGGACACTTTATAATAATTATGTCCACAATAGGACTCATGAGAAGAGTCTAATAAGAATAACCTGCCGGGTGCAGTAAGAGTTTATGATAGTTCAAAGGATTGGATTACGTGCAACATGACCAAATGATTACGTGTGGATTACATCAAAACACAAAGAAAACTACTCGATATATGACTTGGAGTTGGCAAATGTGGTATGTGCTCTCGAAGTTATAGAGACACTATCGAAACAGAATGGTGGGACATTTTGATGTGCTCACAAACCACGAGGAGCCTGAGGTATGAGTTCTCACAGAAGGAGCTGAACAAGAGGTAGCGACGATTGATGGAGTTCCTTAAGGACTACGACTGCACTACTTTGTATCACCGGGCGCGTGGTAGAGAGGTGCCCAACGCAGGACCTGGTGGATAGCTGTGAGTGTCAAATGAAGTTTGAGGCTTGTTGGCCTGCCGACTATGATGGTAGTGCCGAAGGGATCGTCTATTTTTATAACTAGCCTGGTCGTTTAGCTGGATCTGGTGAACGAGATACAGAAGACATGTGTGGTTGACAAGTGTACTTGTCGATGGAATGATGATATGGCCAGCCCAAGGTTTATGATTTTTGAAATGTGAGAAGACATTCTCAAAAGTTTCGAGGTAGAATATGCATGCCTAAAATGATTGAAAGATTTGTGGTCGTTTGAAAAGAGCCACAACAGGAAATTATGTGAATGACATGGTATGCTTGTAAGCATTAGACGTGTAAGGAATGCAAACTGAGGTGTTTGTCAAGGATCAAATAGATGTTTGATTTGAGGTATTCATGTAATGAGCTATGTTATGTCTTAGTTACCTTAACGGTCTGATAAAAATTTCAAGGACGAAACTTCTTTAAGGAGGGGTGAATGTAATACTCGAGAAATTTTAAATGACTCAAGAGTAATTTATCTTGGGGCAATAATGGAATTTAAGGATAAATTGGGGGTATAAGGGTAATTTATTAACATATGAATGACTGAGTCGACTGCCGGGAGTGCCCTAGAGCCGAGATACCAAAGGAAAATGACATGGCATTAACGACCACCCCGAGATAGGATTTATGGTGCTAAAAGAAATCGGATCGGGAACAGTTTTCGGTATAGCTAAAATACAGCTATTAATTAGGTTGCAATACCGAATTGTTATAGACGACTTCCCGGAAGCCAACGGAAGCTTGAGGGGGCTTCGGTTTTTCATAAGGAACAACCCTTCAGTGGTTTCAGGAAGAAACGAAGAGGTTTAAGGCCAAAACGAAGATTCGGATCTAAGTGTAGTTTTTTGAAATTGCTAGAAAGAAATCGAAACGATATTTTTTCAGAATCCTCAGGGGTCAAATTGATGTTTTAGGACTTGAGGGTCTTGAAAGCAATTATCAAAAGTCGAGGGGCTGGGTGAAAATGGGCCAAAGTGAGAAAACCAAAGTTTGAGGGGCCAAAATGCAATTTTAAGAAAACTTCCAAACAACCATGGCCAACCAACCCATCAAATCACCGAAATCGGCCACAGGGATGGCACGAGGGTTGCTCAGGGAGCATCTTTTGTAAAGGGCTTGGCCGACAATAGGTAATGGGATGGCCGAAAATTGAAGAAAAAATGGCCGAAAGTTGGCCAACTTGTTGCATGCCTGCAACTTGCCTTTGTGGTTGGGTAAGGCCATTTTTTGGTCGATCTAAGGGAGGTGAAGTCTCCTAAGGGCTTGGATTGAGTGGCCAAGGGCGGTTGAGGCTTCAGATTCGCCTATAAATAGGAAGCGAAGTGGCCGAATTTTCAGAGCATTGGAGCTTCAAATTGCTCCTGTTTTTGAAAGAATTGGAGGCCAAAACCATAGGGCTTTTGTTACCTATGGCTTGAAGATGATTTCTGGAGAATTTCATCCATTTTGGTTGAGTTTTGAAGAAGATTCGAGAGGCCATCGAAGTTTGGGGTGGATGCCTTGGCTGAACGTTCAAGGCCCCAATAGGAGGTCTTCCGGTGCTCATTTGAGGCTCAAACTTGGCCATGAGGATCGACTGGGAGAGGGCTTCAAGATGGCATGGCTATCTCAGATCGCTGGCACGGCTGTCGCCGGAGAAGATGACTGGCGCGTGCCGGTCACGCGCGGTCTCTCACGTGCGCCCAGTCGCCCTAGTGCGTGCTGGCACGTGGGCAGTCCAAAAATTTCTAAAAATCTAAAAAATTATTTTACGGGGGTTCGTGCAATAAGTTTTGAAGTTGAGATTCCCGATGTCTTAAAGTTCATAGCCTATAATGAATTGTTGTGAAATTAGATTTGAGAAAACAGTCCAGAGGTATTTATTGGAATCTTTGAAAAGGAAAAATGAGATAAAATGAAGGAAAAATGAAATAAATGGAATATTGAGGATATTTAGTGATTAAATATCATTTTTATGATTGAGGTGACCGAGATGATGTAATTGGTGCAACTTTTTAGAGTTGGCACAAGAATCGAGGTTGGGCACGCATATCGAGGCTATGCGTGCTTTTCGAGGTGTCTTGATCTTTGGGCAAATGTGAGTTTTCCTATCCTACATGATATGATTGTTTATTATGCAAGATATTTATGAAAGATATGATTGCTTATATATGCATAATATTTACGAAAGATATGATTCATTTTGTCATATTGCATGGAAAGTCATGATAATTGCATGACACGATATTATTGTCATGTTGATATTTGTGCATAGGAATGGGATGTCGCCCCTAGAGTGTAGTCGTAATTCCCTTAGGGCAATGATGGAATAACTTTAGGTTTATCCTGCAGAGGTTCGGGATTTGCCTAGGATTCCGTGCCGGGCTGGTAGGCCTGAGAAGTTACATTAAAGACAAATGTTGTTCATATTATTGCATCATGCATTCGTATATATATGTTTTTGGACCCTCACTAGAAGTTTCATCTTCTAATGGGTTATGCCCCTGGAACATTCAACGTTCCAGTTTAGACTTGCAGCTTAGGCAAGGAGCAGGTTGTGATATGACGGCACGTGATGACAAGGCCGGTGGATTCAACGAGCTAACTTAGATATGTTTTAGCTGATACTTTATTGATGATTAGTCTTGTTAGAATATTATGGAATCTCCATGTATTTATGTATTTCAATATTGAGAATATGATGTTAACTATTGTAAAACCCCATACTTGTGTGAGGTCACCGCATAATTCATTATTAAGGCCATAACTATTGTAATACCCCATAACTATTGTAATACTCATTTTCCATATATTATGCTAGTTGTTATGCCATAGTAAATAGCCCAAGTGTAAGCTAACCAGTCTCATTATTAAGGCCAAATGAGTAAGCTAACTAGGTGCAGACCCAGAAGACCAGGCCACCATGCGAGTAGGCCGCGAGTGGCTAAGGTTGGGCAAATGGACGTGGGCCTGATGGACGGGTGAAGCCATGGTTGAATGAGTGGGCAAGGCTAAATGGGTGGTGTGCAGCCACCACGTGCGAGTGGGTGTGCGAATGACTTGGCTGAATGCCTCGTGATTGTGTGAGTGAGTGCATGGTGTCCAATGAGTAAGGGGTGTGCGAGTGAGGTGCATGAGGAATATAAATTAATAGGGAAGTAAGCATGGCTAACGTAGCGGAAGCCTTCTAATAATCTGTTGATTCACTCACGAATGCCGGATTATAGGACTCATTCAATAACTCATTGATTCAAAGGAATATTGAATAACTTGAAGAGAATTAAGGGAAAATTTTAACATAAATTTTATTGAAAATTTATCAATCAATCAATTAATACCCAAAATATTCTATAAATATAGAATTTATAGGCTACAACTCGGAAAACATCAAAAACCCTAAATCTTGAATTTTACCAAAAAAAACAAGATTGAGATTTCATTATAAAATTAAAATCAGCATAAAATAAGGAAAATCCCTCAAAACGGCATGTTAAAATTCACTTCCTAATGGAAGTTATTGTCGAATCAATTATTTCCTAAAATAGCAAAAATACTAATTTTGAGGCCTAAACGAAAGAATTTGTCCGAAAAAACATAGACCTCACTAACAAAGCTAGTGACTTTGAATCATCAACCTGATTCCCTTAAAATTAGTCTTTAAAATCGCTCAAATTACATATTTTATAAAATGCTAAAGCCAACTTATCCACATCAATGGCACTATGAATAAACAGTATGTATATATGCATTAGGATTGTAATAACACATCTATATGATATATATAATTAATATACTTTGCAAATAAAAGACAATTTAATTATATATGGACGAAAACCAAGTGACGAATGCGAGTCAAATTTGTAAATAAGTATTTGGATTAAATATATATCTAAATAGGCCAAAGAGGTGGCAAGGAATTGGAGATTGAATTGGCGGCGGAACAGCAAGCAAACCGCAAGCATCCGGGTCCATTAATTTGACCGAGAGGCCACCACTCGGTCAACAACAATTGATTTAATAATCCATGTGTAATGCAAGCCTTGATATCATCCTACAAGCAATTCACTTTAATCTATTGACTCCACTATATAAGTCACCAAGTGCACTTGCCAACTCCATTTCCCTTAATTAATTCACCATGTGCACATGTATTATACAATTCAATTTAATCCACCAACTTCAATTGCTGTCAATTGAACCTTCCAAATTCACCTTGCGTTATATAATGCCAATTAATCTTCCAATACCGCTCAATCATGACCGAGTTGCCTCTCGATCATATGTAACCACCTCGGTCACAAAGATCCTTTACTCGGGAGCCTCTCTTGTAGCCAACGAACTCTCCTGAGACATTCCTTGAACCAAATATACTAAGAATATTTTAAAATTCTATGAAATATGCCAAAAATATAATAGGAATATACCGAGAATATGTCACTTGAGAAACTCAGTGATAAATTCATAATTTTATATTTTTATTTTTCTAATATTTAGTCTATTTAGCATATTTTTTATATTTTTATTCTCTTTAAATTTTGTAACATCCCAAAATTTTGGGATGTTACAAATTCTGCCTTACTTTAGTTAGTGTAATTTATCTTTTATTATATTTATTTATGTAACTGCATTTTATTTTTTTTAATTAATTTTTAAAAATCATTACTCTAAAAGTTGCATAATGAGAGGATATGAGCTTTGAAGTAAAGAATCATTTCAAATGGAAGAATGATATCAACCGAAAGAAAAGGCATCCAACAAGTTGGCAAAATGTTGGCCATAGTTTCTAACCAAATATGCAAAATAATAAATATTATGTAATATATATGAATTATGATGAGAATCTAACCAAAGTAATAGTGGGGCTAAAATGTTCTTGGCCACAGTTTCTTCCCCCCCCCCTCCCCTTTTTTTTCCTTTTTCAGTTAATATATGTATGTAATTGTTTCGTTCATTGTTGAATCAGTGTAATCGATTTGTAACCGTTGATTTAGTGGATTTGACTAGAGGCGAAAACCTCTGTCGTGATTAGGATCCATTTACGGATCTGAACACGTATATCTTGTGTACTATTTGTGTTGTGTTCTTGGTGCGATTGATTCGATGTCGGTCTGATTTCTTAGCTTGGTTCTTGGTTACGTCCTTGGCTGGATAAATCAATTGTGGGATTAACAAGTGGTATCAGAGCCACTATAAGACTAGCCAAGTAGTCGCTAGAAATTGATATCATGCCGAACACAACGAAGATCATAAATCGATCTTGTAATCCCTCTTGGTAAGAAATATCCTTTGTGCACTAACTCTCTGTTTATGCGTTTTACTTTCTTTTCTTTTAGATTCGTTTATGTTCTGCTAGGGTTTCCTTTTTTGCTATTCTCTACTTTGTATTTCCTTGCAAAGATCCGCAGGATCCTTTAGATATGGCTCCTTCTAAGTTGGAAGTCGAGAAATTCGAAGGCCACGGTGATTTCGAAATGTGGTAGAAGAAAATGAAGGCAGTTTTGGTTCTGTTGTTTTACTTTTTTGTATATTAGTTTTGATGATGAAAAACATATTTTATTAAATCCCCAAGTCATGAATCAAGGTGGTGGTTTTCAACATAAATCAATTTCAATATCAAGTATTATTTTGTGAGAATAAAAACCAAATGAATTTCAAGTATCGAGATTTCAAAGTCATATTTTTCTAAGTCTGGAATGTTAGCACCTTATAAGCAGACATATATGAAATTTTTTTCTTTTTAGAAAACTAACTCCCGATAATTCAATAGCTAACATTCATTAGTGATAAAATAATTTTTAACGAATTTTTCATGAAATAGAAAGTGTATATCTTGGAGGTGGTAAAATTATAAAATCCTAAGTTTGTACCAAAACCCAAATTCTACTTTCTTATTCTTATGGATTTTGATTTTTTAAATATTTTTATTAAATCCAAATGGGGGTACTTTCTTATTTACATTTATGTATTAAAGTAAATGGAAGATAAAATATAAATTAAACAAAATGAGGACATTTACTTAAACTAAATAAATGTAAATATCTTGTGATGTTTTGTATCAATCAAATGTGCTTCTTCATGTTATCAGCTAAGTGTTCTATTTTTCTAAGTAAATAGTCGACTGTGTGTATATGCTTTGTCGACTATGTGCCTAAGAATAGTCGACTATACCTAAGGATAGTCGACTATGCTTGAATGATCTGTCGACTATGTGTGGCTTTTGTCGACTATCATGAAAGGATAGTCGACTATGCTATTTATTCTGTCGACTATGTATACACATGATATTCAAAATTGTCTTCGTATTTTTGTATCTGTCGACTATGTCTTAGTTTTACTTGAAAATATAGTCGACTATCCATCATATTCTGTCGACTATCTCTTTTCGCAGAAAGCTTCCAACGACTAGTTTTTCAAATCCCAACGATCATAAACGGCTAGTTTCGGGCAAAGCTTATGGGAAGCCTATAAATACAACTCAATGATGATCAAGAGAAGACAAATGGACGGGAATGAAATAATTTGAGCTTACTATTACTCTCGTTTGTATTTACAGTGATTGTGCTTCAATTTTTTCTCTCTTCAAGGCTTTCATTCAAGCCTTGTTTTCATAGTGGGAACTTGTAACTAAGAGTGCCAACTCTTAGCATCTCGTTTACATTTGTATCACTTTTATTTTTCCTAACTTGTTGTGCTAGAGGACTTGTTTGTATAAGCAAGAGGTTGTAATTCCTAGTCTCGAACTAGAGGACCTACTTGGTTTAAGTAAGGGGGTTGTAGTGGATGGTTTGAAAAATCCTTAGTGAGGAGTTAAGGTAGTAGATTAGGCTTGGGTTAAGCCAAACCACTATAAATCTTTGTGTTCTCTCTTTTTTATGTTATTTGATTTGTTTATCATTGCTAGCATTTCATTATCCTCACTTGCATTGAATTTTTATTTTCAATCAAAAGGATTTCAAAATTCTATCAAGTTTTTAAAATAACCAATTCACCCCCCTCTTGGTGTGTGCCATAGCACCTCTCGGTCTAATAGGTTTAACACCGGTGTTCAAAGACACTGGTTGCTGAACCAAAGGATGGAAAGAATAAGTCAGAATCCTCAACTGACCAAGAAAGCCAAGAAATGAATGAGTTGGCTTATAGCCTTCTCATTCTTAACCTGGATGACAACGTTCTGAGACAGGTAAATGATGAGGATACAGTTGCGAAGGTATGGTCTAAACTGGAAACACTTTACATGACTAAGACTTTGTCTAACAAAATATTTTTGAAAGAAAGATTGTTTGGTTTTAGGATGGATCCCTCTAAATCATTACAAGAAAACCTAGATGATTTTAATATTATCACTATAACTCTGGCTAATATTGATGAGAAAATATCAAATGAGAATCAAGCTATAGTCCTTTTAAATTCTCTACCTGAATCTTATAAGGATGTAAAAACTGCAATTAAATATGGTAGAACTTCATTGTCTTTAGAGAATGTTTTATCTACACTTAGATCCAGAGATCTTGAATTTAAAAAGGATAAGAAACCAAACAATGCAGAAGGTCTGAATGTAAAGGAAAAATCATAAAAGAAATCAAAACCTAGAGACAAAACTTCGACTAGGAGTCAGTCCAAATATATTTATGTTAAACGATGGTTAATACAAAAAATCACATATTTCATTTGTTTCAAATTTATATTAATTATGTTTTTTTGTATGTCAACTACTTCCATAATTGATAATGTATCTTATGTCTACGTTCATGTATATTTTTTATATAAAACATGCACTACATTTAATATTATAAAGCTTTGTAAATAAAGTTATTGTTTAAAATATGATTTGTATATTTTACATAAAAAATTTAAAAAAAAATTCGTTACACCAAACTTAAAGTTAAAACTACTTCTAACATACATTTAGTGGTTAATGATAATTTTTTTAAAGTCTACATGAGTATTTATATAAATTCTGAATATATACATAAATATATTTCATGTCCATAAAATATAAAATGTAAACTAAATAAGTAAAAATTCAAAAAATAAAATATAATTTAATTGATAGTAAACTAATAACTATTATTTCTGGTGTACTAGGACAATTGTAACTAACATTAGGAAGTGTCATTTTTGTCCTTTTACTCAATATGTTTTGAGTTATGTTATAATTAATTAATTATTTATTTAAAAGTCTAAATTATTAATATTTTTCCTCCACTTTAGTTTGAGGTGCACGTGTGTAGCGACAGGTAAATTTTGATTTAATTTAATTATTCATTATTGAGTTAATTTAATTTAAAAGGAATATTAAAATAACTTGTTGTTATAAATAATAATAAATTATGTGGTTTTAAGGAAATAAGAAATTAAGGTAATTAATTAATTATTTTAGAATATTTCTAGAATAAGAAAAAAATTGAAATAAATTAAAATGTGGAATTTTTATAAGTTCTGGGCGTTCGTGTAAATAATTAAGGGGAGTGTGTGTGTTTATTTTGAAAGTTGGAGGGGGCTAGTGTGATTTCAGAAAAGGGACCGAAGACCCCTTTAAATTTAATGCGCACGGTATATGGTTAAAGGCGAGCGTGGGCGCAGGCGGTTGCGAGCGTGTGTGGGAGGTGGCCGGTCACGGGTTCGAGCCCGCGGGTGCGCGCGCGCGAGGCTGAGAATTTTGGCTGATTTTTAATCAGCCTTGGGCGTCTGAAACGACGCCGTTTTGGTTGATGTGGTGGCCTCCCAGCACTAGCTCCGTGGCTACCACATGGCCACGCCTCAACCGCTAGTTTTTCTCCTATTTAAGCCCAAATTCGGGCTTTTCTTTTGCAATTGAACAACCAACAATTTCAGAAAAGAAGCAATGATCGTGTGCGAAGAAATTGGGGGATTTTGGTGAAGGAAAATCAAGATTTAATCAAGTTTAATTGAAGTTTTGATTAGCCAGGTAAGTAGACAAGCTAGTAATTAATATTTTGTACGGTTGGAATTTCGTTTAGAGTCCAATTTTGTTAATTTTGGTGAATTATTGGGATGTTACAGTTTGTATATATTTTACTGCGTTGGGCCAAAACAAGCCTAAGGATATCTTCGTAAAGGCAAGTTCTTTATACCCTCATCATCGTTTCTTTCATTGTCAATTTATTTAACCTCCCTTCGTTTGTTTCGGCCGTTAATTAATTATGGAATTTTAAATGGTTTGTTTTTAAATTTAATTTTTTAAACTAGACTCGAGGATTTTATTCGTTGGTTGCCTACGGGGGTTCGTGCCACCCCCATGCCTGTGGGAATGATGCCATACTCACCCGGGGCTAGGTTCTTAGTCGTTCGGGTATTACTATGAATTTTAATTGTTCATAGGCTAGAGCGGTTGGGCAGTGGGGGCAAGGATCGGCTGTTCAGTGACGGTGTAACTGTTGTATGGTCTATCTTAGGCCGTCAGCTGGTCACTCCTATTCATTGACAGTTGACCGGTGCCAGACACTGCTGACTAGCTCTACCGTTACGTGATTATAGCACGACTAGTATCATTTTATTCTTGTTGCATGTTTTGGTGTGCACATTGGTACGGGCTGCATGTTGGGGTTATCACGATTTGGTTATGCTTGGTCACGGACATTCTAGCTTGGTTATGTTGCATCCAGCACGGGCATATGCATCGCGTGTGGTTTACTATGTGGGCAAAGCATCTGCCTGATGCATGGATGTATGGGCGCCAGTGTATCTAGCTGATGCTTACTATGCCTTACATTTTATATGCGCATTGCATGGTTACTACGGATACAGTGGTCTCAGACGGGAGTACCGTTCCGAGGGGCCTAGGGCTCGGTTATTCAGTGGCTCGGGTGTCGGGAGTACCGACCCGAGGAGTGCGCACAGGTTTGTTGGAGACATTTGTTGCCTTCTAGGGCAGCGGCAGGTTGGTATGGGACTTGGGTGCCGGGTGTCTTTTGTGGGCCCCAATGATCGGTATGTGCTTTTATTATGCTGTACTATTGTATTGTTGTGTCTCATGGCTTGTGTGTACGTGCGGGACTGTGTTTGGGGTGATCTTCTGGTCTGTTTAATTTGTAGCCTTTTCTTTCTTTATGCTTGCTGAGTCTTACTACTCATCTTGCTTTTCATCATTCCAGGTAGGGGTAAAGCGAAGTACAAGGGCGAGGATCGTTCCACCTAGCAGCCAGCCTTGTCGGTAGGGTGTACACTTGGCTTTCCCCCCATTGTCTCTGATATTTTGTTAGGATTATGTTTCTT
Organism: Diospyros lotus; assembly: GCF_014633365.1. Taxonomy (NCBI): domain Eukaryota; kingdom Viridiplantae; phylum Streptophyta; class Magnoliopsida; order Ericales; family Ebenaceae; genus Diospyros; species Diospyros lotus. Next base: position 34,230,521 of record NC_068343.1, on the reverse strand, counting down.
ATTTTTTACTGTGCCAGGTCGTTCCTTGTGTTTTATTTACTGGCACAGGTGACTGTATATATTTTTATACACTTCTTAACTGCGGTTCTAGCGGGGTACTTGTGTGCGTGCATGTTCATTATTTTGCTTCCGCTGTTATTTTCCTTGCATATGCATGCCAGGGTATTTTTGTCTTGTGTTTTATTCTTTTTTCCCTTCCGTAAGCGCTTCCGTTCGGATAGACCAGACGGTTGGGATATCCGGGCAGGGGTGCTTACAATGTTGGTATCAGAGCGTTGTTGAGTTAGTTTGGGGGACAAGTAACTATACAGCAAGGCTGTTAGGTAGAGTTAGAGTGTTGGGTTATGTCTTTAATGTCGAAATGTGTTCTAATTAATCTTGGTTATGTAGGACTCATGGACGCACGTCGTGGACGACCGTCGGTGCGAGGTAGAGGGCATCTTGTTCCTACTCCTGAGGTATAGGCGACAGGTGCAGGAGATGAGAGACAGCCAGGGCCTCCGGATATGCAAGAGACACTAGCAAGCATCCTACGGGCTGTGGACGTATTGACGGCATCACAGTTACGTCAGGAGCGCAGTCATGATGGTAGGACTACTACGGCCCAGGCGTCACATTCAGGTGCGCCGAGGGCAGGGGATAGCTCCGGTGCTACATTACTTAAAGATTTTATGGCCCTATGTCCACCAGAGTTTAGTGGAGGCGCCGACGCGACAGAGGCCGAGGATTGGCTACTGGCAGTGGAGAAGCATTTGCGATCTATAGGCTGTGTGGAGGCCCAGAGAGTGCGACTGGGGACCTTTCTATTGCGGGGGGACGCCGAGTGCTGGTGGGAGACCAGCAGACAGCGATATGGTGATGAGGGCCCGACGTGGGCACAGTTTGTTGCTGCGTTCAATAAGACTTATGTACCTGCTTGGATCAGAGAGCAGAAGGTGTTTGAGTTTATTGAGTTACAGTAGGGGAGCAAGACAGTCACACAATACGAGACTAAGTTTGTGGCGTTATCTTGTTATACTCCAGAGTTAGTGACCCCTGAGTCTCGCAGAGTCAGCAAGTTTCAGAGGGGGTTGCGACCAGAGATTCACCATGCCATGGCTGGTATCAAGGCACCCGACTTTCCTATAGAGGTCCAGCGGGCCCATGTAGTGGAGCGAGACCGATTGGAGGCTCAATCGGACCAATTAGTCATGAAGGGCGCAGGGAGTAGCAGTAAGAAGAGAAAATGGGATGCGGGCAATAAGAGTTCAGGGTTTTCACTGTGCCGACAGTGCGGGCAGTGACACCAGGGCAGTGCCGGGATGTACGTCGGGACGTGTGTTATCGCTATGGTCAGCTGGGACATTTGAGAAGGGATTGTCCCCAGGGACCGAGACCAGCTATACCAGCCACACCCACCACACCAACTACAGGGTAGGATATCATTTGCTTTCGCTGTGGACAGATGGGCCATCGAGCGAATGTGTGTACTCAGCTAGTATAGATTGGAGGGTTACGGGCTAGCGAAGTAGGGCTCAAACCAGTTCAAAGACAGTCTACACCTGGGGCGCAGGGTCCAAGAGTACCATTACCTCTACTAGCAGCACAGCGCTCGGGGCCCACGAAGAGAGCATAGATGCAGGGGAAGGCGTTTGCGGTGACAGCTGCCAAGGCGGCTGAAGGCAGTGACACAGTACAAGGTATACTTTCACTCCATGGTCACGACGTACGTGCCTTATTTGATACAGGTTCTACCCACTCTTTCATAGCACGCCATCTGTTGCATAAGATCCCGATCCCGTGTAACCCCTTGCCATATGATTTGTCTGTTTCGACACTGGGAGGGACGGTCTTGATGGGGAGTGAGATGGCCAGGGATTGCGAGATAGGGATTCACGACCAGGTATTTTTAGGGGATCTTATTGTTTTGGCGATCTAAGATTTTGACTTACTGTTGGGTATGGATTGGCTCTCACGGCACTATGCTTGAGTTGATTGTCGTCGGCAGGTGATTTCATTTGAGTACCCAGTGAGACCAACTGTTACATATCGGGGTGTGAAGCCAGTGGTGACTACGTTGATGATATCAGTTATGCATACTGAGAGACTTATATGACGTGGGTGTGAAGCCTATTTTGCATTTGTGACCTTGATAGCTGGGGAGAAGAAGGAGTTGGCTACCTATCCTGTGGTGCGAGACTTTCCGGAAGCATTCCCAGATGAGTTGCCGGGACTACCACCGCACCGGGAGATTGATTTTGCAGTCGATCTGATACCAGGTACGCAACTCATTTCCAAGGCTCCTTATCGTATGGCTGCTAATGAACTGAAGGAACTTAAGGTGCAGTTGCAAGATCTTTTGGTTAGAGGTTTTATCCGACTGAGCACATCACCATGGGGGGCCCCAGTAGTATTTGTGCGTAAGAAGGAGGAGTCTATGCGATTATGTATTGACTACCGACAGCTTAATCAGGCAACAGTTAAAAATAAGTACCCCCTACCCCATGTGGATGATTTACTGGATCAGTTGCATGGTGCATCGATGTTCTCCAAATTAAACTTGCGGTCAGGTTATCATCAGGTGCAGGTCAGAGATGAGGATATTGTGAAGACCACATTTCGTACATGTTACGGGCATTATGAGTTTGTGGTCATGCCATTTGGGCTAACCAATGCCCCTATAGTGTTTATGGATCTGATGAACAGGGTGTTTAAGGAATATCTGGATTCCTTTGTTATAGTTTTTATTGACGACATCCTAGTCTACTCACCGAGCCCTGAGATACACGAGGTGCATTTGAGCATGGTTCTGCAGAAGCTCAGGGAGGAGCAGTTGTATGCCAAGTTTTCTAAATGTGAGTTTTGGCAGACCCGAGTTGTATTCTTGGGACACGTGGTCTCAGGTGAGGGTATCTCAGTAGATTCGGAAAAGACTAGAGCCGTGATGGATTGGCCGAGATCGATGATAGTGACGGAGATTCAGAGTTTTCTAGGTCTTACTGGGTATTATCGACGGTTTATATAAGGCTTTGCACGGCTTGCATCACTTATGACGAAGTTGACCAGAAAAGGCGTCAAGTTTATTTGGGATGAGTCTTGTGAGAGATCTTTCCAAGAGTTGAAGCGGCGTTTGACTTCGGCGCCAGTACTGATGATACCCAGGAGTGGTGAGTTATTTACTGCATACAGTGATGCCTCATATGCAGGGCTAGGGTGCGTTTTGATGTAGGACGGCCGAGTGAATGCTTATGCATCCAGACAATTGAAGAAGCACAAAGAGAATTACCCTACCCACGATCTGGAGTTGGTGACCGTAGTATTTGCCTTGAAGATTTGGAGGCATTATTTTTATGGTGAGAGAGTCCAGATATACACTGATCATAAGAGCCTTAAGTACCTCTTTTCACATAAGGAACTCAATATGAGGCAACGCCGTTGGTTAGAGCTGCTCAAGGACTATGATTGCGAGATCTTCTATCACCCAGGTAAAGCTAATGTGGTTGCAGATGCTTTGAGTCACCGTGGAGCATTAGTTGCAGCTATGATGGTGCAAGAGTGGTTTTTGCTAGAGCAGATGAGTGATCTCACTATCTTAGTGGTGCCAGACAATCCTACCCTCTATTATGCTGCCATGAGTATCCATTCCGATCTAGAGGGTCAGATTCGCGACCGACAGCGACAGGATATGGAGCTTGGCGAGATCATGGATGATATGGAGAGATTTGGGCCATTGGGGTACAGCCAGAGGGACGATGGCTTGCTATTGTTCCGTGGACAGATTTGTGTGCCGAGTGACAGCGATATCAGACAGAGGATCCTAGAGGAAGCTCATCGTTCTCCCTATACTATCCATCCTGGAGCGATGAAGATATATCAGGGCTTACGGCGTCAATATTGGTGGAACGGCATGAAGATGAGCGTAGCAGAGTTTATATCACGATGTTTGGTGTGCTAGCAAGTTAAAGCTGAGCACCAGAGGCCCGCGGGATTGTTACGACCTTTAGCTGTGCCGGAGTGGAAATGGGAGCGTATAGCTATGGATTTCGTCTCAGGATTGCCGTGATCCAGTCGGGGATTCGATTCGATATGGGTGATTATCGACCGATTGACTAAATCAGTGCACTTCCTACCTGTCAAGAAGACCTATCCTATTCATCGACTGGCCAAGTTATACATTGACGATGTGGTGAGACTTGACGGAGTACCAGCCAGTATTGTATCAGACAGGGATCCTCGATTCACCTCACGATTTTGGGAGGCGTTGCAGAGTGCTATGGGGACCCAGTTGACTTTCAGTACAGCCTTCCACCCTCAGACCGACGGGCAGTCGGAGCGAACCATACGAACTTTGGAGGACATGCTCCGCGTCTGTGTATTGGACTTCCATGGGAGCTGGGATGACCATCTGTCGCTAGTGGAGTTTGCCTACAATAATAGCTTCCAGGCCAGTATTGGGATGGCACCTTTTGAGGCGTTGTACGGGCAACTGTGTAGATCATTGCTTTGCTAAACTGAGATTGGGGAGCGAGCGTTACTTGGACCGGAGTTGGTAGAGCAAACGACAGTGAAGATCCAGTTCATTCAGGCTAAGATGAAGGCAGCTCAAGACCGTCAGAAGAGTTATGCGGACAGACGACGCTGAGATTTGGAGTTTGATGTGAGTGATCATGTTTTCCTTCGAGTCATGCCGATGAGAGGTGTTCTACGCTTTGGAGTATCTGGCAAGTTGAGTCCTCGCTATGTGGGATCGTTCGAGATATTGGAGTGAGTCAGATCATTGGCTTATCGGTTAGCTTTACCCCCTCAGTTAGCCCACGTACATGATGTCTTTCATGTCTCTATGCTTTGCAAGTATATGGCAGATCCTGGGCATGTTATTGATTATCACCCGCTCGTGGTGCAAGAGGACGCGTCATACATCGAGTTGCCAGCTAGTATTGTGGATCGGAAAGAGAAAGTGCTCCGCAACCGTACGATTCCCTATGTGAAGGTCCAGTAGCAGCGACATACCCCTGATGAGGCTACTTGGGAGCTAAAGGAGGACATGAGGCGACTTCACCCTCAGTTATTTACCTAGCCAGGTACGAATTTCAGGGACGAAATTCTTTTAAGGGGGGAGGATTTGTAGCGACTCGTAAATTTTGATTTAATTTAATTATTCATTATCGAGGTAATTTAATTTAAAAGGAATATTAAAATAACTTGTTGTTATAAATAATAATAAATTATGTGGTTTTAAGGAAATAAGAAATTAAGGTAATTAATTAATTATTTTAGAATATTTCTGGAATAAGAAAAAAATTGAAATAAATTAAATTATGAAATTTTTATAAGTTCCGGGTGTTCGTGTAAATAATTAAGGGGGGTGTGTGAAAGTTGGAGGGGGCTGGCGCTATTTCAGAAAAGAGACCGAAGACCCCTTTAAATTTAATGCGCGCAGTATATGGTTAAAGGCGAGCGTGGGGCGGGCGATTACGAGCGTGTGTGGGAGGTGGCCAGTCACGGGTTCGAGCCTGCGGGTGCGCGCGCGCGAGGCAGGGAATTTTGGCTGATTTTTAATCAGCCTTGGGCGTCCGAAATGACGTCGTTTCAGTTGAGGCGGTGGCCTCCCAGCGCTGGCTCCGCGGCTGCCACGTGGCCGCGCCTCAGCCACTCGTTTTGCTCCTATTTAAGCCCAAATTCGGGCGTTTCTTTTGCAATTGAATAGCCAACAATTTCATAGAAGAAGCAGTGCGCGTGTGCGAAGAAATTGGGGGATTTTGGTGAGGAAAATCAAGATTTAATCAAGTTTAATTGAAGTTTTGATTAGCCAGGTAAGTAGACAAGCTAGTAATCAATATTTTGTATGGTTGGAATTTCGTTTAGAGTCCAATTTTGTTAATTTTGGCGAATTATTAGGATGTTACAGTTTGTATATATTTTATCGCGTTGGGCCAAAACAAGCCTAAGGATATCTTCGTAAAGGTAAGTTCTTTATACCCTCATCATCGTTTCTTTCGTTGTCAATTTATTTAACCTCTCTTCGTTTGTTTTGGCCGTTAATTAATTATGGTTTTTTAAATGGTTTGTTTTTAAATTTAATTTATTAAACTAGACTCGAGAATTTTATTCGTTGGTTGCCTACGGGGGTTCGTGCCACCCCCATGCCTGTGGGAATGATGCCATACTCACCCGGGGCTAAGTTCTTAGTCATTCGGGTATTACTATGGAATTTAGTTGTTCATAGGCTAGAGTAGTTGGGGAGTGAGGGCAAGGATCAGCTGTTCAGTGACAGTGTAACTGTTGTATGGTCTATCTTAGGCCGTCAGCTGGTCACTTCTATTCACTGACAGTTGACCGGTGCCAGACACTGCTGACTAGCTCTGCCGTTACGTGGCGAGTAGAGAAGCGGCCACGTGGCGCACATGAGGGGTGGTTGGGGTCTGGCGTGCGTTGAATTTTGAATTTTGGGATTGAATTTAGCGATGGAATTGCGACGGGGTTGACCCCGTTGCTAAATTAAAATTTTTTATTTAATTTTTTTTATTTTTTTGCTACGGGATTGATCCAGTAGCTAAATTTGATTTTTTTTTTAATTTTTTAGCGACGGGGTCGACCCCGTCGCTAATTCTGTCGCTGATTAGCAACGGGTACAACCCCCGTCGCTGATTCCGTTGTTAAAATACTCTCGTCGCTAACCTCGTCACGCCCTTTTTAGCGACAGAAAGATGCTCATCACTAAATCCGTCGCTAAATTTTTTAGCGACGGATTTTTATGTTTTAGCGACAGAATTTTTCGTCGCTAAAACATTGATTTTTTGTAGTGACAAATATTTGATAATCATCTTATACGCAATAATTAATAATTATCAACTATTCACTAAATTATTCAATTCCAATAAATTAAAAATCACTTCAAATACAGGATTAAATAATTATCAACTACTCCCAAATTATCGGGGATGTTACAAGTTTAATGTATCTAAAGGCATGAAACGGGATAACATGGATGGAGCAAACCAAACTTTGTGTAGTCTATGTTGTTGCTAGTTAAGGAGATATGAGTTTAGAGCATCACAGAATAATTTTTTTATGTTTTTGCAATTGCAAGTGAACCAAGTTGTTGAATATGTATATATATATATATATATTGTCTGAGAAGTGATTAATTATGCATTATATGGATTTCTTCTTTGTTCATTGTAGTGATTTGGTTGAGTGTTGTCTGCAAGAACACTAATCAAAGAAGAAAAGAAAAAAAACACATTCATTTGGAACAATCATTTTAATTTCCTAGTATTCTTAATATGGGACTCTCTCGCTTTGTCTTACACGGATGTGCATATTCACACACAAACATGTGAAAGAGCCTTAATCCCTCATGTTTACATTATCCTAAAAAGTCATAAACAAACAATAGAAAAAATGTAAATCTTGAGGTTTGTGTTTAATTTTTCCAAAACTACTCAATATTGTTGATATTTGAAGTTTATATTTTGACAGGCTGAGACATGTTACACAATATTTCTATCAGCTGGAAGGTAATGTTACCAATGTTTCTATCTTTTAAGTCTGATCATAATCTGGGAAAATAAACAAGAGAAGACGCAGATTTGACAATGTTATCAGTTGCCCCACCGGCCCACCCCCTTCTTGAATCTTTGATTGGAAATTGGATTTGTCTTGTAAATGTTAATTTAGACAATTCACCATTACTTTCATGTGCTTTTGGAAAATTTATTTCCTTTCTGATTGTTTTCTTTTTGGATGGCTGATTTGAATTTTATGTTCTTGTTTGAGACTCATTTCAATGAGGCTTTTTTGCTAGGCAAAAGCAATAAAGGAAGCTGTGGAAGATGCAGGTTTTAAAGTTAACGAATTTCTAGAGCAAGACATAGCAGTATGTTGACTCAGAATTAAAGGGATGGCATTCACAAGCTGTTCTGAGTCTGTTGAACGCGCCCTTTTAATGGTTGAGATATTTTATTAAGAGATATTTAATCTTTTTAATTTATTTATAAATTTAAAACAATTATATTTAAAATTCCCCACCCCCGAACAAGTTGCAGATCTGTCTGTATTATCTATTTTGGATACCCCAGGCTATATTCAAGATGTGGCAACATTCTGTTAGTGTTCATGCAGTGAAAACTTCTGGACCTCTAAAACTGAAGATTTTCACTCCTTCAGAACATGTACTAATAATCTCAAATGTACTTGGATTTTACGAAGCATAATTAATATCACTACATCATGCAGCATTGTAATCCCCATCAAAGGAAAACATTTGTTTATTTTTTTCCCCTTTTTTTGGCATGCCTCTCTTAAAATGAATATAGCATATAAAAGGGTGCATCGATCATAAGTAGAAAAGAGGAATTCCTTGACAAAATGGGATAGTTGTACCGTAGTATAGATGTTTCTTTTAGTGGCTTTCTCTGGTCTAATTTTCTTCTCATGTGTTCCCTTGTTCTTCAGTTTCATAGATCTTCCCAATCTTTCCTCTGCCATACACAACACGAAACTTTGTACTAGGTTGCGTGCGTTTCTCATTGCATGCCCTCCAGCAAGCCCTTCACCCCAGGTGGCTGAACTCGTTATTGCAACTGCAGATTTCCAAAGAGATCTTGCGAGCTGGAAGATTAAGTAATAAAGCTGTCATGATTTTGCATTAATTTGCCTTTTGGTTTTCGGGAAGTTGGGCTTGGGGAGAGGTCTTATTAGTCCTTTTTTGGAGGTTATATAGTTGGTTAACATCTGCAAATTGTCTTATATGTTTTGATTTATTAATTTTATGTGGGTATGTATTTCTACCTATGTGCAGGGAGACTCGAAACACTTATTGTTGGCTCACCTTTTTGATAAACCTTGCTTCCTAGGATTGCTTGTAGTAAAGGTAATTATGCTTCTTCCAATTCTCTCTCTCTCTCTCTCCCTCTATTTTATTTCTCTGGTTTCCTTAGTTCCTAGCTGGAGGGTTGTGTTAGAAACGGCGTTCGATTTAAAATTTTACCACGTTCTTTTGCATGCATTTATTTTGTCAACGTGACTTTTGAAAGTCGATTGATATTATGAGTGTTGTGCCACCAACCCTTAGTTAGGATAAGTTGTAGTAAATGATCATGATTATTTTTTCTCTGGTTTCCTCGCTAAAATGTCTATTGAAGAGTACGTGTTTTCCTTTGGGGAACAAAGTGTTATTCCAATACCTGAACTATTCCTCTTGCACATAAAGGGGTATTTATGGATTCTAACTGCAACCAAACTAGATGTTTGAACTCATGTTCTGTTCTGGTGTTGTTAGATGTAAGCCCTTAAGACCAGTTCTAGTGACACAATAGGGTTTGATCTTGTAATTCTTTAAACCTTATTTAATGGCAAGTTTTATGTTTAATTTAATTTGCAATATGATTTGTATTGAACATATAAATATCATTTAGTATAATAAGGAGTGGATACCATTCTTAATTGTTAAGAATAATCGAGACGAATAATTCACAATACGTTATACTATAAATATGTTCTTGGCCATAGAGTTCCTAACTTGGATAATTAGTAACTCGCAAAGGCCGGCACATCGTCTTCTTCCTTGTTCGGTATAAGATACCGAAAGACAAGATTGATGGGTCTCGTACCACTCTGTATAAAATACAAAAGGAAGACGAGTGGGTGCTCGTTATAGGAACGAGTTCACTAAACGGGACCATTAATATTGAATCACATGGGTTTTATCTCACGGGTCAATGATTTAATATTAACTACGGATTTGCATTAGTCCTTAGACCTGAGATGACATGGATATCTGTGTATTAGTGGATTAGGACATCAGCGATATTATATGGTTGTTCTAATCAGGGATAGCCGTACGTATCTATGTGCCTGGTTCAGTGACACACGAGGTATATGTGCATCAGACATGGAATCTATCACCTCGAGATATACGAGGATGATGTCCTATGCGATCCAATAGTCACTTGACGATAAATTCTTGGCCGAGGTAATATGACGACAGAATTTGGATTCCGTAGAGGGTGTGTCATATTAGTCAAGTGTGATTATTGGATTTAATCATACGACGAGATCGAGAGATTTGACCTACTGACCGTGATCTCATATCTCGTCAGGATATAGTATGATAGAGGGACTGTATTGCAGGGCACCGTAGTGTAAGGTTCACATTCTCGCTTCACATTAAATTGGGTAATCATGACATATTGCTAGATGTCACTCATGTTTTACGAGAATTAATAATTGATTAATTTTCGTTGCCAATTTAATTGTGAACCCAGAAAGTCCCACCCAATAGAAGTCGTTTTAAAAGAAAAAGGGGCAAATTTAGTAATTATGGAATTACTAAATTATAAATGCAATTATTTAAGAAATAAGAATAATTAAATAAGTAATATGATTATTTATTTAATTATTAATTTGGATTGGGCTTCTTGCTAGCACCTAAAGCCCGGCTCAATAGCATTTAGAGTTTTAGGGTTTCTTGTCTATAAATATAACATTAAACCCAAAATCCAATGAATCAGTTAGTTGAATCAAAACGAAAATTTTACAAAAAAATTTCGAGTCCTTTTTTCTCTCAAGTCTATTGAAGTCTTGACGATTTCGGGTGGACTGACTCGGCATCTCACGCGTGGGAGATATCAGGCGGGTTATCGGCAACGAAATCAGATTTTGTTTCGAGGTAACTCTTCGTTTTATGTCTTCGATTTATCCATAAGATTTGAAAAACGTGATACTAATAAAATCAGATTTTATTTTCCGCTGCGTATGATCAGATCAATGTTTCCTAACAGTGGTATCAGAGCCGTCGTTTTTCCAAACTTATGGTTTTAATTTATGTGTTTGTCGGACATCCTTTTGTGTTTTGAATCAAAAATAAATTTATGTATATGAGATATACGTATGTATATGTTGCTGGAAAATAAAACAAATATTTATTGTTTTCAAATATATATGTTTATATTTACATAAGTTTGCTGGAATGTCAAAGTAATATATGTATGTATATGTATATGTATATATATATATTTTTATAGGAAATAAAAAAAAATGGAAACAAGGGAAGGCGAAGCGGTGGATTCGATTCGTTGCCGCCACTGTAGGCAGCACTGACGGTCGCAACATCGTTGGGCGGTGCCGGTAGGCCCGTCGGCGTCGCTGATCGGCGCCGCCAGCGGCGCCTGCAGCCAAGGGCCGCCATCGCTGTTGCTGCTGGAGACAGTGGCCGCGGGAGAGGGGTGGCCGCTAGGCGGCCACTAGAAAGGAAGCCACCGCCTGGGGCGGTGGCATGCGGGTGCATGGCGCGGGCATAGCCCCAGGCCGCCTAGGGCGGCATGCGCCCGCACAATGCGGGCTCGGCCCGCATCCCCTTTGCTGTGCCGCGGGCCTAGCCCAAGCGCGCGGCGTTGGCTGCGTTCATGAGCTGGGCCTTGGCCCGGCCACACGCCTCGCGCACGCGGCCTGCGTGGCCGCGTGCCTTGCGTAAGCGGCCACGTGAGCACGCGCAAGACGCGCGTTGCAGTGCGTGTGCGGCCTATCTCCCCTTCCAATTTTTTTATTATTATTTTATTTTAATTTATTTTAAATATTTTCCAACAAATTAAATTTAAAAAAAAAATTATTTTTCAAAGCACTTAAGGTATAAATGTTATACACGTGTCTGACAATCACATAAATTTTATAATATGCTTTTAATTGTTAAATAGCATGTTGTGAATGCCTTGTCGCATATCGGTATTGGTCTTGGACTTAGGACACTACATAGATGATGTATGTGTTGTGTGGATGTATGGATTGTTTTATTTGATGGCCTGCGTGCCGAGATTTGCCGTTTTTGGATAACGGTTGTAAAATTAATTGTTTAATTTTATTTTTGCTTTTATTTTATTGTAAAAGTAGTTTATAGTAAATGTAAAAGTGAGGATTCAATCGAGGAGGCATGACGTGGAATAGAGTCATTAAAGGTGAAACAATTGAAGAAACGAAGACCCTATGTAAACGGGTTATGCTTGTAATAGTTATAAGCAGTTTTCTTTTTATGCACCCACGTATGCACCATACGTTTCCAATGGCTGGAATCGTGCCTAGAATGCATGTTTGAGTCCATGACCATATCGACTACTTTATGCAATGTTTATTTTACATAGTTGATGTATGATGATTAAAACGTTGCATGTGTAAAGTGAGACCTAAAAAATTAGACCGAAAATCTCCCATATTTATAAAATTAAATTATAACCGGTTAGACCTTAAAAGTTAAGCAATTTAATCGGGGCTCTCCATCACGGTAGAGATTAGGGCATTTTGATTCGTGTGTTGACCGGCTATGGATACATAGGGGTTGCACACTGGTTAAAATGTTTTTAATTTCTATTTATCATTTGATGAGACGGGGATGCACAAATATTGAGACCCAAGAACCTATTATGTGAGGGGATCGATATTCAACTGTGCAGACTTGTCAGCGTGATGGTATAATTTAACCATGTTCAATTGCCAAGAAACTATTATGTGAGGTACATTGGACTGGGAGCCAAAATAATATTTGGGCCGTACATGAGATGTACTGGACAAGAGTTATCCACTTATTGAATTTATTATTCCAAGAATCTATTATGTGAGGAATAATAAGTTTGATAAGAATCCAAATACCCCACTGGAATTCATGCCAACGTGAATTTGCATTTTCCTTTATTGGGAGTAAGGAATCTGATAAACTTAGTGGAAGGCACTGTTTGATTTAAAGACCAAAGTCAGATAGTTAAGGAAAACAAGATATCTAATAATCTATTTATTTTCTACAGATACATCAAATGGCTTCATTGCACCCACTTACAAGAAATCTTGACAAACACCAATTAACTAGACCAAATTTCAATGATTGGCTCTTAAACTTGAAACTGATTTTGAACTTGGAGAAAATTACTTATGTATTGGATGCTCCTGTACCCGTGCCTGCTAATGATGATGGAGGGGAAAGTGTTTCTCAAAACATTACTCAAGAGGAGCAAGATACTCTTACCAAGTGGCGAGATGATGATCTCACCGCTAGGAGTTATATGCTTGTTTCAATGAGTAGTGAATTACAGCGTCAACATGCGAATATGCCTGACGCGTACTCTATCATCACACGCCTACAAGTGTTGTATGGTGAACAAATTCGAAGTGTAAGATATGAGATATCTAAGGCACTATTTAGGGCAAAGATGTCTCTAGGAGGATCAGTGGGAGAACACGTTCTCAAAATGATCTCCTTGTTAGAGAAGTTGAAGGGTTTGGGGGATGAGTTGAATCCTCACCTCCAAATTGATTTGAACCTTCAGTCTTTGCCAGATTCGTATGGAAATTTCATATCGAATTTCTATATGAATAAAATAGAGTGTACTCCAGCTGAGTTAATGAACATGCTTATTACGGCACAAAGCAACATGAAAACGGGTACTGTGATGGCTGTTACCTCTTCCAGTAAGACTAGGAAGGGGAAAGGCAAGAAAAAGGCCACACAAGTACCACAGGGGGCCAAGACAATAAGTAAGAAGAAGGGAAAAGCTGTTGCCAAAGGAAAATGTTTCCACTATGGCAAGGACGGGCATTAGAAGAGAAACTGCAAAGACTACCTCAGTTCCTTGAAGAAGGAAGCAGAAGGTATGATGATAGTTCACGAGTATTTTTCCATTGCTCATTGTTCTACTTTATGGATTCTAGATTCTGGAGCCACAACTCATGTTTGTACTTCTGTACAGGATCCGGAGCAAAGTAGAAGGCTCGCAGATGATGAGATTGTGCTGAAGGTGGCAAACGGGGCAAGAGTTGCAGCCACGACTATTGGCACCGTTACTTTATCTTTATTGCATGGACATAGTTTAGTTTTAAACAATTGTTTATGTGTACCTGGAGTTTTTAAGAACATTATTTCTATTCCTGCTTTAGTGAAAGAGAATTATGAATTTTCTTGTAAAAATAATGTTTGTGAGATTTATTTTGGAAATAAATTGATTGCTTCTGGTAATTAGTCAATGGTCTTTACATTTTGAATGTAACTGTTGATGATGATAAAAATCTGTGTGTATTGAATAATAACAAGAGACAAAGGGATAACCCAAATCCCAAAATTCTGTGGCATCATCGATTAGGTCATATAGGGGATGACAGAATCACTAAGTTGGAGAAATATGGGCTTCTTGGCCCATTGGGTTCTGAACCTTATCCAACATGTGAATCTTGTATCCTAGGCAAAATGACCAAATCACCCTTTGTTGGACAAGGGGTTAGAGTTACAGAATTGTTGGGACTCATACATTCTGATGTATGTGGGCCAATTAATGTAGTGGCCCGAGGGGGTTATCAATATTTCATAACTTTTACAGATGATATGTCTAGATATGGATATGTTTATCTTATGAGACATAAATCTGAATCTTTTGAAATGTTCAAAGATTTTAAAGCTGAAGTAGAAAATCAAACTGGTAAAAAGATAAAAGCCTTACGATCAGATTGTGGAGGCGAATATCTAAGTCACGAGTTTGAAGATTTTCTTAAAGTCTCGGGTATTATTTCACAACGCACTCCACCAGGAACACCTCAACTGAACGGGGTTTCAGAAAGGAGGAATCGGACTCTATTAGATATGGTCCGAAGCATGTTAAGTTATTCTGACTTACCATTATTCTTATGGGGTCATGCCCTTCTTACTGCAATATACCTTCTAAATAGAGTACCTTCCAAGTTAGTTCCTACAACACCACATGAGATATGGTTTGGTAGGAAACCAAGTCTTAAACATGTTAAGATTTGGGGATGTACAACTTTTGTGAAAAAGCTTAAATCAGAAAAATTTGAGACTCGATCTTTAAAGGGTAGTTTCATAGGTTATCCTAAGGATACCTTAGGATATGAATTCTATATTCCTGAGTTGCAACAAGTAGTTGTTAGCAGAAATGCCATTTTTCTTGAAAAAGAGTTTATTTAAGAAGGTGGAACAAAAAGGAAAATAGAACTTGGTGAAGAGTTCGCTGAACCTGAATCTATCCTACAAGATGTCCAATTACCAAGTGAAGAGCCAAGGCTGAGTCTTACACGTCCTAATAGGAGGAGTGAGAGGATACCTCGGCCACCTGAGAGATATGGTTTCCTAAGTGAACAAGAGTTGTTCTTAATAGGAGACCATGATCATTCAGATGACCCTACCACTTACCGAGAGGCGATGTCAGACATCGATTCACAAAGATGGCTAGAGGCTATGAAATCTGAAATGGATTCCATGTATTCGAACCAGGTCTAGACTCTTGTAGATCCACCAAGAGGTATAGTACCTATTGGATATAAATGGGTCTTCAAGAAGAAGATAGGTTTGGATGGAAAGGTAGAGACCTACAAAGCAAGACTAGTGGCAAAAGGTTATCGTCAAAGGCAAGGTGTTGACTATGAGGAAACCTTTTCTCCAGTTGTCATGCTTAAATCCATTAGGATTCTACTAGCCATTGCCGCTCATTATGATTATGAGATTTGGCAAATGGATGTAAAGACAACTTTTCTAAATGGTTATATAGATCAGGATATCTATATGGAACAACCTGAAGGTTTCACACCCAAGCATCAAACAGGGAAGGTATGCAAGCTTAAGAGATCCATTTATGGTCTTAAGCAAGCATCCAGGAGTTGGAACATTCGTTTTGATAATGAAGTCAAATTGTTTGGGTTCATTCAAAACGTTGACGAGCCCTGTGTATACAAATAGGTTAGTGGGAGCGCGATTGCGTTTTTGGTCTTATATGTTGATGACATCCTACTCATTGGGAATGATGTAGGATTGCTATCAAAAATAAAAGTATGGTTGTCAAGTACGTTCTCCATGAAAGATTTGGGAGAAGCTGCCTACATTCTCGGCATTCGGATCTATAGGGATAGAACCAAGAGATTGATAGGGCTCTCCCAAACCAAGTACATAGAAAGAGTGTTGAAGAGGTTCAACATGGATGATTCCAAGAGAGGCCTGCTGCCCTTTAGACATGGAATCCACCTCTCTCGAGATATGTGTCCCAAAACACAAGAAGAGAGAGATCGCATGTCTAGGATTCCTTATGCTTCGGCAATAGGAAGCCTAATGTATGCGATGTTGTGTACTAGGTCTGATATCGCTCATGCTGTAAGTGTTACAAGAAGATATCAATCTAATCCAGGTGAGCAACACTGGATTGCTGTTAAGAACATCCTCAAGTACTTGAGAAGGACTAAGGATTTGATTCTTACATATGGAACGGAAGAACTTAAAGTGAAAGGTTACACAAATTCTGATTTCCAATCAGATGTTGATGATAGAAAGTCTATCTCAAGCTATGTGTTTTCTTGCAATGGTGGAGTATTTAGTTGGAAAAGTTCCAAACAAGATACTATCGCCGATTCTACTACAGAGGCCGAGTATATCGCGGCATCCGATGCTGCGAAGGAAGCCGTCTGGATCAAGAAGTTTGTGACAGAACTTGGAGTGGTTCCCTCAATAGAGTCTGTCGTGCCCTTGTTTTGCGACAACAATGGGGCCATAGCGCAAGCCAAGGAACCAAGGTCGCACCAAAAGTCCAAACACATTGAGAGACGCTTCCACCTCATTCGAGAGATTGTTGGCAGAAGAGATGTCAATGTACAGAGAGTAGATACATCAGAGAATGCAGCAGATCCACTGACCAAGGCCATAAACCAGAAGCAACTAGATTCTCATCTAGATAGATGGGGTATGAGATACCATTCAGAATGGTCTTAGGGCTAGTGGGAGATTGTTAGATGTAAGCCCTTAAGACCAATTCTAGTGAAACAATAGGGCTGGATCTTGTAATTCTTTAAACCTTATTTAATGGCAAGTTTTATGTTTAATTTAATTTGCAATATGATTTGTATTGAACATATAAATATCCTTTAGTATAATAAGGAGTGGATACCATTCTTAATTGTTAAGAATAATCGAGACGGATAATCCACAATACGTTATACTATAAATATGTTCCTGGCCATAGAGTTTCTAACTTGGATAATTAGTAACTCGCAAAGGCCGGCACATCGCCTTCTTCCTTGTTCGGTATAAGATACCAAATGACAAGCTTGGTGGGTCTCGTACCACTCTGTATAAGATACAGAAGGAAGACGAGTGGGTGCTCGTTATAGGAACGAGTTCACTGAACGGGACTATTAATATTGAATCACATGGGTTTTATCTCACGGGTCAATGATTTAATATTAACTACGGATTTGCATTAGTCCTTAGACCTGAGATGACATGGATATTTGTGCATTAGTGGATTAGGACATCAGCGATATTATATGGTTGTCCTAATCAGGGATAGCCGTACGTATCTATGTGCCTGGTTCAGTGACACACGAGGTATATGTGCATCTGACATGGAATCTATCACCTCGAGATATACGAGGATGATGTCCTATGCGATCCAATAGTCACTTGACGATAAATCCTTGGCCGAGGTAATATGACAACGGAATTTGGATTCCGTAGAGGGTGTGTCATATTAGTCAAGTGTGATTATTGGATTTGGTCATACGACGAGATCGAGAGATTTGACCTACTGACCGTGATCTCATATCTCGTCAGGATATAGTGTGATAGAGGGATTGTATTGCAGGGCACCGTAGTGTAAGGTTCACATTCTCGCTTCACATTAAATTGGGTAATCATGACATATTGTTAGATGTCACTCATGTTTTACGAGAATTAATAATTGATTAATTTTCGTTGCCAATTTAATTGTGAACCCAAAAAGTCCCACCCAATAGAAGTCGTTTTAAAAGAAAAATGGGTAAATTTAGTAATTATGGAATTACTAAATTATAAATGCAATTATTTAAGAAATAAGAATAATTAAATAAGTAATATGATTATTTATTTAATTATTAATTTGGATTGGGCTTTTTGCTAGCACCTAAAGCCCGGCCCAATAGCATTTAGGGTTTTAGGGTTTCTTGTCTATAAATATAACATTAAACCCAAAAGCCAATGAATCAGTTAGTTGAATCAAAACGGAAATTTTACAGAAAATTTTCGAGTCCCTTTTTCTCTCAAGTCTATTGAAGTCTTGACGATTTCGGGTGGACCGACTCGGCATTTCACGCGTGGGAGATATCAGGCGGGTTATCGGCAACGAAATCAAATTTCGTTTCGAGGTAACTCTTCGTTTTATGTCTTCGATTTAACCGTAAGATTTGAAAAACGTGATACCAATAAAATTAGATTTTATTTTCCGCTGCGTATGATCAGATCAATGTTTCCTAACAGGTGTAACTAGATGGATTTTGTTATGGTAATCTTGGATGGGATTGTGATAATATGCGGTCATCCCAAACTTTGTCTGGTAAATTAGGAAATTTGTCTCTGTACAAGTGTGCTTTGGTTTGATTATTCATTAGCTTTCCTACCAATTATTCATTAGCTATCCACAACTTTTACAGGATGAATTTTAGGCATTGCAACAAGCATCTCGAGGACATGAGGGGGGCCTAATCCAAGAGGATGGAAGTGATTGTGCCCAACCCACACAACCAACTATTGATGATAATAGTCTTTGGGTACAGGCTGTTAGAGGCAGAAAAGAGGGTCGTGTATATGGCATGGGTTCAGAAGCTCATGTTATTCCCTCTCAGTCTATAGGGCCACCACCACCGCCACCATCAACAGCCCATGAAAATATGACTCAATTACGTAATGAGGTGTCCCAGATGGTGCATGTTGCTATAGGGGGCGCCATAGATAATGCCGTAGAGACCATCATTCAACGTGTGTTGCAGTGAATGGGAGATGCAGGATATGGATCAGGCATTGCTGCTACACCTCCAAAGTAGTCATATTAGGAACATTCAGACGTGTCTTTGGTTAGATATGAACTTGTGTTTAAAATACCATGTGTATTTTTGGCATAATATTTTTATAGTTAATGATGAATATTAATGTAAGTGTATTGTTTTTCAGTATCTTTTCAATTTATGCAAGTGTATTGTTTTATTTTGATTTATGGATTAAATTTTGATAGTTTACAATATAAGATTTTAATACGAATTTTTTAAGAAATACATATATTTTTTTTTTAGTTTTTTATATTTTTTGATTGATTTGCGATGGATTTTTGATTGGTATGTTTTTCGACCGATTTGCAATGAATTTTCGATTGGTAAAATTTTGAACTATTTTTTTATTTAAAATTGACTAATTAATTAGAAACGGAATTTGAGACTGAAATTCGGTCAGTAATTCAGTTGCAAAAAACTACCAAGATATTTTGGTCACTAATTTGGTATTAAATGAATTTTATTAATTTAGCGACGAAAATATATCTGGTCCCTAAATCGGCAGGTATTTTGCAACCGAAATGTTATTTCATCAGAAAAAATTACCGATGAGCTCTTTTGCGACCGACAGATTCGGTCGAAAGTTTGATCGCTAAATCAGTGTTCAGTTGGTAAATCAGTCTGTAAATCAATCAAAAAATTAATTTTTTTCTGTAGTGTTATGACTTGGCAGTACGATACATGGCTTGGCTTGATATGCAATACATACTCATGTGTGGGGATGTTTATGGGTGAGTTAGTTATCAGCCCGGTTATCCTTTTCTTTCTATATACTTGCTGACTCTTGTGACTCACTCTTGCTTTACATCATTCCAGGTAAGCGTGAAAAGATAGTCGAGGGTGGGTCCAAGCTTAGTTTTCCCCATGATAGATGTCGTGTACAAAGGCACCCTAACTAGAAGATTCTTGGGCATTTTGTCTTGTTTTGAGTCTAGGAAGAATATGGTCTTGCTATGCTAGGCATGGTGTTCTTGTGAAATATATGGGCATGTGGGCCCTAATGTTGTGATTGGAAATGTATATTATATGACTTCTGTTTCTGTTATGTATATTAATGAAGAGCTCTTAAGAGATGTTTTGTTTAAGTTTGCATTTGTATCCATTTCTATGAGGGCTTTCTCTCGAAACTCCTGTGTTTACAGGACTTTCGGGAGCGGGTACTTACAAATGAAATCAAACCCCCCCTAAGAAAATCAATACCAGCAAAAATGGGAAAAAAAGCATCACGTGACTACAACTTGGAAAATATTTTTCATAGAAAACTTGGCCAATCAAACACCTCAAAAGATGGAATTTGAGTGAAAAATGACAATTTTTCATGGAAAAAAATATTAACTATAATTTAAAATGAGCTATCCCTTTTGGTCAATTTGGACTATGATTTCAAAACTGATTTTATGTTTTTCATGCTTTAATATCAAATAAAGTTAAAAAGAGAAAAGAAAAAGGGAATGTATGGTGTGCAAATTCAGATATCTATTTCTAATCAATTGACATAAACATAATAAAAAAACATTAATCACAAGTCTAGCATTTGAATAAATAAGGTCAGCTACCACTACAAAAAATTCAAATTTTAGTGGCAATTCTTTTTATCATCTAGTTGCGGTTTTAACCGCTGCAAAGTGATTTTGTGGCGGTTTTGAAAATCGCTGCAAATAAAGTCGTCGTGGAGCATTTAGTGGCGATTTTCAACAACTACAAGAGTAACTGTCGCAAAGTTATTTTTTTACAATGGTTTAAAAACCGCTACAAAATAATAGATTTTACGGCGATTGGTAACATTTAGCAGCAGTTTCAAAACTGTCGCTAAAAAATATAAAAATCATTGAACTTCTTGTTTCCGACAACACGCTGCTCTACACACCCGCGTGTACGAGCTCACCTAGCCGCCTTGCGCCACATGGCTGCACGTCCGCTCACCACGTGGCAATGCTAGAATTTATTCCAGCGTGCTACCTTCCACCAGTTTCAATCTCGAACCTCCCATACGCTCATGTGCACACGAAACCAGATGATCTGCATAGCTTCCTTGTTATATACCCGCACATATTAATTATATAGTAATCCAACCACTATTTTCTAGAATTATATTTTATATTTTTAAATATAAATTAAAAATTAATTACTTGATTAAATTAAAAAAATATTTTTTAAAAGAATAATGAAATAAATTAATTGAATTAAATTACATAAATTAATTGATTAAAATATAAAAAGAAGAGTTAACATATTGTTTTAATTTTTTTTTATAAATTATCAAAATTTGATATATTTTTAATATGAATATTAGTTTATTTTCTAAAATTTTGCCACGATTCTTCAAAATCGCTACAAATGTTAATTTAATTTAATTGTTTCATTAATAAATCGTTTTATAAATTTTGCGGTGATTTTCAAAAATCACTGTAAAATTTAATTTTTTAGTGAATTTTGTAGTCATTCTTCAAAATTGCTGCAAATGTTAATTTAATTTAATTTTTTAATTATTAAATTATTTTCTAAATTTTGCGATGATTATTGAAAAATCGCTGCAAAATTTAATTTTTTAATAAATTTAACAACGGTTCTTTAAAACCGTTGCAAATGTTAATTTAATTTAATTTTTTAATTATGAATTTATTTTCTAAATTTTGGAGCAATTTTTCAAAAATCATTGCAAAATTTAATTTTTATTTTTTAATTATTTTCTAAATTTAACGGCAATTTTTGAAAAACTGCCACAAAAATTAATTTTAAAATTTAAAATTTTTAAATTTTACGATAGTTTATTAAAACCACCGCAAAACACCATGTTTTGCGGTGGTTTTTAAAATCGCTGTAAAATATCAATTTTTTTGTAATGTACCTAATTAATTCTAACATTTTGTCCATCTCATATTCAAGGATGCTTTGCCATAATGGGTCAAGCATCTATTTGGATACGTATTCTCAAGATATCCGACTAGGCCTACATTCTGAGAAGTTGTCTCGAGATTATCCGAGACACGTATTTTTACCATGACAGGTTAAGATATGTGTTATTTTTATACAGATGGATTAAAATGAAGGTGGAGTCATTAAGGTGAATTTATATTAGTGAATGTGGGGTCATTAAGGTCAGTAAAGATAGGTTGAGTCTGATCTTTTTGCATATATTTTGAGTATAGCTGAAGATATCCACTACAATGAGTGTTGTGTGGATTTGGTTCGTATTCCCCAGTGTGTGGATTTTGTTAGTATTCATCAAGGAGATTAATTTTTTGTGATTTTTTTGAAAAAAATAATTATGAATAATTTCATATTTGAATTTCATGTCAAGGTGGAGCTTATTATGAATATTCCATAGCTAAAGAAAGAATTACGAATATTTTTCATGAATTCCATACTCAAATTCGCCTATTATTGAGTTTCCTAATTTGACCGTGATTAGAATTTTGAATTTGACGGTGATTACAATGTTATCAAATTCAATTTTGATTGGGATTTTGTTTGTCCTAATGATGGCAAATATGTCCCAAGAGGGGGGTGAATTAGGATTTGTATAAATTTTTGATAATTTAAAACTATGGTTGATGGAAGAAAATTATGTTTCGAAATAAACCTTTCTATTAAGTAGGTTTCGAAACTTACTATATATATTTCGAAATATACCTCACTGTTTTGCTAGTTTCAAAATATGAAATATATGTTTCGAAATTTACTAATCTGTTTTGCTTGATTTGAAATCTTTTAACTTGTATTTCAAAGTAATGATCTTTGGCGAAGATGATTTACATAAGTAAGAGTATACCAAAGGTGTTTGTATATCAAAGATATGTTCATATGTATCTATATAAACTTATGCTCAAGAAAATTGTTTTAGCCTTTGATGATAATCTTATGGAAGATTAAGCAAGCATGAGCAATAGGCAATAATTGATAAGCAAAAGCGAAAGATTAAATGCACACAAGATATATAGTGGTTCTGCACACCGCTTAGTCCACTACCTTCAAGCTTACCCACTTGAAGAATTTTTCAATCCCAATCATTTTTACTAGTGATCAACCACAACAAGGATTTTATTACGGTTCACCCCAAAATCTTGTACAATGAGTTTTTATGGGCTCAACTCAAACCTTATACCAAGTGTGTTTTAGGCTCAACTCAAACCTTTGACACAATGAGTTTTAGGCTCAACTCAAACCTTTCACCACAATGAGTTTTAAGGCAAAACTCAAATCTTACAACATTAACAAGATAAGTAAAGTTTTATCTTTACAGCCCAATAGATTGAATGTAATAAAATGTCTTACCAATATGGCTAGACAAACCTCTTAACTTGAGGTGAGAAGAGCTGGACAAGATGAGACTTCAGTTTTCCACTTGCTTCTCATTTTCACTTACAATGCATAAGAGTAGGATTTGTAGAAGATCTTCTTTGAGAGCTTGAATAAATGATTTGATCAACATTTTTGCTTGTGTATGTGTCTCTAATGTGTGCTCTTTTGTTCTTACTTGTTCTTGCACTTAGAGACAACATTGAGTGGGAGACAAGGTCTTATGCCCACTATGATTAATAATGATCTCCAATTCAAATTTGAATTTGAATCCTTAGAGCATGGAGAAACCATTAAACAAATGATTTTGATAAAAACAAAATTGCAAAACAAATGCATCTCGATTTTTAAATGATTTGCTGACAGAATGTCAAAGGTTTCGAAACATGATATATATATGTTTCGAAACATACATCTCTAGAAATGAGGTTTCGAAACATGACATATAGGTTTTGAAACATAGTTCAAAACCTAAAACAAATGCTAATACATAGATGTTTCGAAATAGCACACTTAGAAAAACATTGAAAACCTTTTGAAAGGGGTTTCGAAATATGCACAGAAACATGACAGATTTTAGAATGATTTGTTTGAAAGCACAATCCATAGCATGTATACATCACAGTATATTTATATTTTACCTTCCATTTTCTTTAATACATAAATGTAAATAAGAAAGTACCCCCTATTTGGATTCAATAAAAATATCCAAAAAATCAAAATCCATAACAATAAGAAAGTAAAATTTGGGTTTTAGTACAAACTCAGGATTTTGCGATTTTACCACCTCCAAAATATATACTTTCTATTTCTTGAAAAATTCGTTAAAAATCACTTTAACACCAATGGATATTAGATATCAAAATAGCGGGAGATAGTTTTCCAAAAAGAAAACATTTTCAAAAACATGTTCTAGTTGGTCTTTTGCCTTAGAACAATTTTAGCTTTATGTTGACCAATGATTTCAAGGCCAATTTTGAAAACCACTTTAGGAGATTTTTTTAAATCATAATACTTGTTTTTGCAAAGCTCCATATGTATAAGAATGAACTTAACTTGGTTTTCATTTGAACAAAATAATACTTGATATTGAAATTGATATATGTTGAAAACCACAACCTTGACTCATGACTTAGGGATTTAGCCAATAGATGTTTTTCATCATCAAAACTAATACACAAAAAGGTGCAACATCAGATTTAACTCATATGGAGGAATATCTTCTTGAATCATTTTCTGATCAAAATAGAATTTCTGTGTATATCTGTAAATGATTTTAGGTCTATAAATAAGTGCACAATACTCTGAAATTAGTACAAATATATCACTTTTGTAGTAGCAATATCCTATTAGTGATATTTTATTTTTTTTGCTCATGATTTTTCCCAATTTAAGTTTTTCACGTTAAATTATGTGTTCGTTTGTGTGGTTGATTGTTTGATTGTAGTTTGTTTTTCGATCCAAAATCCTAACAATGATGTATACCAAAATATAAAGTAAAAAATATATCATCTTGTTATGAACAATATCGTTAATATAAACATGTATTTGCAAGAGTAAAAGTAAAACTTGTACATTTGGATGAATCTCTGTTAATTTGTGTATAAGATAATCAACACACTTATCCTAGGTAAGGAGAAATTATTTGTGGATGGAAACAAGAGGAAAAAAAAATGTTAAATCCCATTTAGTCATGCTTATATATTTTTGTGTGTAAATTATAGTGGACATCCCTAATATAAGGCTTGATTACAAAGAACACCCCTCAATTTCTAGACATTGTAACAAATATTCCAAAGTTTTAAAATGTTGTAACACTTTGTCCACTACCATTAAATTTTATAAAATACTACAAGAATTTTGGGTTTTAGCGATGGAATATTTCCGTCGCTAAAGCCCAAAAATCAGTAATCACCCGAAGGTCCAATACAAGATAGGAACAAAGCACAACTCAAACTAGATCATTTATTATTTTTTTTTTCTTGCAATACAAAATAACCATTATCATTTCCAACACATTAGCCTATCCCTAAGGGGAATTCAATGAACCTTAAATAATAAAATACAACCATTAGAATGGCACAAATCAGCCAGACGACAAACTCTCCCAAAATCTTTTATTCGAGTGAGCTCTGTACACATCTAACCCAACCCATCATGCTCTGTTAGAACCCTTTTCATTCTTTCCTTTACTTACACCTAGAATGATGTGAAGAGAAAGAATAAGCTGCAAGGCCCAGCAAGCATAATACAATGAAATAGGGCATGAGATATATCATAACAGAGACTTAGGAAACAATAACAAGCAATGTATGAGAGGATCGTGGCATAGAATAATACAGGCAGAATGGAAACATAAAACAACATGGACAGAATCACAACCGAGATTAGCACAATCTACCCAAATAACAAACTCCTACCATAGCATGGATAAGGCACACTCTAGTAGCCTTGCTACTATATATAGTCTTTGGAACTCATCTAATGCCCCAAGCATAACTCCTATTATCTTGAGGTATCATACGTTTATGTTACAATGCAACCCATTCTGAGCCTATAAATCCAATCCACTCTACGTCACTAGCACCTGTCTGTGATACCACATGCTAAGTATGCAGTGGCCCCATCATAGCCATGTTCTCAGTCCATTCTCATCTCTGCGGCGCTAGCCCACACTCATGATACCATACGCCAACATGCCATATTTTTATCAAGCATAAACGGTACTATGCATAGCTTTAAGTATGGGGGAATCTTTAGGTGGTGCTGCTATGGGGTCCTCCCCCACCAGTCTTACGCGATATCAAATGCTACTGTGGGGTCCTTCCCCCCCATCAGTCTTACGCATCGTTTGATTTTTTTACAACCACCATAGTCTACACCTGCACGTGAATTAATACGATTTCTCTTAACCTTTCCCAGAGTTGTAATTTATAAATGTGAACTATCCTCCGCCCCCGTCCTAGTCCGTACTATGCAGTATCACCAGCCGTAGCCCCCATGGTCGATACATGCCACCGGCATCAAATGTGGATCGTCATCCACCCCCACCCTAGTCCGTACTAGGCAGTATCACAAGTCGTAGCTCCCACGGTCGGCACACGCCACCGGCATCAAATGTGAACTGTCGTCCACCTCTCCCTAGTCCTTACTAGGCTGTATCACAAGTCATAGCTCCCATGGTTGGCACACGCCACCGACATTAAATGTGAACTGTCATCCACCCCGCCTGTAACACCCCACTTTTCCAAATACACAACGACGTAAAATACAATCTAACATCACCACGGGCGTCATGGAAACCCTTACCAACAAAAGCATTGGATCGAATCTGAAAGCTTAACAAAAGCTAAATAAAGGGGTTTCCACTATATTTTCTTTATATGCACAAGAAATGCATATGATTTTCAATACTCCATAAAACACGACACATCACAGCAAGTACAGTTGTAGGACACCCACACACACCCTTTACAACCTTGAGTATCCTAACTGCTATTTACAATACATCACTTGGTTATAGGGGTACATAATGAAATAAAAACCCAGAGCTAGCCAAGCAGCACCTCCCTGCCCCTTACTCGCACTAGAACCTATATCACCTGGTACATCTCATATACCTAGAACGGTGAATGTTCCAGGGGTATAAAACACCCGAGTTAGATAATGATATCTAAGTGAGTGATATAAGAAAGGAAACAGTGCATGCAAGAGCAATATGCAGTTATGCCAGGTAATACACTAAAATAAGAATGAAATATCCCAAGATCATGGCTCACCGCAAGAGCACGAGATCCCCCGTGATGTCTCAACAACTAGCCACTAAGCCACATATATAAATACCGAGATGCATGCAAAAATAGATAAAATATACTTAAAGCAATAACATGAGATCTAACCTCTCAGCCCCCTTACATAGGCATGAGATATCCTCCTCACTTGCCAGGCGTGAACCCCTCCCTTACACAAGCTCGAGGTAGCCCCCTTACACAGGCCCACGTGGTTAGCCCCCTTACATAAGCCCCCGTGGTAGTTCACACACAACAAGCCACCAACTTGCTATAGTCACCTAAATGACACAATGTATGACAAAGCAGAAGGAATATGATATGCAAGCCACAAGCCACACACGAAAACCATCGTGTTCAAACTCAATGCAACAAAATAGAAAGGATATGCTTGAACACATAAAACATAAGACATGAGCAACAACTCATCCACAGATGAAACCAAGAGTGATCAAGAGGAAGCAAGAAGTATGCATAAGAACCACTCATCTTCGAGATCACCAAAAAGCACTGTTTTCACATAACCCAAGGCTGGTTACTCACTGTTTTCCAGCGACTCGGGCCTAGATTTCGACGACGCGCAGATTTCTTGACAAAACTCGTATCTCCTTTACTTTTTTGGCAGAGTTTTCCTCTTTCTTTAGCAAAGTTTCTTCCCTCAAAATCTCCTCTTTTCTCTCTCGTTTTGGTGCCCAAAATCATTCCTCCAAAGCCTTATATTAATAGGAAATTTCAACGAATCAAATCACGCTACGTGTTGCGTTGGGATAAGAACTCATCATGAGATTTGTAATTTTAAGCCACGTATACATAGGGATTTGTGCATTCACATGGAGATTTGTGCTCCATCATTACACTCCTAAGATTAAGCCACGTATCCATGGAGATTAGAGATTTTGAGTGTTCACATTATACTCATCATTACACCCTTCATCATTACAAATCATTACACCCCTAATCATTATAAGATTTCAACCAATCCAATTGTGACACCTAGGGGGACACTTGGCCATCCATGATTGGCCCATGGTTGATATTTTGAAGAGATATTTTTTAAGGTTTCAAGAAACGACGCTTTGGCCCGAACTTTTCACGTAACTGCACTTAGACCCTTGTAACTTGGTCCTCGGGTCATTTTTTATTGCACTTTTTGGTCCCTAAAAAATGAATAAATTACACTTTTACCCGAACTTCAGTATTTACGATTTTGCCACTGGTTTAGAAACTGAACCTTTGCCTCAAAGCTTCTACAATTCTTTGAAATGACCTATTTCCTTAAGTATTAGAACCTAATAACCTTAGGTATCACCTCATATTCGAGTTTAAAAATCTGGGGTATTACACCGCCCTAGTCCGTACGAGGCGGTATCACGAGCCGTAGCTCCCACGGTCGGCACACGCCACCGGTATCAAATGTGAACTGTCATCCACCTTGCCCTAGTTCATACTAGGCGGTATCACGAGTCGTAGCTCCCATGGTTGGCACCCGCCACCATCATCAAATGTGAATTGTCATCCACCCCCCCTAGTCCGTACTAGGCGATATCATGAGCCATAGCTCCCACGGTCAGCACACGCCACTGGCATCAAATGTGAACTGTCATCCACCCCGCCCTAGTCCGTACTAGGCAGTATCACCAGCCGTAGCTCCCATGGTCGGCACAAGCCAACCGGTATTCTAGTATATCCTTGGTCCATATGCACATTCAATGCCATACAAAATAATTCAGAGTGCACACATGTATGCCTCCATGTACTATGTATCCTTATATGCCGACATGTACTATGTATCCTTACTACCAACTACATGGAATAACACATTCCCAATGTTATTAACTCCCATAATAGCCAAGGATAATTCCATGATAGAATCCCCTTCTAACACGCTTTGATACATTCAATGCACCCTAAGGTTCCCCACTCGCAAGCACTTCAACAAAAGCCCAACCGTTGGGTGAAAATAACTAGATCTATTTTGGAAACAAGGTTATACCACACAAATATTGTCAAAATGATCTGAAACCTGTAGCAAAACAAATAATATCAAGTCTAGTTTACAACGTTTCAAACGATTCCTCAATCGGATAACTACACAAAAAGTTATAGTTAAAATAGTATAGCATGCGTAGTCTGAGTTGACTTGCGTCGAGTCAACTCGGACTCAAACGAGTTGACTCGACTAATGCCAAGTCAACTCAAATCACCCTCGAGTCAACTTGGCCGAGAGCTAAAAGTGCCGATTCGACTTGGAATGACACCGAGTCGACTCGACTCGACAGCCCACACTACAAAAAAATCAGCATTTAGCGGCGGTTTTTAACCGCCGCTAAGTAATTTTCCAAAACCGCCGCTGAGTCAGCCGTCGCGGAGCGTTTAGCGGCGATTTTCAGCAACCGCTGGAATAAACGCCGCTAATTTTAAATTTTGCGGCGGTTTCTATAATATTTAGTTGCGATTTTGAAACCGCCGATAAAAATTTAAAAAAAAAATTAATTTTAGCGGAGGTTTTGAACTGCCGTTAAAATTAATAAAAAAAAATTAAATTGTTAATTTTAGCGGCGATTTTGAAACCGCTGCTAAAATTAAAAATTTAATTTTTTTACTACCCGCGCAAGCCAGCCCGCCCTGCCTTTGCGCGCCACGTGGCGATACTAGAAATTAAATCCCAACGCGTTCTCCCCAAGTTTCGAACCTAAGAGCCCTTGTGCGCGCGTGCGCACGCGAACCGCCTGATTTGTGAAGAACCCCTTAACATATATGCACACATATATATATATATATATTATATACTAATCTAACAACTAATTCTTAGAATTATATTTTATATTTTTAATATATATTAAAAACATTTATTAATTGATTATTTTTAAAAGAATAATAGAATAAATTAAAAATAAATTAATTGAGTTAAATTAAATAAATTAATTGATTAAAAATAAAAAAGAGGATGTTATATATTGTTTAAAAATTATTAAAATTTATATATTAAAATTTTGTTAAATTTATTTTTATTTTTTAAAATTATATTTTAATGAATTTTGCTATTAATTTAAATGCAATTTTAAATTTATTTTTAAGATTTTATATTTATTTAATTTTTAATTATTTTCTTAAGAAAAATTTAATTTTTTTTAATGAAAATAATGAATTTTAATATTTTAGATTTTTATTTATTTTTAATTTTTAATTATTTTTTTTTGAATTTAGCGACGATTTTTCAAAAACCGCCGCTAAATTTAATATTTTTTGAATTTTGCGGCGGTTTTCAAAAACCGCCGCAAATGTTAATTTAATTTTAATTTTAAATTATTATTTTTTTTGAATTTAGTGGCAATTTCTAAGAAACTACCGCGAAACAGAATTTAATTTTTTTATTATTTAATTATTTTTTAAATTTAGCGACGATTTTTTGAAAATCGTCGCAAAAAAACATGTTTTACTAAATTTTGCAGTGATTTTATAAAACTGCTGCAAAATTTTTAAAAAACCACCGCAAAAATCATATTTTGTGACGGTTTCAAAACCGCCACAAAATACCATGTTTTGCAGCGATTTTTAGAACTGTCGCAAAAAATCAATTTTTTTGTAGTGCCAGAATTGCGAACGGACGAACCAAAAGACCCAAAAATCGCCCATATCCATCCCCAACACCCAAAATGATCAATTCAAACCCCACATACATCATTTTTATGAAAGGATGAGGTAGGATGAGACCTCATCATGATTATAAAACAAATTTAGCAAAATTTTTGGGAGGAATCTCACAACGTAATAAACCAAATTTGTATGCAAAAACCCTCACCCACATCACAACACCCAAAATTTCCCAAATTAACCACAATCTCCCAACCCGAAGACATCCATGAACCCACAAGACCGTAAAGCAAGATTTGTAACCATACAAGGAGAGAAATATTAAAGCTTGCACACAAAATGAAAAGAATAGTGCAAGCAAGAACTTGCCTTACTCAAATGGAAGATCCTTTGAAGAAAAAGAGATGTTGAGCCTAAAAAACTCCACTAAAAGCTCTTAATCTTCACTACCAAATCCACTCTTGAAGCTCCAAGATAAAGAAGAAGAGATTGGGAGTAGGGGTGTGCAATTTTTTGATTTAATCGAACCGACTGAACCAAACCGACTGAGCCGAACCTACCGAACCGGTTCGGTTATTTAGCTTAGCAGGTTGCAGTTCGGTTTTGCGGTTCGGTTAGCTTGACTAATTATCCGTAGAAATCGAACCGAATGATATTTAAGACGACGTCATTTTGTATTTCTTAAAATGACGTCATTTTGCGCTTAGAACCTGTAAACCCCAACCCAACCCCAATTCAGTTCGTGCGCCATATTTTCCATTTGAGAGGCTTCCTAAGTTCAGAGAGAGAGAGAGAGAGCAAAATGGAAAACCCTAACCCCCTTCCGAATCGAACCCCGACCATTGTTGTTGTCGCAATTCGTCACCATCGATTCCTTCGTTGCCTCTTCCTTCCGTCGCCCTCGATTCCTTCGTCACCTCCACCACCTTTCCCTTTGCTGTTAGATGTCGACATAGTCACACAGGTGACAGGTGAGTCTCATGACTCTCATCGCGTCTTACTCTCTATCTCTCTCTCTCTCCGGTATTTAACTTGGTTGTTGGTTTTGCAGATATTAGTTTCGATCGTCACCGTTTGTCCGCTTTCCATCTTCCGTCCACTCCTAGGTATTTCTTGATTTATTTTGATTTAACTTGGTTGTTGGTTTTGTACCTCTTCGATTGTAGCTTCCTCCCAACAATATGACTATGTATGTTGTCATAATTGAATCATCATTAAAAGGTGAGATTGTTCTTGTAATACCCAATGTTAAATATTAAAAGTATTTTTTTTAGAAATTACAGGGTCAAATTTGGTATTTATAGTTTCGAGCCAAAGTGCAATAGTCAAAATATAAACAAAAGGTGAGAGACTATGTCAAGCAGGTCGATGAAAGATAAAATTGTTCAAATGCGTGATATTCAACAAAATCAAGAGATTTTCAAAGGTTTGAAGTAAAAAATGTAATATCCTAGTATTTTGAGAATAATAATAATTAATTTTTTTATTTTTTAACATCAATTAGAGATTATAATTGAAAAAAAATTAATGGGTTTAGAGTTAGTGGGCTAAGTTGGAAAAATAAAGACTAAGTAAATGGGCTTAGAGTTAGTGGGCTAAATTGGAAAAATAAAGACTAAGTAAATGGGCTTAGAGTTAGTGGGCTAAGTTGAAAAAAATAAAAGGCTAAGAAAATAGGTTTAAAATTAATGAATTAAATAAAAGAATAATCTATTTAGAAGAAGTTTTAGTGAAAAATAATTAAGGTGACAAAATAATTAAAGTTAGTGAGTGAAATAATTGCGAAATATTGGAAACAAAGTAGGGTATGGACAAATAATTAAAGATTATAAGTGAGATTTAGTGGGAAATAATTAAGAAAGATAACAAAATAATTAAAGATCATGGGTGAAATAATTGAGAAATTTGGGAAACAAAGTGTGGACAAATAATCAAAGATAATGAGTGAAATAATTAAGAAATGTTGGAGACAAAGTAGGGTGTGGACAAAAAATTAAAGATTATGAGTGAGATCTAGTGGAAAATAATTAAAAAAGATGACAAAATAATTAAAGATGATGGGTGAAATAATTGAGAAATTTGGGAAACAAAGTGTGGACAAATAATCAAAGATAATGAGTGAAATAATTAAGAAATGTTGGAGACAAAGTAGGGTGTGGACAAAAAATTAAAGATTATGAGTGAGATCTAGTGGAAAATAATTAAAAAAGATGACAAAATAATTAAAGATGATGGGTGAAATAATTGAGAAATGTGGGAGACAAATTAAGGTGTGGACAAAATAATTAAAGATAATGAGTGAAATAATTAAAAAATGTTGGAGACAAAGTAGGGTGTGGACAAATAATTAAAGATTATGAGTGAGATTTAGTGAAAAATAATTAAGAAATATAACAAAATAATTAAAGATGATGAGTGAAATAATTGAGAAATGTGGGAGACAAAGTAAGGTGTGGACAAATAATAAAAAATAATAGGCGAAATAATTGAGAAATGTGGGAGACAAAGTAAGGTGTGGATAAATAATTAAGGATTTTTAGTGAGATTTAGTGAAAAATAATTAAGAAATGTGACAAAATAATTAAAGATAGTGGGTCACTATAATTATGTTAAGCTTAATTCAACCTCCTATAAATAGAGGAAATTTGAAAGGTTTGAGAACTTAAATTAGAAGGAGAAAGGTTAAAAGAAAGATTTGAGAGTGAGAAAGAGATTTGAAAAAGAGAAAGAAAAAAAAAAAATATATATATATATAGAGAGAGAGAGAGAGAGAGAGAAATATCAAAAAAATTCCTAGAAAAATCCTATAGGCTAGGTTTAGTAATTTGCGTGAAAATTTGTGATAGAAGGGGTTGTTGGATGCGCAAATCGAGGTTTCATCGCAATACAAAAGAATACCGAATTGCTCCGTGAGAAGGTGAGTTATCTTCAAAAATTTCTTGAAAAAATTTAAAAATATGAGAATAATATTTTAGAATTTTTCATGATGAAATTGGAAGAGAAATGCATGATTGGTATTTATTATGAAGTTTTGAGGCAATAGATGCTTGAAAATCAAAGAGAAAATGAGAAATAAATAGAATATGGATTCTGAAAATTATGAGAAAATTTATGGGGCTTAGAAATATTGTTTTAGGAATTATTGTGAAGAGAAATTGAGAAAATTTTATGAGAAGCTATTTATTTCATAATCTGGAGCAAATAATAGAAGAAAATGGGAGAAATTAAGAAAATTAGAGAAAATTATAAATCTGATTTTCTTAAGTAATTATGATACCCAGGATACGTTGAGGTTCATAATTGAGTATGATTGAAAGTTCGACGTGTATTTTGAGGCAAAATTATCTTTTTGCAAGGTAAGTGGTACCTCCCAACTGAATTTAGTTTTATGAAAATATTTGGTTTGTAAGTGGTTCGATCCAAAACCTGATTTTACGTAAATGATTTTATTATGTTGTCATGTCTTGATGTGAGTATGTCATGTAAATTGCATTTACATGTTTGATTTATAAAATATGCATATGAGCATGATGAGATTCACGGTCATACGTTGCATGGGTTTGGGATTAGATACTGGCTCCGTTACTTTGCCAAGGGTGCACCCACACACCTCGGTCTGGCAGGGAGACTGGAAAAATAGCGGGTAATCTTAAGGTGCAGTCGACCCAAACTTGAGAACTATGATGTTATGTGCATTGCATACATACATGAACATTAAATGTTTTGTATCCTTACTTAGATGATTCATCATCTAACCTAGGCTTTGCCGCTGGAATATTCAAACGTTCCAAATGAAGATAGTAACAGAAATGAGGATGAATGAGGCATGTAATGGCACTTAGCAAAGTGCATGATGAGTTGTATGATCAGTTGAACGTATGTTATATTGTTCATGTATTTAAGTTCTGCTACTTCGAATTCTAAATGTTTGAGAAATGATGATGTAAAACCCTATTTAGGGTTAATGTTAGTTGAGAACTTATGATTAAGTCATGCTGAGAAATTTATGTTCTCGTGATGTAAGAGCTGATTTTTTATTAATGTTATGATATTAGATTCAATTCTAGCTTTCGCATTTAATGTTTAAGATAATTCTCCTTGGAGGTAAATGAATGAAAATTTTGGGATGTATAAGAGCAATGATATGGTTTAGTCTTAGTTTTAGTAGTATTAAAAAAAAAAATTATCCCATAATTGTCCAGAGTTATAACGCGCTTGAGAAACGGGGCGTTATAAAAAACACACAATTAGGGGCATTCGGGCAAAAGTGCAGATTTTGTAAACTACCCGAGGGAGGTCGAAATGACGAATTCTTCAAAAATTTCTAAGGAAAGTGGAAAATATAGAACTTATGGGTAGTAGTGGAAGTGATAAATAATCTAGGGGTATTAAGTTTTGGGAGAAAATGCAATTAGAAGTAGGCTTGGGGCTAAACTGCAAAATTCCAAAAATATCAAGGTGCGAAACCGATCGGCCGCTTGTGGCCGCCAGCGGCCGCCTCTGAGGCATCGGGAAGGTCACCCGGAGACTCTATGATAGTCTCCAGGCGATGATGGAACCATTGGAGCATGCTATTGGCCTGAAAAAGCATCAAGGTGACCAGTTTTAATGGCGGAAGAAATTTCCGATTTGGCTGAATCTTTCGAGGGCTTAGGCTCGTGATTTGGGGATTTTTGATTGGTTTGGAGGATGGATTTGGGTTTAGGGGATAAGAACGAGCAAGATATGGTGGGGAATTGGGTAAAAAATGAGTATTAAAAGGGTTCTCGGCCGAGAGGTTTGAAGCAAAAATTGATCAAAATTTTTCATGTTTTAGGCTGAATCGAGCTTCTGGGATAAAGGGCTTTTGTTCTATGAGTTGTAAGGATCATTTCCGAAGAATTTCAAAGAGATTGGTGTGCGTTTGATAGGGTTTTGGAGCTTCGGCCGAAAAATCGGGCTCGCCGGTGCCGCGACCTGCAACTGGCTTTTAAAGCCATTTTCGGTGGCTTTTTTCGACGTTTAAAGGCAACATTGAGGTCGCCTCATCAATGTAATACCCAAGAAATTTGGGTTAATTAAAAATAAGCAATTTATTAGAGAAATGGAATTTCAGAGAAAATTGGTATCTGAATAGCTCAAAAAATTGACCAAATAGACTACTGGGAGTGTCCTGGAGCCGAGATGCCAAAAGAAAATAATGTGGCATTAACAAGCACCCCGAGATATGATTTATAGCATCGAAAAAATTTGATCGGGAACAGTTTTCGGTACAACAAAAATATAGTTGCCAATTAGGCTGCAATACCGAATTGTTATAGACGACTTCTCTGAAGTCAACGAAAGCTTGAGGAGGCTTCGATTTTTCATAAAGAACAACCGTTCAGTTGTTTTAGGAAGAAACAAAGAGGTTTAGGGCCAAAACGAAAATTCGGGCCTAAGTGCAATTTTTTGAAATTGCCAGAGGAAGACCGAAACGATGATTTTTCGGAATCTTCGGGGGTCAAAATGATGTTTTAGGACTTGAGGGTCTTAAATACAATTATGAAAAGTTAAGGAGTTAAGTGAAAAGGGTCAAAGTGAGATAACCCAAAAGTTAAGGGGTTAAACTGAAATTTTCAAAGTTGGCCAATGACCAGCACATGGCCGGTCAGCCATGGTCAAAATGGACCATGGGGTTGCACGAGGCACTTTCGGGGGAGCATCTTTTGTAAAGGAGGATCCGACAAAGGCCATTGGGTTGGCCAGAAAAGCCAGAAAATCCGATCGAAAATGGTCGCGCGATCAAGTGGCTGCAAAATGCTTTTTGTGGTCGGGCAAGGCTCGTTCCAGGGCCATATGAGGGAGGTAGATGCTCTAAGGCTCATGGGCTAACCGATCTGAGGAATTTGAGGCATCGAGGATGCCTATAAATAGGGGTTTCGAGTTGGCCGAAATGGGCAAGTTGGAGCTTCAAATCGAAGGCTCAACCGAACCAATTGGAGGCTAAAAGCATAGGGCTTTGGAAGCCCATGAGTTAAGCAGAGTTTCTGGAGAAAATGGAGCATTTTCGTGTTGGTTTTGATGGGTTTCGAAGTAAATCGGAGTTCGGAGGCGGTGGGTCTGGCCGAGACTTCAAACGCTCGATTCGGCGCCTTCCAGTGTTCCTTTGGGCCTCAAATTTATGCCATGAGGATGGACTCAATGAGGGCTTTCAAGAGGTGGAGTCGGCTAATTTTTTCGGCGTCACCGTCGCCGGGGAAGATGACCGGCGCGTGCCGGTCACGCGCTGCACCTCACGCACCCCCAGTCGCCCTAGCACATGCAGGCGCGTGGGGATCGGGAAAATTCTGAAAAAATTATTGAAAAATTAGGAAAAATATTTTATGAAGGTCCGTGTAAAAAGATTTGAATTTTGGGTTCCCGATGTCTCGATTTTAGCATCAAAGAACCTCGTTTTGCATGAAAACGCAACATCCGGGTAAGTCCAGTATTTTTCCTTTGAAGTTTATAGCATATTATGAATTGTTGTGAAATTAGATTTGAGAAAATAGTCCTGAGGTATTTATTGAAATTTTTGGAAAGGAAAAATGAAAGAAAATGAAAGAAAAATGAAATAAATGGAATATTGAGGATATTTAGTGATTAAATATTATTTTATGATTGAGGAGATCGAGATGATGTGATTGGTGCAACTTTTGAGAGTTGGCACGAAAATCGAGGTGGCCACGCATATCAAGGTGATGCACGCTTTTCAAGGTGTCTTGATCTTTAGGACAAAGGTGAGTGTTCTGCCGAAAAACTTTGTTTTAAGTTGTGAGTTGCTCTATCCTAAGTATGATTTGGTGAGTAATTTTATACCAAACATGGTATTATGAGTTTTCCTACCCTAAATGATATAATTGTTTATTATGCATGATATTTATGAAAGATATGATTGCTTATATATGCATAATATTTACGAAAGATATGATTCATTTTGTCATATTGCATGGAAAGTCGTGATAATTCCATGGCACGATATTATTGTCACATTGATATTTGTGCATGGGAATGGGATGTCGCCCCTAGAGTGTAGTCGTAATTCTCTTAGGGCAATGATGGAATAACATTAGGCTTATCGTGCAGAGGTTCGAGATTTGCTTAGGATTCCGTGCCAGGCTGGTGGGCCTGGGAAGTTACAATAAAGGGAAAATGTTCTTCATGTTATTGCATCATGCATTCGTATATATGTTTTGGACCCTCACTAGAAGTTTCATCTTCTAATGGGTTATGCCCCTGGAACATTCCACGTTCTAGTTTTAGACTTGCAGTTGGGGCATGGAGCAGGTTGAGATATGACGGCATGTGATGGCGTGGCCGATGGATCCAGCGAGTTGACTCGGATATGTTTTAGCTAATGCTTTATTGATGTTTAGCCTTGTTAGAATATTATGGAATCTCCATGTATTTATGTATTTCAATATAGAGGATATGATGTTAATTATGGTACGAATTCTTATGTTATAAATAAAATGAGTTGATTATGTACCATATCAGATTTCGATTATTGTTTCTGCATTTTTAATGATTTGTTGGGGGTTTTGTTCGGGACTCGGTACTTAAGGTTTAAATTATTTACCGGGAAAGAAAGAAAAAAATAAATTATGTATGTTTTGGGCCCCAGCATAGTGACACGCTTGGTAAGAGAAAAGCGGGGTGTTATAGTTGGTATCAGAGCGAATTGTTAAGGATATAAGAAATGTTTGAACCGTAAGTGACTCTAGTATAGTCGATATTAGAGCGAACCTAAGGAAAATGTCGTGTGTGGCTAGATAAGTAAAGCCACCGTAAGATTTGGGTATTGACGGTTACTGGATAAGTGCGTTGTAGTGGAAGTGCATGTCTAGGAAAGTTCTGGCTAGGAAAGACTTGGTACTTAAGTGTGTCCGTTTGTGACCCACCTCTCTTTCCTGGGAACTTACCTGGTGTACTATTTACAAGCAGACACTATTTCAGTAGACGACTACTATTCTCAGTGAATAGTAGAATGCCTAATAGAAGCTAAGTTCAAGTGGAATGATCTAGTTATTGGAATAAGAATCCGATGAAATGATTCGAGTGTAAGGTTAACTCGGTAACCGTGATTACGGATTCAAGAGAATTAGAGACTGATGATTTAATGTCACTAGTCAAAGTTCTTGCAACGAGAGATGAGATAATTGCGGTTATCAAAGATGATCGGATTAGTAATGATCAGCCCGATGTGGCAAGGCCTAGTTGATGAGTTAGGATCGAAAGATAAGATTTTCGAGGATCATTTGGTATCCCAGAAATAAGATATGGGATCCCACGGATTGGGACAAATGAGAGGCTGAAAATAACTAAATGATGGCACGTGAATGCATCGATTAATGAGCCGAAAGTAGTGCAATTGATATGACTCGCAAAGACGGGGTAGGAAACCCTAGCAGCATGATGGTACTATTGGTCGGTGTTCGCAATGACAGATCTGGATCTAGGGACCAAGGCAGAAGACTTGTAATGAGCTTACGATCAACATACCGGGAAGCTAGTTAGCTGTCTCGCGGTATGGGTCTAGGACCCAGGGTCTAAGTTGCTTAGTGTACTGCTGAGGAGACGATCAGATGCTGAAGACCTGGGGCAAACCAGTAGGGTCTGTACCTTGTGAGGGAGATCTAAGTTCCAATGGTTTAAGATGTGAGGTGTGCCACTAGTTGTGATTGATCAAGACTGGAAGCCTCGTAAACCGAAATGAGATGGATTGAATACAGACTGTGTGTCCTATTTAAGGAATTGCATTGGGATTCGTAGTCACCTTGGGAGTAGGTGACACGACGAATGGTCTAAGACTTGAGGGATAGAATACCTTGGTGTCTAGTATGACAATGGGATCATGAGATAGTCGTGTTGGGTGGCTCAAAGGGAAAGCTACCTGACGTATGAAATGGAAAGGAAAGATGCATGCTCGTAAGCCATGTAGGTGCTACCTATGAGGTGATGGAATCACCAGGCCATGATGAGGGCCTAGAAAGAATGTTCTTGCAAAAGGAGTTAGACTCAGGGCAACGACAACGAATGATAGTTCTTAGAGGACTACGACAAGATCGTGCAATTTTCACCCGGGATGTACCCATGTGAGAGTCGACGTATGATATAGGAGTAAGCCTACCATATGATGGGGGTGATGATGACAGCTATGTGCTGACTGACAGAAAAAGTAGTGCCTACGAAGAACTAATGGTCGGGTGCCGATAGTCAACTGGATTTGAAGAACGAAATGTGAGAGTCAGGGGATCTCGATATGAGATTTCAGGTAGTGGAGCATGACCGGTCCAAAGGCTTGATCGATGAGTTCTGAAATGGTAGTCTCAACTCAAAGAAGAGTTTGAGTACTAAAAATAAAAGAGATGTTTGATGGTTGTGTCGACCATAAAGGAATGATAAGGAGGCTTAGTCAACAGAGGTTATGACTATGTTTTAGTGTGCCAAATGAACCTGCAGAATCAGGTAAAGTTTTCGGTAGTCAAACCCGGCAAAGAAAGCTTAAAAGCATCATGAATGGTAGATTGAAAGCCATGATGGCAAAGGAAATAGAGTTCTTGGAAGATAATTGGAACCAAATATTGTGATCTGATTTGGGATCTTCGAAGATAGACCGGTTTGAGATTTTAGAGGAATTTCCTTGAAAGAATCGATTGAGGATCTAGGGATTCGTAATGGAACTTTGGAGTTTCAGAAAGAAATCCAGCGAGGATGAGAGTACCGTGGGTAATGTAAGTACCTACCTGCTCTAGTTGGTAGCATTAGCTGTGGATTGATGTCTTGAAAATTATGCGAATCCTTGACGTGATTAAGAGAATTAAGATGATGACAGATGTGCAAAGATGACGGGTCGCAGTAGAAGAAGTTGCAGGCCCAAATTAATTAAGGATCCGAGATTTTCAATTTTGAGAGATTGAAACTCTCGTATGGCTAGACGATTACTCTGGGTAGCCTTGATGGGCAAATTGGGTGATGTATCGTTGAATGATGTCAGCAAGTTATGGAAATAAGGAGCCTATCAAGACATGGAACGGGCACTTGCGGTCAATGAAAAGCCGTAAGAAGAATTGGGAAATGGCAAGATATGTTCTCGGAAGATTTAACGGGATTATTTCTTAAATGATAAAACTGCCAATGACAGCTTGAGCTTATTGGATGCTTAGCTATGTGTGACTTGATTAAGGATGTAAATTATCAGGTGATGATTAAGAGCCAATATTTTTATCTCGATTTGATGAATTATTAAAACAGCTGCAAGAGGTTGAGATGTTTTATGATCAACATGCAATCAAGAATAAGGGAATGAGACGTTAAAGTATCCAAAGCATAATATTCATTCCATATGTTTAAACGGTTACAGGAAATCAAGCTGTACAATTACTCAAAGGAAAAAAGAAACCATAAAACTGATGATGATACCAATACTCAGTGAGGACGACGGTTGCCAAACACAACAGCTCCCAGCTCATCGATGTCATCTGGGGGTGGCATCTGGCTACTACTTGCTTCACCAGGGTAAGGTGGGAGAGTAGCCTCTGAGAAACTAGGATGAGGGACATCCTCTGGAATGATAGGAAGATCGAAATTCCAGCTCGGGTTTTGATCAGGTTGAGGAACAGGTTGGGGATGTGAAGAATAATATGCAAATAGTGAATTTTGCAGGTAAGCTCGACAAGCTTGTAACTCACTAACCTGCTGCTGAAAGGCAAGAATGTGAGATACACAGCCATAGACAGGATCCTGAAGCCGGGCTTGAGCTTCAAATAAGAGTGTCATAACAGCTGCAAGCTGGTCACTTACTGGAAGATGAGCCAGGAGGATGGAGGCAATTCTGGCACAAAAAATATTGTGGATGGCAGCAAAATGAGCGAATCCTTCCTCATGATAGAAATAAGGAGCAAAGATATAGTGTGGAGAACACTGTCTCCTCAAAACTCGGCAGGCACCGCATCGAAATGGGTCGAACGCTGGCATGATAGATCTGGATCTGTCTAAATCTAAATAAATCAGATATGGGTCGAATCAAGAATGGGTCAAACTTGAAGCGGATCGAGTTGGGTCGGGTCGGGCCGAGGTAGGTCGGATTGACCAGGATCTGGCAGCAACGGCAAAAGCGACGATGGCGCGGTGGCGGCCGAGGGAAGCCGGGCGATGGCCGGTGGCTGCGCGAGGTGGCTGGCAGCGACGACGACAGCCGGATTTGGCCGACGGAGGGCCGTTTGGGTCGTCGGAGATGGCGATCGGTGGCTTGGGCGCGGAGGAGCCGCATGGTGGCTCGCGGCCGATGGCGAAGCAGGCACCGGCGGTGGTTGCAGAGGTGGCAGCGGTGGCCGTCGGAGGTGGCGGCAACATTGGAAGGCGACAGTCGGCGGCGGTTCGCACGCAGGGTCGGTGCGTTGCAGAGGAAGAAGAAGAAGAAGAAGAAGAAGAAGAAAGAAGAAAGAAGAAATAAGGAAGAAAAAGAAAAAGGAAAAGGAAAAGAAAAGAAAAGAAATAAAAAAAGAAGAAGAATTTTATGGGAAAAACGTGTTTTATTATTTCGGAGATTTTGGCAAGAAGAAAAAAATGATCCGGACACGTGAAAGTCAAGTTCAGGGCATTTCGGGTATTTATAGTCCCGACCCTATATTTCGAAACATGGAACAACGTAGAGTTCAAAATGAAATTTTTAGGAATCAGGTTTCGAAATAGAATGTTAAGGTGTTTCGAAATGAGATGTTTCGGCAAGCTATTGTCAGAAGGTAGTGATGGGACACTTTGTAATAATTATGTCCACAATATGACTCATGAGAAGAGTCTAATAAGGATAACCTTCCGGGTGCAGTAAGAGTTTATGATAGCTCAAAGGATCGGGTTGTATGAGTAGTGCAACATGATCGAATGATGGCGTATGGATTGCACCAAGACACAAAGAGAACTACCCGATATATGACTTGGAGTTGGCAAATGTGGGACATTTGATGTGCTCACAAACCACGAGAAGCCTAAGGTACGGGTTCTCACAGAATGAGCTGAACGAGAGGTAGCGACTATTGATGGAGTCCTTAAGGACTACGACTGCACTACTTCGTATCACTGGGCGCGTGGCAAAGAAGTGCCCAACGCAGGACCTGGTGGATAGCTGTGAGTGTCAGATGAAGTTGGAGGCTTGTTGGCCTGCCGACTATGATGGTAGTGCCGAAGGGATCGTCTATTTTTATCCCTAGCCTGGTTGTTTAGCTCGATCTGGTGAACGAGATACAAAAGGCATGTGTGGTTGACAAGTGTACGTGTCTATGGAACGATGATAGGGTCAGCCCAAGGTTTATGATTTTTGAAATCCGAGCAGACATTCTCAAAGGTTTCGGGGGAGAATGTGCGTGCCTAAAATAATTAAAAGATGTGTGGTCGTCTGAAAGAAGCCACAACAGGAAATTATGTGAATGACACGGTATGCTTGTAAGCATTAGACGTGTAAGGAACACAAACCAATGTGTTTGTCAAGGATCAAATAGATGTTTGATTTGAGGTATTCAGGTAATGAACATTGTTATGCCTTAGTTACCTTAACTGTCTGATGAAAATTTCGAGGACGAAATTTCTTTTAAGGAGGGGTGAATGTAATACCCGAGAAATTTGGGTTAATTAAAAATAAGCAATTTATTAGAGAAATGGAATTTTAGAGAAAATTGGTATCTGAATAGTTCGAAAAAATGACCAAATCGACTATCGAGAGTGTCCTGGAGCCGAGATGGCAAAAGAAAATAATGTGGCATTAACAAACACCCCGAGATATGATTTATAGCATCGAAAGAAATTGGATCGGGAATAGTTTTCGGTACAGCAAAAATATAGCTGCCAATTAGGCTGCAATACCGAATTGTTATAGACGACTTCTCTGAAGTCAACGAAAGCTTGAGGAGACTTCGATTTTTCATAAGGAACAACCCTTTAGTGGTTTCAGGAAGAAACAAAGAGGTTTAGGGCCAAAACAAAAATTTGGGCCTAAGTGTAATTTTTTAAAATTGCTAGAGGAAGACCGAAATGATGATTTTTTGAAATCTTCGAGGGTCAAAATGATGTTTTAGGACTTGAGGGTCTTAAATGCAATTATGAAAAGTTAAGGGGTTAAGTGAAAAGGGTCAAAGTGAGATAGCCCAAAAGTTAAGGGGTTAAACTGAAAATTTTCAAAGTTGGCCAATGACTAGCACATGGCCGGTCGGCCATGGCCGAAATGGACCATGTGGTTGCACGAGGCACTGTCGGGGGAGCATCTTTTGTAAAGGAGGATCCGACGAGGGCCATTGGGTTGGCCAAAAAAGCAAGAAAATCTGACCGAAAATGGCCGCGCAATTGAGTGGCTGCAAAACGCTTTTTGTGGTCGGGTAAGGCTCGTTCCAGGGCCATATGAGGGAGGTAGATGCTGTAAAGCTCATGGGCTAACCGATCTTAGGCATTTGAGGCATCGAGGATGCCTATAAATAGGGGTTTCGAGTTGGCCGAAAATGGGCAAGTTGGAGCTTCAAATCGAAGGCTCAACCGAACGAATTGGAGGCTAAAAGCATAGGGCTTTTGAAGCCCATGAGCTAAGGAGAGTTTCTGGAGAAAATGGAGCATTTTCGTGTTGGTTTTGATGAGTTTCGAAGTAAATCGGAGTTCGGAGGCGGTGGGTCTGGCCGAGACTTCAAACGCCCGATTGGGCGCCTTTCAGTGTTCCTTTCGGCCTCAAATTTATGCCATGAGGATCAACTCAATGAGGGCTTTCAAGATATGGAGTCGGCCAATCTTTCCGGCGTCGCCGTCGCTAGGGAAGATGACCGGCGCGTGCCAGTCACGCGCTGCACCTCACGCGCCCCCAGTCGCCCTAGCACGTGCAGGCATGTGGGGATCA
Source organism: Diospyros lotus (assembly GCF_014633365.1). NCBI lineage: Eukaryota > Viridiplantae > Streptophyta > Magnoliopsida > Ericales > Ebenaceae > Diospyros > Diospyros lotus. The sequence goes on along the minus strand of NC_068343.1, from coordinate 34,186,154 downwards.
GGAAAATTCTGAAAAAATTATTGAAAAATTAGGAAAAATATTTTATGAAGGTCCATGTAAAAAGATTTGAATTTCGGGTTCCCGATGTCTTGATTTTAGCATCAAAGAATCTTGTTTTGCGTGAAAACGCAACATTCGGGTAAGTCCAGTATTTTTCCTTTGAAGTTTATAGCATATTATGAATTGTTGTGAAATTAGATTTGAGAAAATAGTCCTGAGGTATTTATTGAAATTTTCGGAAAGGAAAAATGAAAGAAAATGAAGGAAAAATGAAATAAATGGAATATTGAGGATATTTAATGATTAAATATTATTTTATGATTGAGGAGATCGAGATGATGTAATTGGTGCAACTTTTGAGAATTGGCATGAAAATCGAGGCGGGCACACATATCAAGGCAACACACACTTTTCAAGGTGTCTTGATCTTTAGGGCAAAGGTGAGTGTTCTGCCGAAAAATTTGGTTTTAAGTTGTGAGTTGCTCTATCCTAAGTATGATTTGGTGAGTAATTTTATACCAAACATGGTATTGTGAGTTTTCCTACCCTACATGATATAATTGTTTATTATGCATGATATTTATGAAAGATATGATTCATTTTGTCATTTTGCATGGAAAGTCATGATAATTCCATGACACGATATTATTGTCACATTGATATTTGTGCATGGGAATGGGATGTTGCCCTCAGAGTGTAGCCGTAATTCCCCTAGGGTAATGATGGAATAACGTTAGGCTTATTCTGCAGAGGTTCAGGATTTACCTCGGATTCCGTGCCGGGCTGGTGGGCCTGGGAAGTTACAATAAAGGGAAAATGTTGTTCATGTTATTGCATCATACATTCGTATATATGTTTTGGACTCTCACTAGAAGTTTCATCTTCTAATGGGTTATGCCCCTGGAACATTCCACGTTCCAGTTTTAGACTTGCAGTTAGGGCAGGGAGCAGGTTGAGATATGACGGCACGTGATGGCGTGGCCGATGGATCCAGCGAGTTGACTCGGATATGTTTTAGCTGATGCTTTATTGATGTTTAGCCTTATTAGAATATTATGGAATCTCCATGTATTTATGTATTTCAATATTGAGGATATGATGTTAATTATGGTACGAATTCTTATGTTATAAATAAAATGAGTTGATTATGTACCATATCAGGTTTCGATTATCGCTTTCGCATTTTTAATGATTTGCTGGGGGTTTTGTTCGGGACTCGGTACTTAAGGTTTAAGTTATGTACCGGGAAAGAAAGAAAAAAATAAATTATGTATGTTTTGGGCCCCAACATAGTGACACGCTCGGTAAGAGAAAAACGGGGTGTTACAATCAAAGCTCTACAAGCCCCTGTAAGAATTTGGAGCATTGGAGGTCGCCGAAATCAAAGAAGAAGACTGAAGAAGACAGCCAGGCCGGTTGCGCGTGGGCTTCACTCGCCGAGCCCCTAGGTGGCGTGTGAGGACGCGTGATGTAGTATTTTTGCTTGATTTTAATTTTAGAATTTTGGTAAAATTATTTTAGGAATTATCATAAAAAAATATTTTGTGAAACTTGATGTTAGATATTTTTTATGAATTTCTGAAGGTAGGAAAGGTTTAAAAATGAAGAAAAATAGAGAAAATTGAGGAAAAATAGAAATATTGATTTCTAAGGTCCTAATGGTGAATAGGAGACGATTGGTGTATTGAAAAGAAAGATTGCATGAATTTCGAGGTGTGGCACGTTTTTTGAGGCAAAAACTGGACTTTTTCGAATTGAGGTAAGTGGTTTGATTCTAGCTTTATCTTGTCTTGAATATGTTTTGGAGTGTGTGTAGTGGGTTCTAGTGAGCGGTTTTACCCTCTCGAGCTTAGGATACACATTATCGGACCAGTTCTAGTGAGCTGTTATACCCTCCTGAACTTGGGTTGTTTACAAAGGCGTTTCACTTATGTACATCGTGGCATCATTTTCATATTGAACATGTGATATATTGCATCAACTGTTTTTACTTTTAAAACGAGTCGGTGCATGGCGTGTATTTTCATATCATCGGGGTGTCGATTTTCATGTCGTTATTGGGTCAGTATGGGATGTGACGGAGTCTTCTTGAGAATGTGACAAGGTTAATCCTGGTGAACGAGTGACACGGTAGGGCACTCGAGGGATTAAGTATGTCATGGCAAGGTCAACCCCAACAGTGTGTGGAATGGTTTTTCCACGGGAGGTTGAGTATGTCAGGGAGATTTCTCAGGTTAGGCACGTTGCATGTTGTCGTTCGTCTGTTTATGCCATGCTTATATGTCTTTCACGCATTGTGTAAACTGTTTCATGCCATCACTTAGATGTTTTATCATCTAACCTGAGTTATGCCCCTTGAACATTTAACGTTCCAGCCAAGGACAGCTGCGAGATCGAGGACATGGTTGATGGGGCCAACGGTGTTTAGTTGATAGTCGTTGTACCATTTTGTAAGTGTTAAGTATTTATTTTGGTATATGTATGAACGGTTGTATGGGAACGCTATATCATTTGATAGTTTGTAATACATATTTTGGTATGGGAATACCTTGAATGAAACTCGTGGTAGGCCACAACATTTTGGTGTTAATTATTCCGCTGTGTTATATTATGTCTCATTTAGTCTTAAGTCTATCGATCTTGAGTAAATGAGTAAGACTGGGGTTCTTGGGGTTTTTACCTACATGTGAGATTGCTCTTGAAATCACCGCGAACGCCGACCTTTGTATGCGACGAGTGTTTTCATCTGCATGTGAAGATTGTTCTCATGGCGCTGCGTGTGACAGACTTGAAAAAAAAAAAAAGCTTCCCGAGGACTCCTTTATAGTGATGCGCCCGTGTAAGGCGGGGTGTTACAGTTCTTCAATTGGCATAGTTTTTTGTGTTATTTGTTTCAATAACCAAACTTGGCCCTGGCTGCTAAACATTGTACTGATTTCTAATGTTATGCATTGAAATTTGATTACTTTTTTATGTTCAAAATTTAAATGCATGCTAGGCTAGTTACCAAGTCAAAATAAAAAACATTGATCATATGCCTGTTTTTTTCTCCATTTTAGTCATGCTCTTACCTTAGGCGATTCTTTTACCTTGGCTCAAAATTGTTTATTGTGGTTGTGGATGATGTTATTTGTAATGTGTAGTTCTGAATATTGTTGGGAAAGCACTTATTGTGGAAATCTAGCTTGCAAACTATAGGAGACACTCTAATAGTTCTATGGTAAAAAATGATGAAGGTGAATTAATGTGTGCTCAGACTTTGTTAGTAGTTAAAACTAGAACGAAATGTTCTGGAAAAGTAGGAGGCTGGAAATTTCATTGGTAAGGAAACAAATGATCAACAATAAAAACTAGATTGTTATTTATTGGCATATGGTAGTAAGACAACAGGAAAAATCAGTTTTCTATAAACTCAGTTTGATTTTTTTTAGTTATTGTTGTGATTAATCAGTTCAGTTTCCAGTTCGGTTACATCAAACCCGCAGTCAGTTATTTCAGTTTCAGTTACATTGGTTAGTATAGATATTTCGGTTCGATCAACTCAGTTATGCTAGCAAAAATGATTCGGTCCAATTTGCTAAAAATCGGCCAGTTCAGTTCGGTTAAACCGAATGCTCACCTCTAATTGGGAGAGAAGAGGGAAAGAAGAAAAAAGAAACGAGAGGAAGAGAAGAGTGAATGGGCCTTCTCTCTCTCTTCTCTTTTATAATATCCACTCTTTCTCATTTTGCCCTTATGAACTATACAAATACCCAATTAATCCTTCTCCCATTTTTATCACTTAAATAATTACAAAAATCTCATATATATCAACTTGCCACACTTAACACTTCTATCTCCATTAGTATTCAAAAATTTCACTCACACCACATAATACCCAAAACGCCAAAATAATCTATACCTGTAATTGGGTCTATACAAAATTTGTTGCTAAATCAACGACATATTTTTTAATTTTTAAATTTTTAAAAAGAAATTATTTCCATTGCTAAATAATATAAAAAAATTAAAATAATTATTTTATTAAAAAATTTAAAAAAATTAAGGAAAAAATTAAATAATTTAGCATAAAAATTTAAATAATTTTTATAAATCTATTTTTGATCATTCTGTAAAATATTTTTAAATAATTTTGTTAAACTGAATAGATGATGTCATGTTGTGAGGGTGAGGCTATATAGTAAATAGGACTCGGATAAATGATGGATTCTTAATTTAGCCATCACGAAATCTTTTAATGACAAATTTAGTTCTTCTTGCTGTTGTCAGATGCTGAGTTATCGCCTGTTTCCTCATGCAAGATTCTTAGGAAGGTGTTTTGGTCAGATTCTGTGATTGCAATTTCAGAACATGGAGCTAGGATAGGAGCCGTGTGGATGAAGAGGCAAAAGGCTGTTGTGAAGAAACACAACAAAGCTAGCCCAGTAAGTTGAGGTGCGGTTGACTCAATATTGCCGTGATGGCCTCCCCGAGGACAAAAGACTTAACTGGAAGAAAGGGTAAGTTTCACAACTTCTCATGAAGAATAAAATGGTAAGTAATAAATTTATTAAATAAAAAAATGATATCAAAATCAGGCCAGGCCTTGCAACTTTGTTTAAATATCAGAAACAATTATAAGGCGGAGTAGCATTTTAAATTTGCATATGTATCTAACAAGATCCCTTGTGACACAATATACTCAGGTAGAATAGATATTTCACACAATTTGTTATTTTCAATATCCACCTCTTACCTTGAGAGCATTACTTCAATTTCAGTCTATCCTTTGGCCATGGTACTTCGTATAGTTCACTTCACCTCTGGCTGAAGTAATTGCCTTCGATGCTCACTGTTAGCACCCAAGTAGAAGCATGTTTATCACAAAAAATCACACACATCAATGATACAGGCACCCCAGAAAAAGCAGGATGAAACCAACACAAAAATTTTGACCTCTTTCCCAATGAATTTTTCCTACCTAACAAAGTGGTAGCAACAATACTTTGGGAACAATAAAAAGGCGGCAGTGATTTCTGCACAACTTTCATTTTGTTTCCAGACATTCAATCGACCAAAAGAATAATTAATTCACGACCATCTCAAAGTATTGCGCACCATATAAAAGATTCTGTAAAATATTTTTGGTGCCTATTTTCTTTGGTATATTTTACTTTGCACATGTACAAGTAGAGAACTTCTTTGAGTTCTTGATGGGGGAAAAATAAATCCCTAGTTATAGATGGCATATAATTTGGAGGCATATAATTTTATAAATTACAATAGGTTATGAAAGGCCACAATTTTACTTGGTACAAATACAATTCACATGATTATGTCAAATAAACTAAAGAAAGAAACAAAATCCTTTGATTCTATGCAAATGTCTGTGATGAACTTAGTAAAATTATATACACATACACAGAATACATATACACACACACAAAATATATATACATACATATACCTTTGAGGCGGTGGAGGTGGATCTGGCATCGACGGAGGTGGAGCTCGATCGAGCTGGAGGCTGCGGCGATGGCGACGACAGGAGGCGGAAGCGGCGACGAGAACAGGAGGCAGAAGTAGCGGCGACGACAAGAGGCGAAAGTGGCGGCGACGATAGGAGGTTGAGGTAGCGGCAAATGCGTCGACGGCGGGAGTAGTTCACAGATAGATAGAGAGAGAGAGAGAGAGAGAGAGAGAGAGAGAGATGGGTCAGTTAGGGTTAAAAATTGCAGGGAATTGGGGAAGAAGGCAGGGGCATCTCCTGCCCACAATTTTTGTTTTTTTTTTTAATTTTTTGAAGTATTTATTGGTTAAATAAATATTAAATAATTTATGAAAAAAATATTATTAATTATTTAATTAACAAAAATAAAATAATTTATGATTATGATAACTAATAAAATAGTAATTTAAATTATTGCATCAAATTAATATTTATTTAAAAATATAATTATATTATAAATCTAATAATTATAATAAATAAGTTTGATATATTATAAATTTAAAATTAATTTTTTAGTTTTTTATTTTTTTGTATTTAAACAAATATTAAATAAAAATGTCACAAAAATAATTTAATGCATAAAAATAGAAAAATATAAGAAAAATAAGATTAGGGGACCAAAAATATTTAATGAAAAATAATTTGTATGTGTTTGATATCGATTCAAAATATATAAAAAAAAATATCAACTTTAGTTTTCAAATGCTGAACAAACTCATTACACCATAAGTCCAAAACTTAAAAATATATCTGAAGCAATATTATTCTTAAGAAATTAAAATACAAATTGTACAAATACAAAAATATAAGAGCGTTAGTCTTATTTACAATTTAATACTTTATTATATAAGGAGAAAGATAAATTTTGTTTTGATGTTCAGACTAGTTATTCAATTGTTCCCCAAAAAGATAAATTTAATGCTTTATTAATTAATGAATTATTAGTTTAAGTTAAAAGTAGTTTTAAGTTTAAATTATGTGTTACGAGAAATTATTAATTTTGTAAATAAAATAAATAAATAATATTTTAAATAATTAATAACATTTAATAAATATATACAAACTCAATGCATTTATTGAATGAATAGTTTTATGCGGGAGAATGTCTCAATCAAGATGCAAGAGAGTGTCTCTTGACGTCTTTAAGAGGCTTGTAAAGAGAAAAATAAGTTTAAGACGCGAATGAGATCACCTACAAACCTTTTGATATATAAATCTATGTTGTATTCAAAGTAAAATTATAGTTTCACTAAAATTGTGAGTATATCTTAATTTAACGAAAAGTTCTCTTATTTATAAAAAAAAAAAGAGACTGACAAGATAGCTCCTAACCTTCTTTCTATATAATATAATATCTCAATATTTCTTTGTATATAGACTCCTTTCCATATAGACTCCATAAATTTTAACAATATTATGATTTTTAAAATTTTTATTTATTTTTCAAATGTAGTGTTTGTTTACATTTTGTACACATTTAATAAATATTATCAATAGTTAATTATTATACATTTAATATATTTTATATTTTATGCACATAAAATATATTAATTGATATATTTGGAATTTAACAATATTATGTTTTTTAAACTTAATATATTTATTTAAATTAAAATTTTTAAATTTTACAAATTAATTTTTTTATATTCATCTCATGTTTAAATGTATATTTAATTTTGAATTTATTTTAAATTTTTTATATTTATATATTAATATATTTATTTTTTATAAATTATTTATTTATTTTTTCAATTTAGTTTATTCCGTCGCTAAATTTAAAATAAAATAAAATAATTTTAATATTTAAAAAAAATAAAAAAATAATTTGTTGGTAAATATTCCTTTGCTAAAATTAGCGACCAAAAAATATCCGTCGCTAATTTTTTTTAAAAATATTAAAAGAAATTTATGTAATTAGCGATGGAAAACATAATCTGTTGCTAAATACATAAAAAAAATTAATTTTTTTTAAACTTTTAGTAATAGAAAACTTTTCGTCGCTAATTTAAGCAATGAATTTCATATTTCATCGCTGATTTTTTCATTTTTTATATTATTTTAGCGATGGAATATTGTTTCGTCGCTAATTTTTTGAAATTTTTTTCCCTCACTTCGTCGTAATTCCGTCGCTAATTTTACGAATTTTTTTCCCGTCACTTCATCGTAATTCCGCCGTTGTTCCATCGCTAAAAATCCCTCGCTAAAACCCGGATTTCTTGTAGTGAAATACCCAAAATAGCCCCAATCTCTCTCAAATCTTTCTTCCTCTATTTCCTCTAGCTCTCTTTTTCTTTTTCTTTCTCTCTCTGGCAACTTTGGTAATGGTGGTGGTTCCCTTTTTTCTCCCTTCGTTTGTGTGATTTTTTCCCTGGTTGGGTTGAGTGAGAACCCAACAATGGCATTGTTTGTTTTTGATAATGATGGTTATGATTGTGGGTGAAAGGTTGATAAATGAGTATGTTAATTTTTCTAGAAGCTGTGGTAAGTACGCCCACAGGAGGAAAGCAAAGTTTCATTAGGAATTCACCGCCAAAAAATAGAGGGGCTGACAATAATAATACTGCAATGAGTATGCGAGACAACATTAAAAGAGCAATAGAAAAAGTGTTAGAACATAAAAAATTGATTCTGGCTACTGAGGAATAACCCAGAAAGAAGTCCACGTTCACCCAAAACATATTGGGGAAGCCATTACCCAAAAAAATTAAGATGCCAAAAATTACCCCTTATACTAGTAAGGATGAGCCGGAGGATTATGTTGAAAATTATGAATAGCTAATGGTACTTCATGGATGGGATGACAAAATCATGTGTTGAGCATTTTCGCTAACTTTAACGAGGCATGCCCGAACCTGGTTCAAGGGATTACCTGATAGGTCCATGTCATCATTTGTGCAGCTAAGAATACAATTCATTAAAGCCTTTGTAATCAGTAGTCAGAAAAAGAGGGACACAACACATCTTCTCAGAGTTTGATAGGGAGCTAAAGAGACCCTACGGCAATATGTAGATAGATTTTGTAATACCACCCTTGAGATCCGAGACCTACCACTTGAAATGGAAATCTCTACTATGATGCAAGGGGCACGACTGATATCCTTCCAAGAGGCACTGTCATTGGACCCCCTAAAGTCCTTGGCAGATTTGTTTGTCAGAGCAAACAGATACATACTCCACACTGAAGTTGTAACGACCCGCCTCCCGGAGCCCCCCCCTGGGCGGCCGTGCACAAAGAGAATCCGTGAGAGGGTTATTATTTAAATGATATAGAATAATAATGCAAACTAAAACTCACACACAACCCTTATTAAAACCATAACTCTTTACATTACATCATTTCATAACCGTCTTTACATACTCAGTCACGAAATGAGCCCACCTAGGCTTACATAACATACCTATCTTGAAGACATAGAAGCATCACTCTGACCAAACACACGACACCTAGGATCTAGACTTGGGAGAGCCTTGCACTTGCTATCATGGCTCGCTGACTTGAACCCAACCTTGTCGAACTTACCTGATTCCTTAGGCAATTCTCTTACCTGAAATAATGGAAAGTAAAGGTGAGTCGCAAGAATCAACAAGCTCAAGAAAGAAAGGTTGTAGGTTAGATATAAAACTCTTGCTCGCTACCCCATGCAATTCATGCCAATGCAACGACACACCATGTCATGATCAATACGTGCCTTAGTTCTAAATGCATAACATAAAATCAACTGCACATAAAGAATTGGTACCCAAATCCCACATACAAACCTGTTGCAGCCCAATATAGGCTACCATATCATCATTCATAAAGACTCGACTTTTCCTGACCTTGGTCAACTTTTCCTGACATTCATAAAGACCTGTCTTTTCCTGACCTTGGTCATCTTTTCTTGACATTCATAACATGCTCTTCCTGTCATCCATCATACCATCATATCCTACTACTATCGTGGGTCACTTCCATAGCATACTTTTCGTGGTGGGCCACACCAATCGCCATCGTAGTCCACTGCCATAGCTTATGATCCGTGGTGGGTGCCACCCATCCCCATCATTCATAGCCACACATCCTCACCATGCAATGCAACAATTAGAAAATGCAATGACTTTTGCAGCATAAATCTGATGATAAGGCCTCCATAAACCAAGCATCAGGCCATGCTACGCCCACATAGGAATACACACATGCGAAATGCTCTAAATGCCCCAACTCACCTAGGATACCCAAGTTGGCTCTTAGACCAACCGAGTCATACAAATGCTCACATGTCCCATCGCCCACAAAGCATGTCTCACCAATGAAGGCAACCCAACCCCATGCAGCACACATATCATGATATGCATAAAGTTAAGGCAGGAATTTGGCAGTACTAGCTCTTTTGGCCCATCTAGCGCTTATCATAGCAGCTGATGACTGGTGCCCATACATCTAGCCATCGACTGCCACAACCCACGGTCGACAGTTGTGGGTCTGTACCCCATACCCTTAGACACACATAGACACATCAAGCTTATACACTTTCGACTTAACATTTCTTAAGCTTTTACCATAACACCCCATACATTTATGACATAACCATCATCATACCATTCTTGTCCTCGATTCTTCTCATTAACATAAAACTATCTTAACATACATAATAGACTCTTAACATGACCCCATAATCTAAACCATTACCAACTTTATAGGAACCTAGCCCCGATGGGTTCGACATCATTCATAAGGAAAGAAGAGCGATATGAAGCTCTGTGACGGATAGAATGACCAACACCAAGGCATCACTTACTTAACTCATTTCATCACTAATATACCCAATGATAACATATAAGTTATGGAATGGTTGCCACACAAATTTACATTATTAGTGCGTGGAACCGAGTCACGGTGAGGGAGGAATTAAAATATGAGAAACAACAGAGACTTTCACAGAAAATTAAGAACATGAGAAAAAGGTTAGGAGCTTGCCTTTACTTGGTCGATTCTTGCCTTTTCTGCGCTCCCGATTCGAAGTAAAACGTTTCCTAACAATTAATAAAATCGTGGCTTAAATTAATTAAACCCAACAGCTAGAATACATAATATATTGGTATAAAATCTATAATTTAGATAGATAGCACTTCTAGTAATTTTACTCACTTATCGGGATATTTTTAAACATCGAATAGCTCATCAATCCCTTGATTTCTTTCTCATTTCCTTCTCTTTTCTTCCATTCTAGTTGTTGGCTGAACACCATCTTCTCCCTTCTTTTTTCTCCTTCTCTCCTTCTCAATTTGGCACCAAAAAATGGCCAAATTGGCCTTAAATACGCAGCATAACAGCTGCTTGGGGCACAAGAAAAATGGGCGGCCCAGAAGCTGCCACGTGGTGCAGCCTGCGTCTGCCGCGCGTTGATGAATGCATAATTTCATATATATATTTTCCTTACATATGGTCTTTTGGATGAGATTTATGCCTTATTGTGCTGATTTATGCTTATTTTATGGTTAAAACAATTTTCGATAGGTTAGAATAAATTGGACTTTTACTTAGAAAATTTCAGTTTTTTAATATTTTGACCTTTTGGGCTTCTTACAGATTTTTGACCATGTTAGAGTTCAAGAACATGAATGAGGTCTTCAGAGATTTTTTTAGAGGAATTCTTGGGCTTTCCAGAATGGTATTATTTTTCCAAATCTAAGTTTGTTTGGGCCTCCAAACATTGCTTCAACATTAGGGCCGAAAAGTTGGGCCAAATCCTAATCGGATTAGAATTTTACACGAACACTGAATCTTTAGAAAGACATAACTTGAGCTTCTAATGTCCAAATTGAGTGATTCAAAATCCTAAATTCATCTACACATTATGAACTACAATTATTAAGAAGGGGATAAAGCCCAAAAGGCTTTTTATCTAATCCAAAATGGGCTCATAAGTTACGGGAGTCTAGGAAGCCCTAATTCTTTGGTTGATTTGGATTCTTTGTTGGGGCTATTTAAGGTCTTGATCCAAGCTCAAGAAGGGGAGAACGTCTAGGAAGAAAAAGAGGTAGAAAAGCACATTCAAGAGGAGAAAGAAGCATCATTTTCATATTTTCTCTTCTTTTTGTGTTCTTTCTCTCATTATGTGTGGCTAAACTTTGGTTTTTCGGTAGAAGGATATTTTGAAGCTATGGTGAAGAACACTGTGAGATCTTTTTGACTTTATTTGCAATCTGATTTTCTCTTGAATATTCATGTATCTTCTAATTTTAATGTTTATGATTGTGTTTTGATTGCATAGATGACCGCTATTCAATTCTTGATGCATGATCAATTGCTAGCTTGAATACCAAATCATTAATTGTTTGGCCTTTCTTGCATAAGTAGCAACTAGGGTTAATAATTATGGATGAGTTTTCATTCAATTCCTAGGGAGCACATGTGCTGAATTAAATAAACCAAGCTTGTGTGTTTATTGTTCAGATTTGGTCTTGTTTTCATAAAGTTTAATGTTGCCTTTGAATTAAATTCTAGAGCGCTTGTTCTAGGGTTGTTTAAAGGTAAGGGTTAATTGAAGAGCTTGTTTTAATTAACTAAGAAGTAAGGGAAACATTGAATGAACAGAGCTTGTTGTTCTTTCTAAGGCCAAGTATTCAAGGAAAATTAGTGACTTTGGCATCAATGATCAGTGTCATAACCATTGGTGGATAAACCCCTTATATTGAAAGCATTTCTATTGATTACTTTAATCTTTTTACATTCTGATTTGCCTTATTAATTTAGAATAATATTCTATTTTTAATTATTTAAATTTCAAAATTCAAAACCCCCTAATTATTTCTTCTATTTATTTTAAGTTTTTAAAGGAATAGATCTAACCAATCCTTGTGGATACGACCTTGCTCATCACTATCACAATTTACATTTTTAAGAGTAAGAATTTATTATTTGTTGGATTCGATACCCATCACGCGTCCCCACCGCCTTAAGCAAAATGGCATCGTTTTGGCACCTGGAGCCTGAATAAATTCAGCCAAAATCCTCACCCTCGCCTACCTTCGCCTGGCCACCCTCGTGCGAGGCCGTCCGTGCCAGCGCTCGCCTTCAACCCTATACGCCTCTCATTAAATTTAAGGTGACCCTCGACCCCTTTTTCGAAAATCACACCTCAGCCCCCAAACTTCCTGAAAATCTATACAATTTAATGAATAATCAGTACGTACAAATCACACCTCAATTACTAGTGTATATTTATCTTTTAATCCTTTTATTTCTTATGCCTTAATTAGTTATGAACATTCTATTTTCTTCTTTCTCTGTCCAAATCGCTCTTTGTGATTGTCTCTTCCTTGCACAAGTTCTTTTCTCTTAAGAGAGTGAAACTAAGACTATTTGCAAGTTTCCTTAGCTTGTGTGCACATCTAAGGAAATATGATCGTTAAATCCGAGAAGGTACATTGTCAAGCCCAATACATTGTGAAATTTTCTCAAGTCTTAGAAATGTCTCTTATGGATAATGTTATGCATTCCTTAATTGTGATTCTACTGGTGATGTCGAGATTTTATTGTTCAGGTCATGTTTAAAGGCTTATTGGGTTTCTAAAATATTTAGAGCTATTCTCATTACTTTTTACTACCTTAATATCACGCATATAATTTGAGTATCTCACATAAGGTAAATGCTTATGTTATTTGTCATGTGCTAGCTAAACACACTATTTAGAATAAAATATACCTGATTGTAAAAGCGACTGCCTTTACATTGGTCATTTTTGCTCCTTATTAATTCATGTCATCGTCGTCGATCGATAGATCCCTTTCTGCAAGTTACATCATCGTCGCCACTGCTTATCTAGTCATCTCAGGTTGCCTTGCTTCGTCACCTTTGTCTAGCATCGAGGATTGTCAGCCTCCCCCTTCTAACTTCATTGCCCATCGACGGATGCCTCACCCTGCCTTTGATCGTTCGACCTCTTTGCTTTTTCCATTGTTGGTTGTTTTAGCAAACCCAGATTTGGTTCAGATCTGACCCGACCCCATTGGCCCACTCTAGATCCGATAGATCCAGATTTATTTGTTTACCCAGATTTGCTGCCCAGATATAGTATTTTGTTCTATTTTCTATTAAAATTTTATTTATCAATTATTTGGCATTATTTGGGGTTATTTGATCTTCGTGATGACTATCTTGAAGTATGATATTCCATTATTGGATCAGAATATTAGATTTTCACCATGGAAGGTTAAGAAGTATTCAATTTTGGTACAGATGGATTAAAATGAAGGTGGAGTTATTAAGGTGAATTTATATTGGTGAATGTGAGGTCATTAAAGACAGTAAAGATAGGTTGAGTCTGATCTTGTTGCCTATGTTTTGAGCATAGCTAAAGTTATCTACTACAATAAGCGTTGTGTGGATTTGGTTGGTATTCCTCAATGTGTGGATTTTGTTGGTAATCGTTAGGGAGATTAATTCTCCATGATTTTATTGGAATAAATAATTATAAATAATTTCATATTTGAATTTTGTGCCAAGATGGAGCTTGTTATAATTGTGACATAGAATTCAAATTTGCTTGTGATTGGGTTTCCTAATTTGACTATGATTAGGATTTCAAATTTGACGGTGATTAGGATGTTATCCAATTCGATTTTGACTAGGATTTAACTCATAGAAAGGAATATCCTCTTGAATGATTTTTTGATCATAATAGAATTCCTATGTACATCTACAAATGATTTTAGATCTATAAATAGGCACTCAATACATTAAAATTAGTGAAACTATACCACTTTTATAGTAACAATATTCGATTAGTGATATTTTGTTCTTTTTACTCGTATTTTTTCTTGATTTAGATTTTTCATGTTAAATTATGTATTCATTTATGTGATTGATGGTTTGATTGTGATTTATTTTTCTTTTCTTTTTTCCTTCATTTATATAGAGGCACCTCTTGCTAGTTTCCATGGAAAGAAAATTAATGGTTGTGAGATGTTTGGAGTTAAATTAAAGTTCCAATTGATAATTATTGGAGTGAAATTCTTCTTAGTTTTTTGTTGCCTTATTCACTTTAAGAGTGAAATGAATGAAGGCTTATTTATAGAAAAAAGAAGAAATGAATGAAGGTTTTGAGTGAAGAATTGCAAGCATAATCTTGTTTTTGAATAATGAAACTTTCCTAATAGAGCTTAAACAAACCTTCTTTACATGCTTTATCTATAGCAAAAATTGTCTTGGATTTGTGATTAGCTATAGTAGGGTTGGAACCCACCTTGCTGAATCTAGGTTCAATTGAACCTAACATCCAAGGTTGGATGGGTTCATAACGAATCCACTTTTTCATTCTATCTTTGTCTCACTTTTTATATTTCTCTCCAACCTAGATTTGGCTTTAGGTAGGATGTTGAATCAAAGATGGCCTTCAGTTGACAAGTGTTTCTTAATTATTTTGTAATTAGATAGAAAGGGAGACGAGAGAGAAAAATAAAGTTAAAACTATCTATTTAAATTTTAAGTTTTTACAAATAATAGGGGTGTTACAATGAATATTTGAAAATAGAGGGGTGATTTTTGTAATTCAACCTTACTTTAGTTAGGTGTAGTTACTGTAATTTACTTTTTATTATATCTATATATGCAACTGTATTTTATTCTATTTTATTTTATTTTTAAAAATCATTACTCTAAAAGTTGCATATATATAATGAGAGGATATGAGCTTTGAAGTAAAGAATCCTTTCAAATGGAATAATGATATCGACTAAAAGAAAAGGCATCCAACAAGTGGCAAAATGTTGGCCATAGTTTCTAACAAAATAATAAATACATGTAATATATATAGGAATTATGATCAGAATCTAACCAAAGTAATAGTGGGGCTAAAATGTTCTTGGCCATAGTTTTTTTTTCCTTTTTCAGTTAATATATGTAATATATGAATTATCACACCTCATAAATATACTCCCATCTCTTAGCAAAGATAATAATAAAAATAATATTAATAAGTATACTAACATCGAGGGAGAGAAGTATAGAGAAGAGAAAGACCAAATGATGCAATAGTAATTATCAAAGTTTGTTAGAAAATGAATTTTTTTTCTGATTAGTCAATCTTTCGTTATGAGATAAGGATTCTGAAAACATAAAAGATGAGATGAAATCTTGGGTAGGTTTCAAAGATTAAGATAGCTTGGAATAATCAGACCAAAACGAGCCAAGAATTGTATATAAATTGAAGTTGGTATTACCTCCAAGTCTAAGGTTATAGTACTTCTCCTTCACCTTTCCCGCATACAGTGGATGTAGTAATCTTTATCTTGATCCATTTTCATAGCTAGAGTATGCCTCACATTAATATGGACAAGGCCGCTAAAGCCGATATGACTCGACGCTTCCCTAAAGCTGATGTGAGGGCCATTTTGAAGAGAAATGACAAGAACAATGACAACATATTAGATTGGGGCGAGATCAGTTAGGCCTTCAAAGAACTCGCACACAATATGCCCATTGTATAGAACTTGGTGAGGCTTCCGTCAAGCGAATGGAGATGGAGATGGAAAGATCAGTGAGGTTGAGCTCAAACCCCTCATCGATTACATTCTCTTTAAAAAGTATTCCCTTAGAAGCTAGTCTTGGTTATTTTGATAACTATCACTACAACAGGATCGGTTTCGCCAATTATATATTTAACCTTATGCTTGCATCTAATATATATATGTATGTGATCTGTCCATATGTTAACTGCTTTGTACCTCTTTGAAAGTGGAAAACAGCAGCAGGGAGAGGTTGGGTGGACTGGAGTTGTATGTTCAAGTCAAATTTTATACTACCATATGTGAGTATGAATAAAGTTATCTATTATGTGTCCCGTGATGAGATGTTGATTTAGTAGTTATACCTATGGCATGGATGCAATCACTCAAATCAAAATGTATATTAGTTTCTTATCAACATTTGGACCTACTTGTGCTCATCATGAGCTCATCAATTCAAACTCTTATTTTGCTTATTAAGAGTCTCGTCATGTTGCTTATTTTGGTTTTAAAACTCTTAAGGCTCCAAAGTTTTCCCAATTAATTACAACAGCAAAAATATATACTTAGAACATATATTTAAATTAAAACATGATAGCTATGCCTTTGCTCTTGACATACTCTCAAAAATCTTTTCAGTCAGAATTGTCCCGTACACACAACTACCCCAAAAGAGACCCAACGCCACTGGACTCATCTCTGAACTCCACATTTCCCAACTTGAAATGATGTTAAAGCAAAATGAGTCATAAATCTTAGCAAGCATATCTAAAATAAATGGGACGCAAATAGAAAATGGAAGCAAAATGGAATTACCTATATACCATAAACATATCCATATCATATTCCACAACATTATACCCCTATGCTATGCTTCATATCATTTTGCAACACATGCACATGTTCAGAAATATGCATATGGCCCTTAGGGCTTACACATTGCCAATATGCTCAAATCATGTATACAACCCTTAGGCCTCACAAATATCACAAATGACACCAGGGCCTCAAAAATACATATCAAATTATATCAATAATTAAAATAACCATTCACTTATGGCATGAGGTCCAACCGAGATTCTTAGCCTTAGCTTCCCCATGTTTAGGATATCCTTTTCCCCTCTTGTGGTCATAGTCGTTGAACAAAATAATAATCGTACAAATATATTTATCATCTATACAAACTCAATCTGTAAACATGTATAATTCATTGCATGATCACATGTTACACCACCATGATTATGCAAATACTTGCCCATGTTCATTGTCATTTTCATCTTTATACTCATGATTGGAGATTTAAGACACAATCAACCATGACAATTAATAAAAACCCTGAATATCCACATCACATGGTCCTTGGGAACCATTTATAGTCCAACCCAAGGCCTTAACATTTATTCTTCACCATAGCAAATATAATCATAAAAGCATACTCCTAATACATTTTTCATGCATAGGCTCACTACAAAAAAATTAATTTTTTGCGGCAATTTACAAACCGCCGCAAAATACATTCTTTGCAGCTATTTTTTTAACATTTTGTGACAGTTTTCCAAAAGCGACACAAAATTTATTTAAAAAATTAATTTTGCGACGATTTTTAAAAAAGTGCTACTAAATTCAAAAACTAATTTAATAATTAAAAATTAAAATTAAATTTTGTGACCGTTTTTGGGAAACCGTTGCTAAATTTAGAAAATAATTAAATAATTAAAAATAAAAAATGTTTTAACATTTGCGGCGATTTTTCAAAACTGCCGCAAAATTTATTAAAAATTTAATTTTGTGGCACTTTTTTGAAAACTGTCGCTAAATTAAAAAAATAATTTAATAATTAAAAATTAAAATTAAATAACATTTGCGGCGGTTTTGAAAAACCATCGCAAAATTTATTAAAAAATTTAATTTTGCGACAATTTTTAAAAAACCACTGCTAAATTTAGAAAAAAAATTAAATAATTAAAAAATAAAATTAAATAACATTTGCAGCAGTTTTGAAAAATCGACGCAAAATTTATTAAAAATTTTAATTTTAGGAAAATAAAAAGAAATTTAACAAAATTTTAATAATTTTAAAAATAAATTTTAAAAAATATATAAAATCTTCTTTTTATTTTTAATCAATTAATTTATTTAATTTAATTCAATTAATTTATTTTTAATTTATTCTATTATTCTTTTAAAAAATAATCAATTAATTTATGTTTTTCAATTTATAGTAAAAATATAAATTATAATTCTGGAAAATAGTAATTGTATTAGTATATAATTTATAAGTGTGAAGATTTAATAAGAAGGCTTCGTAGCTTAGCTGGTTTCGCTCCCGTATGTATACATGGGAGGTTTCGGGTTTGAGTCTGGGGAAGGGGAATCGGAAGGGGAATCGCCACGTGGAGTAGGGGTCAGACGTGTTTGTGGCGCGCGAGCCCACGTTGGTTGGCGGATGGGCGCGCGACCTAGCAGCACTCAAGCAAGGCTTGCAGAAATTGAATTTTTTTTTGAATTTTGAAATTTCAATTTTTTTTGAATTTTTGCAGCGATTTTGGAACCGCTGCTATGTAACACCCGAGATTTTGTTTATTTCATTTCTCGGTTCAAATATGTAATATCCAAGAACTTTCAATTGTGATATATACCAAGGATATTTAAGTTCAGATATATGATGAAATGAGACACTTTCAAGTGGTTACGAAAATCCTAAGACAAAAACTTAGTTTTCAAAGTAGTGGCAAAACTGTAAATACCAAGTCCGGGTAAAAGCGAAATTCTTGGAAAAACTCGGGCACAAGTGTAATGTTGGTAAACTAGCCAAAATATCAACCAAAAATATCAAGGATTAGCCAATGAACACTCTCCAAGTGTCCTTGTGAGGTGGAAGCATCCTATTGGGTGTTTAAGGATAAGATCAACGATGACGTGACACAAATCTATTGGCCAGATTTCAATTAAAGTCTTAAGGTGGCTTATCTTGGAAGTTGTAATAATTAACTTTGCCCCAAAAGTCTTAGAATGTCTTACCTTGGAAGAAAGAGATTGGCTTACACTAGAAGCCTTAGAATGACTTAGCTTGGAAGTTGTAATGATGAGCTTTACCCTAAAAGTCTTTGTAATGATGAATTTTACACGAAAGTCTTGGAATGGCTTAACTTGGAAGACTTGACTTGGAAGACTTAAATTTTAAGAATTGTATTGGCTTACAAAAGAAGTAGAGACTCATCTTGGAGGCCACGTGAGGGTTTGGATTGGAAGAGAATAGAAGCTTGTATGGGAAGCTAAAATCAAAGAAAGAAATATTCAAAGTTTGTAATGATTAGTCTTTATCCTAAAAGTCTAAAGTTGGAAGGTTAGGATTGGCTTATGATTTAGCTTGCAAGGGAAGAAGATGATAAGGCTTATCTTGAAGGTGTATTTGGTGACCTAGGATTGGAAGAAGAAGAAGCTTGCATTGGAAGATTGAAGAAAATTCAAAGTTGTAATAATTACTAGGATGGAAAATGAGCAACTTGGAGGCCAAGTAAAATCTTGAGGATTTGGGCATTTAAAGGCTATTTAAAGGGAAGGAATTAAGGCCACGAGAAGCTAAGAAAAGAGGAAAGAAAGCAAGTGCAAGGAAAGAACAAAGAAAAAGCAAAGAAGGAAGGAAAAAGAAACTTGATTGGAAAGTGGACAGCCGCGAAGATCTGACATAACAGTCTTCCAATCGGAGAGGAAAGTATGATTTCTTTCTATAATCATGTAGAGGACTGAAATATGAGTCCATAGGTTCAAACGGAAGTCGATTCGGAGTTAAAATGGGAAAGATATGGCAAAAATACTAAAGGGTATCAAATCTGCCCCCAAGACGCGAAAATAGGCCCCTTTTTCCATTATATTTCACATATGAACCCCTTGTTTGATTACCTACAATCCAATATAATATTACATGAGTTTTAGTTCACGAAAATACGCATTTTGTCTACAGAAATACAAACCCAATAAGGTGTGAAGCCTTAAACATTCAAATCTTGTCCAACCAAGTTGAGGTAAGTACATTATGAACTATTTATGATGTTTAAGCATGCCCATGAATTATGTTATGTGGTCCCTCATGTTATGTTATGTTCACGCAAGTTTCGGGACCAGAGCTCGGTAGCGCTACGCACGAGGGTTCGTGCCCCCGTAGTTGGTGGAACCTCTCGTGTCTCCATATGATATGTTATGTTATGTTATGTCATGACTTGTTTAAATACATATGATAGTTCTCTTGTACTTACTGAGACTCGCAAGAATCTCATCCCATATTTTTCCCCCCAGGTGATTATGAATGAGGAGACTGGAGAAAGGATGTGGAACATGGTGGCTCCTTTAAAAAGGATTTGTGTAAATCTAATGGCTATTTGAAGATAAATTTTAATAGCCAAAATGACATTTCTCTCTTCTTGTATTAGAAAGATTTTCAATATTACACTCTTATGATAGATGTACACTATTGCTACACCATATGTTCTTAAACCTTATATAAGTTTATGAATGGAGCCAAGTCTCATTTTAAGTCCGGTTTTCTCAGTATGGATGCTATGATATTTGCTAAGTCCTTCTCTCTTTTATTGAAGCCATGTTTTCAGTATCAAACTTTATATTTACACGAAAAATACTCTAAATCTTATTATGTTCGAAACTTTACTTAAGTTTATTAAAGTTTTGTTTCTCAAGTTTTCGTTTGCGCCAAACTTTGAATTTCATATGGATATTATTATTGTTAATCATGCTCTTAAGATTACGGGTGTCACATGCTAAATCACTTATTTAGCAGCGGTTTTGAAACCGCCGTAAAAAATATGACTTAGTGACGATTACTCCAACGGATGCTGAACATCGCCGCTAAATGCTCCGCGACGGCTGATATAGAGCCACCGCTAAATTATTTAGTGGCGGTTAAAAACTGCTACTAAAGGTAAAAAAAAACGCTACTAAATAACGAATTTTTTGTAGTGGCTCACACACTCGAGATCATGCCCATGAGTACACTTCTACCTCCAAGAATATTTAACAATGATGAGGAACCAAAAGATGAACACTCAAGCATTGGCAAGATTTTGAAGCATCGAGCAAGCAAAAATGAGCAAGCAAAAATAGTCGGTAGAACACCTCAA
The DNA here is from genome assembly GCF_014633365.1 of Diospyros lotus. Lineage (NCBI taxonomy): Eukaryota > Viridiplantae > Streptophyta > Magnoliopsida > Ericales > Ebenaceae > Diospyros > Diospyros lotus. The sequence continues at coordinate 34,165,042 of NC_068343.1, read as the reverse complement.
CGATGGACAGCTAGGGCTTAAGACTTAGGAAAGGTCAGCAACCTTGTCGCAACGGTTAACAGTCAACGCCCACATATCTAATGGTCGACAGCCATGGCATGATCAGTCAACAACCAAAGCCCAATTCCCAAAAATAGCCGATAACTTTGGTACACTAGGCGACCAGTAGTGTATTTTATGCCAAAACCCAAAACCATACACAACACGTCCAATACTTATAGACTCTTAACCCCCAAGGTAGGTATAGCACCTTTCTTTAAAAATATGGGATGAATCAAGACCCCGTTAGCTCTTAAGTAAGGTTTAGCAAGTATTTAAGAAGATAATGAGATTACTACAAGAAAAATAATTTTTAGCCACGGAATAATTCCGTCGCTAATATTTTTAAATATTTTTTTAATAAATCGACGGAATTAGCAACGAAAAACTCTATCATTAAATTTAGCAACGGAAATCAAGTCGCTAAAAAATAAAAAAAAAATTAAATAAAAATTAAAATTTAGCGATGGGTCATACCCGTCGCTAAAAAATAAAAAATATAAAATTTAGCCATGGGATCACCGTATCGCTAAAAAATAAAAAAAATAAAAAATCAAAATTTAGGGACGAGGTGTGCTAATAAAATAAAAAATTAAAATTTAGCGATGGGTCACCCCATCGCTAAGAAATAAAAAATGTAAAATTTAGCGACGGGTCACACCCATCACTAAAAAGTAAAAATAAATTAAATAAAAAATTAAAATTTAGTGATTGGTCTGACCCCGTCGCTAAAAATTTAAAAAAAATAAAAAAAATTAGAATTTAGCGATGGGGCTCACCCATCGCTAAAAAAAATAAAAAAATAAAAAATATAAAATATAGCAACGGGTGTGATCCTCGTTGCTAAAAATTTAAAAATAAATTAAATAAAAAATTAAAATTTAGCAACGGGTTCACACCCGTAGCTAAAAAATAATAAATAAATAAATAAAAATTTAAAATTTGGTGGCGGGTGACCCCGTCGCTAAAAAATTAAAAAAATAATTATTTAATAAATTTAAAATTTAAATTTAAATTATTTTAATAAATATAATTATAACTTTTATGATACTATAAAATAATTAAAAATTACATTTAAACATATCATAATAATTTTTACTAACATTAATATTAGTAAAAATTAAACTAATAATTTTTTAAACATATTTTAAATTAAAATCAAAATAAGAACATAATTTTTCACTGTTAATATAATAATTTATAAACTTTTGTTTGAATTAATAACGAAATAAAATGAAAATAATATTCATTTCCCTCTACCAACATTAATATTAAAATTAATATCATTAAATAAGTTTAAGAAATTTTAGAGTGTAAATATAATTCTGAAAAATTTGGAAGAGAATACTAGCTATAAATATATTTTATACACATCAATAAACAATGAGGTTTCCAGATTGGCTGGCTCGCGCGCGAAACTTGGTAATGAGAGGTTGGGGGTTTGAATCTGGTAGAGAGCTTGAGATAATAGCTGAGAGTAATATCCAGCGTTGCCACATGGCGCACACGAGGGGAGGGCGAGGGTTGGCGAGCATTGAATTTTGGGCATGCGCTGAATTTAACGACGTCTTTTTTAGTGACGGAAAGGTATCTATTGTTAAATTTTTTAGCGACGAATTTTGATGTTTTAGCAATGGAATTTTCGATCGCTAAAATGTTGATTTTTTGTAGTGGATGCAGTAGTTCAATAAATTAGGCACGACCAACTTACATATGAAAGCAAAGATTTCAAGGGTAAAACACAAACAAAAGAGGAATTAATGAACTGAAAGGAAGGCAGGGTACCAAAACCCGCTTCCAAATAATTAAGAGAAGTTTACGAAACTTGCAGCTTGAAGAGGAAAGAATAGAAACTTGCAAAATGGAAAGAGAAGGACATGAACTTGTCGAAGTGATAGGGACTTGCTGAATAAAAAGGAAAAGAAAATAAGAACTTGCCTTAGAGGTTCTCTGCGTTCCTCTTCTAATTTTTACTTGCATGGGGCTGCTACCAAGAACATAACAAAAGCAAGAAGAAAAAGATTGAAGCAGCCGCTGGAAGTTGAAGAACAGCAACACCAGAGCTTGCGCAAACAGAATAAGACCAAGGGAAGATGACGCGCACCCACTGGTACTAGAGTGTCGGCTTGCACCTCTCACCATCCATGGCTTCGGTTAACAAGGAGAGAAGAAAAGAGGAGGAGAAGAAGAAATCCTGCTACTCCACCGCCTCACGCTGCCGCTGTTTCTACTCGTTTCTCTTCCACTTAATACCTCACAACATATATTTCATTGCATATTATATCCTTAAATGGGCAGCACGTGGGTTAGAAGAGAGTGAAGATTGGAGAAGACTTTGGAAGATAGAAGAATGCACACTGCTCTGCCAACTTGCTTCTCTTTTATAATAATAATAATAATAATAATAATAATAATAATAAGCCATTCCTCATATTATGCATTAACCTGTATTTATCTATGTGCAGCTTAATATATTATAATATGCCGTACAATATATATACACTTGTACAACATGTGCATTTCCACGAGTGCGATTTTGTTCACCCCTTTAACGGGGTGAACATACCCCCGTCAGTGGGGGTTAAAAAATAACCCCTTTATTCTTTTGGAAATTGTAAAAATTAATCATGTTTCAAAAAAAAAATTTATTTTTAGAACTTAACTGAAAATGTTACAGGATTAAAACTAGATAGATTAGAACTTATAAAAAAATAACAGATTTACAAAAATAATTGACAGGGTTAAAACTAAGTCAAAACTAGAAAGTAGTTGTTTTCAATAATTAATTTGTTTGAGTGATTGAAAATAATTTTTTTCAAAAAAATACCTAAAAATAATTTTTTTTTTTGAAACATGGTTAATTTTTATAATTTTCAAAAGGATAAAGGGGTTATTTTTTAACTCCCAAGAGATTATGTTCACCCCATTAAAGAAGTGAACAAAATCGCACTCCATTTATGTTGACATAAATAACATAATATAATATGTGTTAACATAATATAATATAATGTGTTTTTATTATATTATTATATGTTGACATAGTGTGCATATTACTTCTTTATATATACGTTGGAACCTATATATAAAGGGCTAAAGGAATATTTAATATGTTTTCAATATAATATTTAATATATTGATAATATTTAATATTATATTGATATTAATATAATATAATATATTATTAAATATAATATTTAATATGTTATCAATATAATATATCATCATATACATATGTATACAATTATGCACGCCACCCCGATTCCAAATTGCCATCATTTCCCTCACTTAATTATTTTATTATTTATATATTATTTACTACACAATATATAAATACTACTATTATAATATTTTATCCACCTTAAACACTTAATGGTAATTTAAACCCGGACAATTCTGCAAACTCTCAATCACTTTTCAATTTAAAAAATATAATAAATTTAATATTATTTATTAAATTTTTTAAAGGCACAAATTTTTAATAAATCATAAAAAGTGTAATGTTTTTAATTCTACTTTAAACTTTAAATATCAATTAATGTTTTTAAATTTAAATATTTTATCTAAAAATAGTTTCACAAAAAATTAAAATAAAAAAAAAACAACGGGAAGGGGGCCCGAGCCGCAAAACCCACCCATCAACAATTTCTAAATAACACCAACCAAGAGCTTAATCCAACCAAACTAATAGTTATTTTACATTATCCCACATAATGCAAATAATTTAAAAATAATTATTTTATATCAACCAATCTGGAGGAGAAACCTAGCAAATACTCGAATCCACATCACCTCTTTGGCTACCTCATTTGTGCCAAAATCCACCCATTAACAATGTCATTTCCCCCCATTTTTTCTTTTTTTCTTGTTAGGATTATTTTTGCCTTTATAGCACTACATATTGCTGTGCAATTGTTGTGTTATGATAATAATATTGGTAAAAATAATATTTAGTAAAAATAGTATTTGGTAACTAAATTTAATATTGTGTTTATTATTTTTAAAAGTAAGTAATATTGTGTAGTGTATAAACTAAAATTGACTTGTTCTAAATTATTCTTGAAAACCCTCTAATGTGAGCATCTATTAAAATTAGAAAAAAAAAAAAAAAAACATTTAGATCTTGATTATGGTTGGGCAAATTTGACATTCATTTTTAAATTTGACACCCACCAAAAACCCTCTAGAGTAAAAAGATTTAAGATTTAAGTTGAGAGAGAGAGAGAGAGAGAGAGAGTAGTTGAAATGGTAGACTTAAAATTTAAGATTTAAGTTGAGTATTTTAAACTTTATGAGTTTAATTATGCTTGAATGGAGAGAGAAATTTTAAAACAATGAGGTAAAAAAAATTATTTTAATTTATTTTCAGACAATATAAAATTCCATGTCATTTTCAAAATGTGAGGAAGAAGGGGATATTACTAAATTATAATTTGTAGTAAATATTTCTAGAGATTTTTAGTGCACTAATAATCAATAAATAAATACTCGGCTAAGTGATGTGATCATGTAAGAATCACATAGACATTGTGTAATGTCCGGCTAATTCTATCCCGCAAGTGGACGGATCGTGACAAATAATATAGTGATGAATAGAGTGTCGTACCCACAAGGACTAACTTTTGATGTTTACTCTATTTGATTTAACCTTAACCTAACACACACATTAACAATGACTTCAACAGTAATGAAAACTAATTTAATAAAAGATGCAAACAAAACAATTTCTTTGATTCAAAAAACTCTCAAAGTTGAAACACTAGGGTTTGTGAATCCACCGTCGGCCTTCTATGATTCAATTATTCAATACTCGGGTCTTGCTATTCCTTATTCTAAGTTGAAAATCGATGATCCAATAACAACCAAAAGCCTCTCTCGATGGTCATTCAGTTCTATGCATATATATGAGATTAACTATCTCTAATTAACCTTCGAACATATAAACATGCATTCAATCACGGAGATCATCACAAAAAGATTTCATAAGGCATAACGGTATCTCTACCTATTATAGGACCCTACGTTGTTTGCTACCATGTCTAATCCGTATATTGAATCTCTCGAAAGCAATACAAATCACAAATATGTTCCAATGGTGATCAAGCATCAAAACAACATTATGAACATAACAAACAATCAACCCGAATGGATAAGAAAATAACAAACCGAATAACTTTAAATCAAACCATTAGAAGTCGAGCTTTCATCATTCACCCTAGTTATAAAAACTTAGCAATGCATTCTTGCAATCAAAAGAAAAAGAAAAGACTTGGAATCCATAGCAAAGAATTGAAAAGGAAAAGAAAAATATAACCCAATGTCTTCAATCTTTCATCCTCTTCTCTTCCGTGCCCCCCCAAAAACTCCTCAAAACCTCAAGAATAAGTCTTTATATAGGGGTTTTTAGGTTATCAAAGTCATGCATAGTGAAAACTCTCATTTTTCATTGATTTGGACGGAGATGGGCCGAAATCGAGCTTTGATTTGAAGTTCAGAACGCTACCGCGGTCCTACCGTGGTATGCTTGTTGCTGCAGACCCGTGAGCTCCAGAAAGCAATTCCTAAAGCAGTCCTACAGCGGTATGCATTCCGCTGTAGGACCGTGAGCTCCATACCGCTATAAGCCCGCTAGGAATCTTCTTTGGCCTCTTGCTTTATCATCTTCCACTTTTTGGCTCTTGATAATCTTTTGCTTTCTTTTGCATTGATACCCGACCTTGCCTCCAAGCTTTATTTCACTCCCATCATGCACCAAAATCACTCTTTTTGCTCCAAGTGTATTCAACACATGCTCCACATCTACATAACCATACATAGAACCAAATCAAGTAGAAATCATACTCATTGAATGCAAAAATACTAAGTTTATAGACCAAAATAAGTGTATAAAAGACACTTATCATGTAATACTAGATATTTTTGAATTCAAATATTTGGGAAAAAAAGACATTTTAAAGGATTATGAAAGTTCTGAGATAAAAGTAAAGTTTCGAAACTAGTGGCAAAATTATAATTTTTGAGCCTTGGTAAAGGTGCAGTCTCTGGAAAAACTCAAGGCACAAGTGCAATTATCGAAAAGTTCTAGGTGAGAGTGCTATATTTGAAAGGCTCAATTCAAAGAGTATTAACACAAAGGTTGTGGATGAGAGCTTATATTTCAATATAGTTTTTGAAAAGTTTTGGATTTCAAATCTAGCTTTGGATTTTAAAATCTTATTAAATTTATTTTGAAGTTCAAGTCCATCTCTTTTGCTTATCCTTTAAGATTACTTAGCCTCCAAGGTTGGGACATGTGGCAAGCCTTTATTGGCCACACATGGAAGGTAATAATGAGGCTTCATGATTATATGGGACACATGACACCATTTGATAAGAACACATGGATAGAAATGATTATATGGGACACATAACGCCATAAGATAAAAGTAATGATGATGGCTCAAATCCCAATGACATGTGGTGTAAAATTATTCGTCGATGTAACGGCCTGTCTCCCAGAGCTCCCGCTAGGAAAGGAGATCCGTGAGAAAGTCGTTAAAGGTTAGGTACATAACATATTCCAATAAGAGCCAACTACATAAACAATACAGAAATCATAAAACTTCACTTATGCACATATACATCTCTAGGTTAATATAGTGTTATGTTCAGGCTCATCTGTCTATACATTACAAATGATGAAAAGGGCTAAAGGAAAGTACAAAATAGAACTCGGCTCCTTGCCCTTAAAACAACCCCCAAGGATCTACAAGTTGGAAAGACATTTGTACACATCTATTACAAGACTCACTAGCAGCTATACTCGTCACTTTCCTTAGCTTGTCTTTATCTTTACCTAGAGTGACACAAGAAACAACATGAGCCACAAGGCTCAACAAGTCTATGAAACAAACATGGATCATAACAAAGTGGGGCCATAACATGATAACCATAAATGAATTAAAAGATAATCACAGCGGCCAATAGCAAGTACAAGTCATAGGAGTAAAAATAGCAAGAACGTATATCATCTGCAAGATCGTCTCACCAAGATGGAACAAATAGTGCGAATAACATAGATAAGATAGTGTCAAGGGTTCTCTACCACAAGTGGAAATATCAACAGACTCACTACCATAGCAATATGCAAATATACTGCCAGCAGACTCACCGTCATAGTGTCAACGAACTCACCGTCATAGTGTCAGCGGACTCATCACCATAGTGTTAATGGACTCACCGTCATAGTATCAATGGACTCACCGCCATAGTGTCAACGGACTCACCGTCATAGTATCAACGAACTCACCGCCATAGTGTTAACGGACTAACCGTCATAGTATCAACGGACTAACCACCATAATGACAACGAACTAACTGCCATAGTGTGAATGCACGGACGCATCACCTTGGAAATCCACAGCACACCACCATTATATAACTTGCACACATATGTCAATGCATGAGAAATGTATTCTCACTTCCATCGCAACTTGCAACTAGGCATTCTCATAGTACTGGTGATCATTATCTCATTCAAGGATCATTTTATGAGATATTCTTCATCTAACATGTTTATTTCTATGCATTTAACGCACCCAAGTCCACCACGCACAAACATGCTAACAGTTATTCACAAATTGACCAAGAACATCTAGATATATTTTTGAAATAATAGGAGATCACTCAAAACTTGTCCAAATACTTTAAAATATGAACCAAATTGAATCCTATCGAGTCTAGTTTATAACACAACAAACGGTTTATAAATCTGATATTTCTATAAGAAGTTACGCCTAAAATCGTGGAGCATGCACAGACTGTAAAGGCTAAAAATGGTCGACTGATGGGAAGGAAACGGTCGATCGACAGAGGCTTTTTGTAATACCCCATGTTCGTATGAGGATGCCACGTAATTTTGATGAGTTTAGAATAGCAAAAAATTGGCTTGATAGTAGTTATAAGTATCGAATCGGCTACAAAGAATGCCTCGGAGTGAAATTGTCTAAGGAAAATGATACGACGGTGATAAGCATTCTGAGATATGATTTATGATATAGAAAGAAATTAGATCGGGAATGATTTTTGGTATAGCTAAAATGCAGATGTCATTTAGGCCGCAAAATCGAATCGTTGTAGGAGACTCCCAAAAAATAAACAGAACCCTAGGGGGGATCCGCTTTTTCGTAATAAGAAACCCTTCAGTGGTTTCAGGATAAAACAATAGCCCGGTGAGGACATTGGGGCGAAATCATCCTTTTCAACTAAGATTTGGATTATTAATTGTGGATTTTCGGTATTGTAATACAAATTAATTTGAAGTTTAAAAGCATGGTCGCAATAAAGAAATTGGCCAAGTGATATTAAGATGGAAATTAGGATTTATTGTGTAATTTTCCTTAATTTATTGTGTAATATATATGTAAAATATATATATACATATGTATATATGCGTGTGCGCGTGTGTGCGTGAATGGCCAGCTTCTGTGGCCAAGATTTTGGCTGCAATTGGAGAGATTTAACAGCCATCCTTCTGCAAACCATGTCTTGCAAGATTTATGGAAGATTTCAACTCTAAGAGGGATGGGCAACACAACTGGATGCGGCGAAAGTTGCCTATAAATAGGCAGAGAGCTGGTCGCTTGAGAAGCAACAAATGAGAGAGATCGGATGGGAGGAAGCGAGAAAAAGCCGCAATCGAGAGAGAGACAAAGAGGGCTCGTGAAATCTAGAGAGAGAGAGAGAGAGAGCTGGGTCTTGAGGGTGGCTGGAGGCAATCGACCATAGCCGCAAGCTCCAAGCGGTCATGGCCGACGCACAACAAGCAGCAGCAGCGTCAAGGAGGCAACGCAGGCTGTTGGTGGAGACCGAGGGTGGCCAGCGAGGCCAGTGGCGGCAAGTGGAGGCCTGAGAAGCGGCTGAAAGCAGTAAACCGCGGCCATGGCATCCATGGCCGCAAGGTCCAGCTGCAGCAGGGTCGTATCAGCCGCGGCCAACGACGGTCGTGAGCAGCTCCAGCGGCGGCGCGGGGTCGGGGAGGCCAGCGGAAGGCGGCGAGGGCTGCAGCAGGCCGGAAGATGCATGGGCGGCGATGGGCTTGGCTCTGTTGGCGCGCAGGCGGGAGAAGAAGAAGAAGAAGAAGAAGCAGAGAAAAGAACAAAAGAAAAAGAAAGAAAAAGAAGAAAAAATAGGAAAAATTCTCGAAAAAATCCAAAAAAACAGGATTTGGTGATTTATTATTATTCCGGCGATTTTGGCAAAGAAAAACTGTTTGGGCACGCATTTCGAGATTATGACATGCATATGGAAAAAGCCAGAGAGGCTAAGTCAAGGTAAGTAAAATTTTCTAGAAAATTTCAGAAATTCAAGAATATTATTTTATGAATTTTCGTAGAGAAATATTTTAGAAAATATTTTAGAAATATTTAGTTTGGATTTATTGAGAAAAGTTATAACGTGCCCGGGAAAGCAGGGCGTTACAGTTGGTATCGGAGCTTAAGTTTATTGGAAGCCTTAAGTGACTTTGGTGAAGTTAATATCAAAGTTAAACCCTATTTTGAGATTAGGGAATAACAGCTTGGAGACTTAAGATGATCTAGTATTGATGGAAACAATTAGTTGGAACCCCAAGTTATGTTTAGGAGATAAGAGAGTAATAGTTCACAAAACAAAATCCCTATTCAGGAGAGTCGGGGATTGTCGGTTGAAGGCTTAGAGGATATTGGATTTAAGTGTTGTGTAGTAGAAGTGCATGTCTAGGAAAGTTCTGGCTAAGAAAAGACTTGGTATTTAAGTGTGTCCATTTGTGACCCACCTATCTTTCCTGGAAACTTACCTAGTGTACTATTCACGAACATACACTATTGAATAGTGGAAGCCTGATGGAATCTAGTACAATCAGAATGATCTAGCTATCGAAGTTAGGATCTGATGATATAATTCGGGTGGGAAAATGCTACATGAACGTAAAGTTAGACAACTTGGTGGACAACTCTCTCATAAAATTACAAATTTGTCTTTTACTTTTCCCTCCCAAATTTGTTACATTGCGTCCTCTGCTTCTTCCGTGTACTCTCACACTCTTCTTTCTTTCTTTCTCTCTCTCTCTTTTCATTTTCCTTCCCCTCTCTATTTTTTCTCCATGTGTGACTGAAGCAGTCGGAGGCGGCGGAGAAGCAGTTGGTGACCGGAGGCGGCAACGAAGCAGCTGTGACCCGCGGGTGAAGCAGAAACGTTGATGGCAGCGGCGGTGAACGGGGATGGCAGCTGCGACGGTGATGATAGCAGCGACGAACTGTTATTATTATACAGTTCGCACCCATATATACATATTTTCGCACATATGTACAAACACTATTTGCGTATCTAGGTTCCTGTCTTCATGATTCATGCTCATTGCGTTTCGAAATTCGAACAGAAGCATCGAATGAGGGTTTGGGTTTTGGGCAATGCTTAGGTTGTCTTGACATATATGTTTATTTCCTCTCCACAACAGATTTTTCTTCCAAAATAATTATTTGATTTTGGCTTTCCTCCGAAACTTGGCTTTGCTGGGGCGTCCAGTTCTTGTGTTCTATGCTTAAATTTTATTATTTTTCGTTTTTGGTTGAGTGCATTTTTGGTTGAGTTGTTGAAACACATGTGAGAAGGCTATGGGTTTTTTCTATGTTGCAAAGGAATGGCAATAGTTGTGGCCTGCAATAAATTTTTATTTATAATTTTTAAAAACTTAAACTAACACATAAATATATAATACTGAAAATATAATTGTTAAAATCAGCTGCCTTTGCCTTTTAGCCCTCGTTTACTTTCATCAGCATTTAATCGTCTATACAGTTAAAAAGAAAGAGTATTTTAGTAGTAATTAACCATCCATACATCCATGGTGTTAAGTCCACACAGATTCAATCTGATAGGAAATATAGATCTTCTTGGGTAGCCAGGCTTCATTTCAATGGAATATACAATGCTAATGCTAGATTTAAAGAAACGAAGATAATCACCAAATTAAGGAGTAGAAGGTCATCACTATTTAGCAGAAATCAATATTGGGCCGGCAAACACCCACTCATACATGTATACATACTTTCAGCTAAGTACAATAACACATTTCACTAATTAATTAATGAAACAAAATTCAAACTAAACAGCTAAATACTGCAATTTAAAGTTGTCCCTTACAACTAAATATTTACAAAATTAGACCGTCAATCAATTTCTTCTTTGTTGTTCTTTTTAATATATGTATATATATATATACATACATCTAAGTCATGAGATGAACAGCAGCTAAAACTTCCCCGCTCATCTCCTTCAAATGAAACAAATTAAAGCAGGCCAGTTGAAGCTAGCACGCTGAAACCAACGAGAGCCACCATTCCTAGGGCCAAACACGGCCTTGTGTCCATCAGCTTGGCCTGAAGAAACCCCATTGCCTCACACACAAACTCGTCGTATCCCTCATAGCAGTTCTTCTCCCACTCGGCGGCTAGAACGGCGACCGAAAACTTTGATGCCAACCGTTCAACAGCAGGGAACGACGACGACTAAGGCTGCGTCGTTAGTAGCTGTGTCTATGGCGAAAGACGGCGAAAGCGGCTACGGCGGCCACTACAACAGCTGTGACGACCGCAAACAACGATGGAAAAAGAGAGAGAGAGAGAGAGAGAGAGAGAGAGAGTGTGAGAGTATGAGGAAGAAGAAGCGGGGTAGCAAATTTGGGGGGAAAAAAGAAAGGACAAATTTGTGAAAATGAAGAGAGAGAGAGAGAGAGAGAGAGAGAGAGAGAGAGAGAAGAGTGAGAGTATAAGGAAGAAGCAGAGGAAGCAATGTAACTTTATGTTCGTCTAACAAATTTGGGATGGAAAAGTAAAGGACAAATTTGTAATTTTATGAGAGAGTTGTCCACCAAGTTGTCTAACTTTACGTTTGTGTAGCATTTTCCATTCGGGTGTAAGGTAACCATGATTATGGATCCGAGAGATTTAGAGACTGCTGATTTGAGGTCATTAGTCAGAATTCGTACAATAGTAGATAAGATAACTGGGGGTTATCAAGGATGATCAAAATCAAGAATGATTAGTCTGATGTGACATGGCTTAGCTAAAGAGTTAGGATCAAATGATAAATATTTTTCGAGGACCATTTAGTGTCTCAAAAATAAGATGAGTAGATCAGGGATCCAACGGATTGGATCAAATGAGGGACCGAAGATGGCCATGTGATGGCGTATGAGTTGTGTCAATTAATGAGGTGATAGTGGTGCAACCGATGTGACTCGCAGAGAGGGGATAAGGAACTCTAGCAACGTGATGACACTACTGGTTTGATGTTCGCAGTGACAGATCTAGATCTAGGGACCCACGTGTAGATGGTTGATGGATGGCTTGTGATAAGGTACGGGAAGCCCGTCGATCGAAGCATCATAGCAGACTGCTTGGAAGACGATCAGATGCTGAAGATCTGGGACAACCCAGTAGGGTTTGTACCTTGTATGGGTCTAAGTCCCAATGGTCTAGGGTGCGAGGTGTGCCATTAGCTGAGGTTTAAAGAGGCTGGAAGCCTAGAGAATCAACCCGAAATGAAATGGATTGAATATAGACCGAGTGTCGTATTTAAAGAATTATATCAGGGTTCGCAGTCATCTTGGGAGTGGGTAACACGACGAATAATGTGAGGCTCAATGAGTGAAATACCTCGATATTTAGTAGGGCAATGGGATCACGAAGGGTCGTGTGCTGATAGTCAGCTATATCTAAAGGGCGAAATGCGAGAATCAGTGGATTCTCGGTAAACGAGATTTCAGGTAGTAGAGCATGGCTAGTTCAAGGCCTTAACGATGAGTAGTAAGATGGCAACCTCGGTTCAAAGTAGAGTTCGGGTACCGAAAAATGAAAAAGTTGTTTGATAGGTCATATCGACCCTAAAGGAATGATAAAGAGACCTAGTCAACAGAGATTGTGACTACGGAATCAGCTAAAGTTGTCGGTGGTTAACTTGACGAGGAGAACTCAGAAGCACCATGATGAATGGATTAAGAGCAATAGTTGCAAGAAAATAGAGTTCTCGAAAGATGATTGGAACTGGATATTGTGATCTAATTCGATCTTTTTGGAGAGGAATTTCTTGAAAGAATTGATCGAGGATCTAGGGAATCGTGATGAAACTTTAGAGTTTTCAGAAAAAAAAAAAAAAAAATCTAGCGAGGATTGGAGTACCATCAATGATGTAAGTACCTGCCTACTCTAGCTGACAGTATAGTTATGGATTAACATCTTGAAGATTGTGCAAATCTTAGACGTGATCGAAAGAATCAAATAATAACAGATGTGTCAGGATAACAGGTTATAGTAGGAAAAGATGCAGACCTAGATTGATTAGAAATTCGAGACTTTTGATTTTGGAGAATGGAACTCGTATGTAGCCTGGTAGGCAGATTAGGAGATGTATCACTGAGTGATGTTAGTAAGTTATGGAAATAAGGAGCCTACTAAGATATGATACAAGCACTTGTAGTTAGTGAAAAGCCATAAGAAAAATAGAAAATATCAAGACATATTCTCGAAAGATTTATCGGGGTTATTTAATGATGAAATTGCCAATAATAGCTTGAGGTTATTAGACGCTAGCTATAAGTGGCTTGATTAAGGAAGTAAATTATCGAGCTTTGAAAGAGGTGATAATTAAGAGTCGATATCTTTACCTCAAATTTGATGAATTATTAAACTGCTGCAAGAGGTTATGTTATTTTCTAGGATTGATGCGCACGCAATCAAGGAGTAAAGTAGACCCTTATAATATTAAGGTTACGAGTGACACTCTTCATTGTGATTCTTAAGGATAAATGGTCCCGAGATTTTGATTATATGATAATGATGTCATAGATTGTGGACTAAGAGGCTAAAATAGTATGAATAAAGTTGACAACACTATTGTCAAGATGATTAAACATTAGAGTCAGGAAGCAAGTTTAATCGAGTTGGCAAGTGAAGTTGTGCTACGGTTGATTGGAAGTCAAAAAAAAGCCGATGGTCAGATGCGAGGAAAGTAATCAGATGATTTCTTTATGATAAAGTATGATTGGCATGAGATAGTGTCTTAAGGATCAAGCATGATTAAAGTTAGTTGGCATGAAACGTTATTATTCGAGGATTAATTCAAACAAATTTGAGGATCAAATGATTAATCTGATGATATGAAATGTTATTTGAGGATCACTTCAAAAAGTACGAGGAGTTATTTAAGTTATTGGGTATATGGATGAATGGATATTAATTTGGCGACCAAGTAACAAAAAAGCAAGCGATGCAAGGATATTAGTATTGGAAGACAATGTTAAATTTCGGTCGATGTTAGAAGTTAGATTATGAAAGAAAGATTTGGAGACAGAAAGAATCTACTAATAAGATTTCTTGAGAAAATAGTTACATGATTAGAAGATGATTGTGGTCAATTGGCAGAAACTTGAGATTATGTCAGGAGATGAATACCTACAAGAATGAGGAAACAATGATTTGTAAGAAACCTCGAATAGATTAGCACAAGTAAAGATCGAGCAATGATTAAGTGAGATGACTTCAGGTGAGACATAGCTAGTTTCGAGGATATGTGATGACATATATTTCTGATGTTTTTGGGATCCAAGGGTACGTGAAATAGTTTGGTGACATAAAAATATTTCTTTGAGGATCAATTTGATAAAAGTCAAGATGTATCGAGATTATGGACTCTTGTGTTAAGATTATCAAAGCATGATTGATTAGTTCAAGATAAATGTCATCGTAGGAAATCGAAACTAGAGAAGTATCATGATTGGATGATTTAGTGAAAAGCAAATTGAGAATTAATAATGTGGATATGAGAGTTGCAGGCTCATTACGACGATATGTGTATTGACTTGGATAGGAGCTCGAGATGAGACTCGTGGCCCAAGGACCGAGTTATGTGCTTATTGGCTTTGAAAGAGAAATCCGAAAGGAATGTGTGGTTGACAAGTGGATTGTCTAGGGATTGATAAGTATGGTCAACTCAAGAGTTCTAACTTTGAGGTTTAGAATATGTGGCAAATTTCGAGGATGAAAGTTTTGTAAGCAGGGGAGAATGTAATACCCCATGTTCGTATGAGGATGCCACGTAATTTCGATGAGTTTAGAATACCGAAAAATTGGTTTGATAGCAATTATAAGTACCGAATCGGCTGCAGAGAATGCCTCGGAGTGAAATTGTCTAAAAAAAATGATACGGCGATGATAAGCATTCCGAGATAGGATTTATGATATAGAAAGAAATTGGATCGGGAATGATTTTCGGTACAACTAAAATGCAGCTGTCATTTAGGCTGCAAAACTGAATCGTTGTAGGAGACTCCCAAAAAATAAATGGAACCCTAGGGGGGCTCTGATTTTTCGTAATAAGCAACCCTTCAGTGGTTTCGGGATGAAACAATAGCCCGGTGAGGACACTGGGGCGAAATCGTCCTTTTCAACTAAGATTTGGATTATTAATTGTGGATTTTCGGTATTGTAATACAAATTAATTTGAAGTTTAAGAGCATGGTCGCAATAAAGAAATTGGCTAAGTGATATTAAGATGGAAATTAGGATTTATTGTGTAATTTTCCTTAATTTATTGTGTAATATATATATATATATAATATATATACATATGTATATATGCGTGTGCGCGTGTGTGCGCGAATGGCCAACTTCTGTGGCCGAGATTTTGGCTGCAATTGGAGAGATTTGGCAGCCATCCTTCTGCAAACCATGTCCTGCAAGATTTATGGAAGATTTCGCATGCTAAGAGGGATGGGCAACACAGTTGGACGCGGCGGAAGTTGCCTATAAATAGGCAGAGAGCTGGCCACTTGAGAAGTAACAAATGAGAGAGATCGGATGGAAGGAAGCGAGAAAGAGCCGTGGCCGAGAGAGAGACAGAGAGGGCTCATGAAATCTAGAGAGAGAGAGAGAGCTGGGTCGTGAGGGTGGCTGGAGGCAATCAGCCATAGCCGCAAGCTCCAAGTGGCCATGGCCGACGCACAGCAAGCAGCAGCAGCGTCAAGGAGGCAACGCAGGCTGTTGGTGGCGACCGAGGGTGGCCAGCAAGGTCGGTGGCGGCAAGTGGAGGCCTGAGAAGCTGCAGGAAGCAGCAAACCGCGGCCATGGCAGCCATGGCCGCGAGGTCCAGTTCCAGTAGGGCCGTACCAGCCGCGGCCAATGGCGACCGCGAGTAGCTCTAGCGGCGGCGCGGGGTCAAGGAGGCCGGCGGAAGGCAGTGAGGGCGGCGGTAGGCCGGAAGACGAGCAGGCAGAGATGGGCTTGGCTCTGTTCGCGCGCAGGTGGGAGAAGAAGAAGAAGAAGAAGAAAGGAAGAAAAGAAAAAAAAAAGAAAAAGAAAATAAAAAAAGAAAAATAGGAAAAATTCTCAAAAATATCCAAAAAAATAGTATTTGGTGATTTATTATTATTCCAGAGATTTTGGCAAAGAAAAATTATTCTGACACGCGTTTCGAGATTATGACACGTATATCGAGAAAGCCGGAGAGGCTAAGTCAAGGTATGTAAAATTTCTTAGAAAATTTCAGAAATTTAAGAATATTATTTTATAAATTTTCATAGAGAAATATTTGAGAAAATATTTTAGAAATATTTAGTTTGGATTTATTGAGGAAAATTAGGAAGAAATAGAAAGAAAATTAAAGAAAATGCCAAACATTATGAAAAAAAAGGTTTTAATGTTTATGGTGATTAGGATGCTTTGAGGCTTAAGTTGAAGAGACTTGTGTAAATTTTGAGGTTGGCATGCAAATCGAGGTGATGCACGAATTTCGAGACATACGCGAATATCGAGGTAGCCCGATAAGCTTGAGAAGGTAAGTGGTACTTCCCAATTAAAGTTAGTTTTATGGAAAATGCTTGGTTTGTAAGTGATTTATGTTCTTCGAAAATGTTTTCATCATATTCACTTACTCTAATATGTACCCATCACATAGACTGCATACATGACATGACTATAAAATGCATAAATACACGTTGATATCATTGATCACTCTCATTGAGGCCATAGGGAGTACGAACTGGCACCGCTGCTTTACCAAGGGTGCACCCATACACCCCGGCTTCGAAAGAAGTGGCCGCAAAAATGGTAGGTAGCTTGAGGGGTGCAGTTGACACCTACGATGAAAGACATTGCATACACACATGATATAGCATTATGTACCCTTACTTAGATGGTTCATAATCTAATTTGGGTTTTTGCCCCTGGAATATTCAAATGTTCCAGATGATTGTAGCAGATTTGAGGATAAATGAGGCATGAAATAGCACTTAGCAGAGTGCATGAAGAATTAAATGTATGTTATGTAGCCCATGTATTTAAATTCTGCTACTTTGAATTCTGAACGTTTTGATGAGTGTTGAAGATGTAAGAATTTATTTATGATTAATGTTAAGATATCAGGTTTCGATCTTTGCTTCCGCATTTGATGTGTATAATGATTCTCTTTCAAGATTAATGTATGGGAATTCTGGGATGGATTCGAGGAATGATGTGGTTTACCTTTAGTGTTTGAAAGAAAAATTTTATTATCCCGGAATTGTCCCAAGTTATAACGCGCCTAGGAAAGTGGGGCATTACACTTTTCACCCAAACTGTCGACCGTTTATGGTAACGGTCGACTGGCAGAACCCTTTACACCCACTTGTCGATCGATTATGGGAAAACGGTTGACCGACAGTACTCGAAAAGCCACGGACAACCCACATAACACCCAAAATACATGCAAGCAACACCAAATTCTTGCATGCAACTACACCCTAGCAATAACATGCCATTCCTTTTAGAAATACGGGGTGAATCAAGTCCCTGTTTAGATGCTAGGCACGGTTTATCAAAAATACAAGAAAAATGACACGAATCACAACCAACTAGGTTTGCACAAAACCTCATTCCAATGAAGGGTTTTATGAAAACTTAACCCAAAAACGGTTAACTCAAGAATCGCGAAGGAAGAAGAGGGTCGCGCACACATCAACAAGATTCTAAAAGAAGCCCTTGACATGGAAAAGAGATAGAATAGGAACTTGCCTCAATGGTTAAATGAATCCAAAGAAGAAGACAAACCACGAACCAAACTTCCGCGATCAACTAACAACCTTCTAGCTTCAGCAACCAATCTCTTATTTGCACAACCAAGAAGGAGATGAAGAAGAAGAGTCTGTGGAGAAAGAAAAAGAAGGATCGGGAGAAGGAGGAAGAAAAATGAAGAAGATTTTTCACAAAGCTATATATATATACTTCTCCCCTCTTATCATTCTCACTTGCACTTGCAACTATTTACATGGTTGCCACTCCCATTTTTCCTCCTTTAAATTAAATAGAGATAATTATATATATCCACACACACACGCCCAGCCGAGATCCCCATCTCTCCTCAATTCTCAAGGCCTTATTTTAACTTTTCCACACCTTTCCACTCCCTTTGACTTGGAACATTCAACCCACATGTATTTCATTTCATTTTTCACTTTTCACAACACTTAGAATATTTTTAACCTTCTAAATCAATTTTATCAACATATATAGCACACACCCACCAAGACCAATATACTCTAGACCCCATGTTGGGTTATTACAAATTCTCCTCCCTTTAAAAGAATTTTGTCCCCGAAATTCACGCTTGACTTAACACATCCCGAAGGATTGACTCGGCACATCTCATTTTATTCTCAACCTCCCAAGTAGCTTCATTCAATACTAAGCCTCTTATACCTACTAGGAGCGAGTCCTTAATATCTTCTTTTTTTTTTCCTTAACTTGCAAATTATCTCTTCATTCAATTTGTGGCATTACCGTTGGCATCCCTGTGCCTTTTTGTTCTTTACATGACATGATAACCATTACGTCCCATATTACAAAAGCCAATACAGTCAAATTCATATCACTATGAAGATCAACATCCTCTCACACACTAGGCTTACACCAGGCAACATCAAGGGTCGTAACCCTACATGCACCGATTGCCTTAGGTGAACATCGACCACATGCACTAGATCACTCCAGGCAAGCATTATAACCAATACCTCACAGGCACTAACCATCTCAGGCAAGTATCACAAGCCATATCTCACATGTACCGGTCACTTTGGCCAAGTATCACATGCACTAGATTTCACTAGGTAAGTATCACATGCGCTCAGGCAAGCATCAAGTCTCACATGCACTGGATATCACCAGGCAAGTATTCAGGTACGCAACCGTAACTCACCATATCTTCCTAGTCAACCTGAATACGTAAGATCATAAAGGCATACTCTTACACAACATACAATAACATACATACTTTGAGATTAAGTTCGTTACCCTCTTATGGAGTGATTCTATGTAGATACTACTCTTTATCTTGCTCATTTGTCATCATAATGCCTAGTGCCCTCTTTCTTAGTACGTTTACATAGACTTTCCCTATAGTTGAACCACCTTTCCTATGTCATACCATGACTTGGGGTCATACTAGAATCATATCAAGCATAGTTACCCATCTATTTTAATTTTTACAATAGTACACACACACACACACACACACACACACACACACATATATATATATATATATCTTTTTCCCATTACTTTACATAGCAGATATTGGACCCAGCATGAAGAACCGACAAATGGAAAGTGAATGGTTGACTGTTCGCGACCGATCAACAGCCCCCTTTACACACAGTCAACCGTCTGCTATGCCTCACCACTGCTTCCTTTTATCGATACCAATATTCACACAAACATACATATCTATTGTTAATATTAGTTGCATACATTAACAACAATACCCTGCATCACACTCACCCACACATGGTCACATGCCCTACCATTTTAGGGAAATGTTTATACTTAGTCATATATTATTCTTATCATTATGTTCGTTAACACCTATCACACACTTATGATTTCTTTTATATCAACAACTTTATCATATCATCATAAGGACTAACGTCCTACCACGTCAGAATTACTCTAGGCAAGCATCATAAGTCATAGCTCCACATGCACTGATTTCCTTAGGCAAGCATCGTGAACCGAAGCCCCACATGCACTTGTACGCCATGTGCATTTCCACCAGCTTCCTCCACCTTCTCAATTCCCTTAATAATACATTAACATAATATAATATGTGTTATTACTATATTATATGTTGACATAGTGTACATATTACTTCTTTATGTATATGTTGGAACCTACGCACTGCAGTCCCTTAATTTCCTTCCTTGATATTAATATAAATTTAATTTCTTATCAATATAATATATCATCATATACATATGTATACAATTATGCACGGCCACCCCCATTCCAAATTGCCATCATTTCCCTCACTTAATTATTTTATTATATATATTATTTACTACACAATATATAAATACTATTATTATAATATTTTATCCACCTTAAACACTTAATGATAATTTAGACCCTACAATTCTACAAACTGTCAATCACTTTTGAATTTAAAAAATATAATAAATTTAATATTCTCTATTAAATTTTTCAAAGGCACAAATTTTTAATAAAGCATAAAAAATGTAATGTTTTTAATTTTACTTTAAACTTTAAATATCGATTAATATTTTTAACTTTAAATATTTTATCTAAAAATAGTTTCATAAAAAATTAAAAAAAAAACAGGAAGAGGGCTCGACCCGCAAAATCCACGCATCAACAATTTCTAAATAATACCAACCAAGAGTTTAATCCAACCAAATCATTACTTATTTTACATTATCCCATGTAATACAAATAATTCAAAAATAATAATTTTTACTTCAACAAATTTGGAGGAGAAACCCAGCAAACGTTCAAACCGCGTCGCCTCTTTGGCTACCTCCTTTGTGCCAAAATCCACCCATCAACAATGTCATTTCCCCCCATTTTCTCTTTCTTTTTTTTCCATATTTTATATTTTTTCCTTTTTTTTTCTTTTCTTTCTTTATTTTCTTTTTTCTTGCCATTTTCTTCTTCCTCCTATTTCTCCTTCATGTATGGCCGAATCACTCACTCCAACTGCCTCTGGCCACCAACCGAGGCCCTTGTCGACCATCGCTGCGGCCTTCCTGCCACCGTCTATCGCTCCTTAGCCACCATTGGACACCATTGCGGCTAACACAGCCACCTACCGTCTCTCGTCGATGCTCATCTTTGATCATCATCGCCATTCAACTCTACAACTTCTGTTCGCCAAGGTTGCCACATCCGATTGCCATCGGCCAAGCTTCCTCCACCTTCTCAATTCCTTTAATAATATATTAACATAATATAATGTGTTATTACTATATTATATGTTGACATAGTATACAAATTACTTCTTTATATATATGTTCGAACTCCAACCCCTTAATTTCCTACCTTGATATTAATATAATATTTAATATGTTATCAATATAATATATCATCATATACATGTGCATACAAGTATGCACGGCCACCCTCATTCCAAATTGCCATCACTTCGTTCTCTTAATTATTTTATTTTCTTATTATATATTTATTATTTGCTATACAGTAAATACTATTATAATATTTTATTCACATTGAACACTTGATGACAATTTAGACCCTACAATTCTGCAAACTCTCAAATCACTTTTTAATTTAAAAAATACAATAAATTTAATGTTCTCGATTAAATTTTTTAAAAGCATAAATTGTCAATAAATCATAAAAATTATAGAAATTCATTCATTTTTCTAAAATACCTAGTCGTTACAACTTTGTTCTACTGCCCTATCTCATAAGTTCTCTAATCTCAACCTTAGAACTTAAGGAAGAAAAGGAAAAGAAGGAAAAGTTTCCTGCTTACATTTTGTTGAACTTCAAGCCATCTTCTTTTTCCTTACATTCAATTTTTAATTGATATATATATATATATATATACTTTTATTTTGGATTACACTAGTGAAAAGAGAGGTTCGTTGGAGTGATTCTATTGCACGTGAATCTTCAAAGAAATTGCTATATTTTGGAGGAGAACATTTTAAAATTCAGTATAAAATAGGGCATTTTTGCTCCTAAGAGAGCACATTAATAATGTACTCCAATCTTCACTCAAGCTATTTCTATCATTTTTTCCTTTCAATTTTCTAGGAATTATTATTTAAATTCTTATTGAGTTAACAAAAATTTTATTTGCCTTAGACTTAAAATATATTTTAACTAATAATTTAGAGTAGAAATGTAAAGTTTCTCTTAATATTTTCAATTGATTAGAAATGGCATATGAAGATTATGCATCTTGCAAGTCTGAACAATTTACTAGCAAGAATTTTAGGGGTTGGTAACAACAATTAAAATTTTGGTTGTCTATTTAGGACTATATTATCATTCATAATGCACTTAAAAAAGGAGAAAATTTATCAACTAAAAGAATACTATTGATATTGTGGAGACTAAAAAGTTAACAGAACCCAGTGGAGGGTCTAAAAAGAGATGTGAAACTAAGATGTGGGTCTAAAAAGATATAGTGCAAAAAATTGTGTTAAGACTTTCAAATGGTTTATAACAAACCCTTAATGTATGAAGTGAATTTGAAAATATTTTTTATGAACTTAGGCTAAAAGGTGTTGAAGTAAACAAGGCTTTACTTGTTACTTCTTTGATTAAAAGTTGTCTTATTCATGGAATGAATTTGCTAGGATGTTAAAACAAAAATCTGAAGATTTTTCTTTTATTAATCCTTTGATTTTTATAAGAATTGAAGAAGGTCATCGAAATGCTTAGAAATTATCCTTAACTCATAGTTTTCGTGCAGGAGCAAATATGGTGAAAAATATGCATAAGGCTAAGTCTAATAATTTTAAAAAAAAAATCTTTTAAGACTAATTATAACAACAAGATGAAAGGGAAAACAACCAATGAGAATAAGGTAGCCGCCTACTAGGTGTGCAAGAATATGAATCACAAGGAAAGCAATTGCTACCATAGAAAACGGAAACCTCCAAAAAATTTTGGCTGCGTTTTTTTTGCTTTTCAATTTTTAATTTTGAGTTTTGAATTCATTTTCAGTTTTCTGTTTTGGTAGTCTGTTTTTAGAAAATTGAAAACGTGTTCTCTTTGTCATTTTGAAAAACTATTTCTCAAAACAGAAAGTTAAAAAACGCGTTCTCTTTGAAATTTTGTAAATAAATTTTTAATGATATTTTATTCAATAAATTTGATTATTTAGTAAATTAAAAATATTTAATATTTATAAATTATTAAAAAATATCTACATTTTAAAGTTAATGAATTTTGTAATATTTTTTTTCATTATAATAATAAAATATAAATAAATAGATGTATTTTGAGTTTTGAGTTTGTTTTGAATGAAAACACTTAAAATAACTTTTTGTTATTTTGAGTTTTCTTTACAATTTTTTTTTTGTTTTCAAAAATGTATTTTTAAAAATAGTAAAGAGAACGCGTTTTCATTATTTTAGAAAATTAAAAACTAAAAATGACTTGAAAACAGCAAAGAGAATGCAACCTTTGTTTCTCATTCTCCTTTGAAACCACAAGCTAACATAGTTTTTGTGGGGGACAATTCATCGATTAGAACTATAAAGTTGGATGATTCTAGTAAGGTTCCAATCTTAGGAGAAGGAAAAATAATTTTGAAACTTACATATGGAAAATCTTTCTATTTTGATTGGGCATTACATGTTTCCATGATTAGGAATAATCTTACTAGTGCTTCTATGTTAGATTAGCATGGTTTTAAGTTAGTTTTTGAATGAAATAAAGTTGTAATTAGTAAAATTAATATTTTTGTTGAAAAGGTTATTTATTGAATGGTTTATTTCATTTAAATGTTTTGTATCCTATTGAAAAGAAACACGTAATCACTTGAATTGATTTTAGTGAATAATTTAAATAATTATGCAACTCGTGGTGGGAAACTATATTCTAATACATTTATTGATGATTTTTCTGAATTTTGTTATGTTTATTTACTTATTTATAAAAGTGAAATGCTTGACAAGTTCAAAATTTACGAGGTTAAAGTTGAAAATCATTAGAAAAGAAAATTAAAATATTAAGAACTTATATTCACTCAATATAAAATGAAAGATTTTTGTGAATTACATGGTATAATATATCAGTTCACTTCACCGCATACAACTCAATCTAATGGACTTGTCATGAGAATCTAATATTCCAGTATAATGAAATATCATATTTTAAGATTATCATTACTAAGATCAAATAAGGCCAAATAATGTCAGACAATAGAAATGTCCAATAGAAAACTAACTAGGATAGTAGATTTGGGTAGAAAAAGTGGGTTAGATAGATCTATAATGGTTTGGCTAGATCTAGACCAAATTTGTTGCATCTGGGCAGCTCTAGGTAGTAGGCAAATCGACGACAATGGAAAATCATCGATCAATGGTGCTAAAAACTTGATCGTTCAAAACCTAGCAAATATATTAGTTAGTACCAAGTAATATAATGGGCATGGGTCAAAGCATCGATCTCTCAAGAACTAACTTATTTAACTATTGTAATTATAGAATTACCTATAAGTTAGATCTATTAAATCTTGAGAATTTGATTAAATTAATTAATTAAAATAAAAAAAATTGATTCAAACGACGAGTCAAATAAGAGAAATCAATAGATTTTGGTAATTAAGACACGTATATGAACCTAGTTATATAGTGCAACTTATGGATTTTATGTGAATGAATTAGTGAATTGAGTATGCCACTGCAAAATCTGCTAATGCATTCGTTATCATTTCTTTTGGTTATAACGAATTTATTCATATTTAATTACTCCTTATATTTTTATGAAAGTTTAATTAAATGAAAATGTATTATGATTTGTGAAATTTTTGACTTATGATAAAACTATATAAAAAAAATCAAATTTTATTTTTAGTCAATTTATTTTATGGTGTATAGTACGTACATCTGATACATTCCCCAACCAAATATTCACAAGCATTATAATTAATACCACACAACCCAATATAAGCCAAATCATTTAATCACGTAAAACCATAAAAATTGCATATTGTAGTTTTAATCATAACATTGCCTTAATTTAAGAAAATTAATTCATTGCCAAATTAATCATAACCCAAATCAACAGTGAGGGCATAAAGAGATAAAATTAAATTAAATGAAAAGTCTCCCCTGCCTCAAATCTGTATTAGATCAAATCAAATCTCTTTCCTAAGTTCTCTGGTACTCGTGCAAGAAAAGCAATGAAGGAATAGATTCCTTCTACTCTCTCTCTCTCTCTCTATATATATATATATATATAGACATCACTCTTATCAACCTCTCAAAAAGATATAAGTATTTCTTTTATATTAAATACTTATATCTTTCAGTGTCATCTCTTTGTCTCCCAGTCTTTCTGTTATTCCTTTTTCGTTTCCACTGAGCAATTGTCGAACCATCGTGAGCCACTAGAAATCACCCTTTCCTAACAACCACCTTTTTCTTCATTCTCTTTTTCATGCATTTCCTCAATGTTTTTCGTGAACCAAGTGATGAATGCGAGTCAAATTTATAAATAAGTATTTGGGTTAAATATATGTATAAATAAGCCGAAATCAATAATACAAGAAAAATTAATAAATTCATGCCTGGAATGAGTACACAAAGTGTGGGAGATTAAATTAATAGTACGGCCAACCATGCATGAGAATTAATAAACAATTGGAGATTGAATTGGCGGCGGAACAGCAAGCAAGCCGCAAGCATCCAG
Source organism: Diospyros lotus (assembly GCF_014633365.1). NCBI lineage: Eukaryota > Viridiplantae > Streptophyta > Magnoliopsida > Ericales > Ebenaceae > Diospyros > Diospyros lotus. The sequence goes on along the minus strand of NC_068343.1, from coordinate 34,139,279 downwards.
GTCCATTAATTTGACCGAGAGGCCACCACTCGGTCAACAACAATTGATTTAATAATCCATGTGCAATGCAAGCCTTGATATCATCATACAAGCAATTCACTTTAATCTACCGACTCCACTATATAAGTCACCAAGTGCACTTGCCAACTCCATTTCCCTTAATTAATTCACCAAGTGCACTTGTATTATACAAGTCAATTTAATCCACCAACTTCACTTGCTGTCAATTGAATCTTCCAAATTCGCCTTGCATTATATAATGCCAATTAATCTTCCACTACCGCTCGGTCAGGACTAAGTGGCCTCTCAGTTATATGTGACCACATGGTCACAAAGATTCTTTATTCTCGGGAGCCTCTCTTGTAGTCAACGGATTCTTTTGAGACATTCCTTGAATCAAATATACTAAAAATATTTTAAGATTCTGTAAAATATGTCAAAAATATAACAGGAATATATCGAGAATATGTCACTTAGAAAACCCGGTGATAAACTCATAGTTGTATATTTTTATTCTCTTAACGTTTGTTCTATTTAACATGTTTTATGTCTCAAAGTGTTTATTTATGACGATCTTTCATGTATAAAATATTAGTGGCAAAGTTTAAACGATTATGTTTTAAAAAATAAAAATAAATAAATAAATAATTTTCGTCTGTATTGTTACACATATTTTTATCTAATTTTTCTTGTGCTATTACGCCTACTTAATTAAAATATGTGCTTGTATAGATTTTTATATATTGAACATCTTTTTGTAGGAAAGGCAAAAAAAATTTATTGGCGCAATTTAAGATGATTTGGAAACTGCAACTACATAATTGGAAAAGAAATTAAGTGGAGAATGGGACACGTCAACATAGAAGGATATATATAATATTGTTAAGAATATGTGAAAACAACACACAGCTAAATCTTCGACAGTATCACGATCCACGAATATCTAAACAAAAATGAAGAAACGGAAAAGTATGAACACACACATACAATGCAATGAAAACAGAAAATGGATAAGGCATTTATGTGTTCAAATTAAAAGATCCTACTTACGGTAGGGTTTCACTCACAGAATTTTGTAACATCCCAAAATTCTGGGATGTTACAAATTCTGCCTTACTTTAGTTAGGTGTAGTTAGTGTAATTTACTTTTATTATATTTATATATGCAATTGCATTTTATTCTATTTTATTTGATTTTTAAAAATCATTACTCTAAAAGTTGCATAATGAGAGGATATGAGCTTTGAAGTGAAGAATCATTTCAAATGGCAAAATGATATCAACTAAAAGAAAAGGCATCCAACAAGTTGGCAAAATGTTGGCCATAGTTTCTAACTAAATAATAAATATATGTAATATATATGAATTATGATCAGAATCTAACCAAAGTAATAGTGGGGCTAAAATGTTCTTGGCCATACCTTTCCTTTCTTTTTTTCCCCTTTTCAATTAATATATGTAATATATGAATTATCAGAGTCATAAATATACTAACATCCAGGGAGAGAAGTATAGAGAAGAGAAAGACCAATTAATGATGCAATAATAGTTATCAAAGTTTGTTAGAAAATGAATTTTTTTCTAATTAAACTGGAACTTCTTAGTCAATCTTTCGCTATGAGATAAGGATTCTGAAAGCATAAAAGATGTGGTGTGATGAGGAAAAATACTTTCGGCTTCATAATTACTCTAATACCCCGGGAATACAGCTAGTAATAGCAAAGACATGTGTCCGCCAGGGAGCCAATCCAAGGTTGCCATTCAGCCTAAGTTCGGGAGGGATACGTGGCAGATACGCCTCAACAAACCGACTAGTCTTTTGCTCAACAAAGATTCCATGGATTCCTGGACCTCAATCATCGTTCTGAAGATCTTGGAGGTGGGGATTATCCTGAACCCCTCAAAAAATGATTGCCATATCCATACCATCAAGATCATGGCTCCGCAAAGGACGGGATACAGATCCCGGAGGTTTGAAAAAGGAATTCTTTTCTTGACAAGAGGATAAAAGAGGAAACTAAGACGGTTAAAGGGATTCCTCTCTTCCTTGAGTCTTCAATTGCATACATTAAGCATTGATAACCCGGTGAATTAACTTAAGCGTCGGAGTGATCATGGGAAGCAAGTCCTTAACTTCGTTTTGCAGGTACTTGGTTCGAGACAGAAGAGAGTGGTCGGCTCTACATTATCATCAAGATGAAATCTTGGGTTGCTTTCAAACATCAAGATAGCTTGGAATAATCTGACCAAAACGAGCCAAGAATTGCATATAAATTGAAGTTGGTATTGCCTCCAAGTCCAAGGTTATAGTACTTCTCCTTCACCTTTCCCGCATACAGTGGACGTATTAATCTTTATCTTGATCCATTTTTCATAGATAGAGTATGCCTCTAGTGGCGTGCAAGCCCCCCATTAACACCTTTCGACCCTTCATTGAAACCGATGTGAGGGCCATTTTGAAGAGAAATGACAAGAACAATGACAACTTGCTGGACTGGGACGAGATCAGTCAGGTCTTCAAAGAACTTGACGCGATGTGCCCAACATATAGAGCCTAGCACGTCTTTTGTCATGTGGATAGGGATGGAGATGGAAAGATCAGTGAGGCTGAGCTCAAACCCCTCATCAATTACATTCTCTCTATGAAGTATTCCCTTAGAACCTAGTCTTGGTTATTATGATAACCATCACTACAACAGGATCGATTTTTCCGATTATATATTTAGCTGTATGTTTGCATCTAATATATATGTATGTGATTTGTCCATATGTTAATTGGCTTTGTACCTTCTTGAAAGTGGAAAACAGTAGGGAGAGGTTGGGTGGACTTGAGTTGTATGTTCAAGTCAGATTTCATACTACCATATCTGAGTATGAATAAAGTTATCTATTATGTGTTTTGTACGTGATAAGATGCTAATTCAGTAGTTATATTGTTGGGCTGGGGCGTACACATACACACATACAAAATATCCCAACCACCTCTAACACAGGAAGAAAATAACAGTTTGTTCCCACAAGATAAATCGAAACAACACAAGTATAAAAACAGTAAAAGAAGAGGCACAAGGTTTTACCGTGGTTCACCCTAAAATAGGGCTACATCCACGTTGAGTTCCGGTTTAAGGGAGCTCACTGCACTATAATAATGATGATAGATATACACCCTCAACTCCTCAACGCTCAATACAAAATACAGCAAGATGAATATGTAAATCAGTGACAGAAATAGCTTACAACCATAAACGAGCCAACACACAAGATCTGTAGGACTCAAACAGCACCAAAGGTAAGGTTGACAGCAGTAGATGGAAGAGATCTGAGAGCGCCAGTGTATCTCCATGAGTCGCAGCTAGGGTTTTAAATAGCCAAGAGAGAAGATCGGTTCTGAGAGAAAATCGGCAGATTTAGGGCTAAGTACGAATGCTGTTGTAACAAACGAAGACCGAGCTTTATATATGGGAGAGCATTGGATGGGCCATCGAGTTAACGGATCGCAGGAGGTTGCAGAATGGGCCAAGCCCAATTTCCATCCATCCTATAAGAGACTGCTAGAGGTTGCTAAGTGGGTCAAGCCCACTAGCCTTCCGTCCAGCAGCCTTCAGTTGAGTTGGGGCTTCACTATCAATATTCTCCACCTTGAAGACTCAACACAAACCTGTCTAATAGTGCAGCATGCTTCAACCTCTTACCTTCATCACTCTCGTTAGTTTTAGGTCAACCAACATCAATATGCAGCAAATCCAAACAGTGTTTGAATTTTGCTGTTGACACCACCTTAGTCCCCATGTCGGCTGGATTTTCTTCAGTAGGAATTTTCTGAATGCTTACCTTTCTTGTTGCAACCTGATCTCTGACATAATGGTATTTTATGTTTATATGTTTTGATCGTTCATGGTACACCGGATTTTTACACAAGTGTATAGCACTCTGATTGTCACAAAATATGTCAGCATTTCTTACCAGTAAGTGGATTTCAGATAGTATACCTTGAAGCCAAATGGCTTCCTTGAATGCATCAGTCAAAGCCACGTATTCAGCCTCAGTGGAAGACAGTGCAACCAATGGCTGCAGCTGTGCTTTCCAGCTGATGCAATTACCTCCAAGAGAAAACATATAGGCTGTTGTGGATTTTCTAGTGTCACGATCACCTGCAAAATCAGAGTCTACATACCCAACAAGATCTAGATTTTCACCTCTCTTCATATAACTTAACCCTACTCCGGTTGTACCTTTAATATATCTCAGAACATATTTCGGTGCATCCCAATGTGATTTTCCCGGATTAGACATAAAACGGCTAAGCAATGAAATAGAATATGCAAGGTCAGGTCTAGTGCTTATCATTGAATACATGATAGTCCCTATTACATTAGCATAAGGAATATCTTCCATTTTAATATGTTCAGCATCAGTTTTAGGGCATTGAGATTTTGATAAAATAAAATGTCCAGCTAGGGGGGTGTATATAGGTTTACAGCCAGCCATGCCAAACTTAATTATTGTTTTTTCCAAATAATCATGCTGATGAATTTTCATAAAATATTTGCTTCTATTCCTTTCAATTTTCATACCAAGAATTTTATTTGCAGGACCTAAGTCTTTCATATCAAAATTGTCATTTAATTGAGACTTTAGGTTTTTAATTTTAACCTTAGATTTGCTAATCAATAGAATGTCATCAACATAAAGAAGCAAGTAAACAGGTTCATCAGATATTATAAAGTAAAAACAGGCATCATAGTTGCTCTTAATGAAACCAGCTTTCAATGCAAAATCATCAAACTTTTTATACCATTGTCGTGGGGATTGTTTTAATCCATATAGAGATTTTTTAAGTAAGCAAACATGTTCTGGATGAGAAGGATCTACATATCCAACAGGTTTATCCATATATATAAGTTCTTCTAGGTCCCCATGTAAGAAAACTGTTTTAACATCTAATTGCTCTAGTTCTAGGTCAAAATGAGCAACAATAGCTAGCATCAATCGAATTGTTTTAAACCTTACAACTGGTGAAAAAATTTCAGTATAATCTATCCCTTCCCTTTGGGTAAACCCCTTAGCAACTAGGCGAGCCTTATACCTAATAGGATCAGATTTGTTCATTCCCTCTTTCAGTTTATATAGCCACTTACACTTTACCAACTTATGGTTTTTAGGCTTTGCAACCAGCTTCCATGTTCCATTTAATTTTAAAGATGCCATTTCCTCATCCATAGCTTGTTTCCATTTTTGGTGTTCATGTGATTTAATGGCCTCTTCATAACAAGAAGGTTTAGTAGATTTCATTTCAGCTCCTTCTATAAGAGCACAGTAGATTAAATCAGCATAGCCAAACCTAGCAGGTGATCTTACTTCTCTACAACTTCTATCTCTAGCAAGCTAATAGTTGCTGAGATCTGATTGAGGGATGTCTTCAGCCACCTCTTCAACTTCAATTTCACTATGGTTAGGCTCAGGATTTTCTCCAAAGTGCTCAAAATTTCCTCCTAAGTTGCTGTCTAATACTGGATCAGACTCCTGAGGATCAGGTACTGTCAGCTGGTCATGGGTACCAGCTCGGTGCTCCACCTCAATATAATTTCCACCTCTATGTTCATGAGGTTCTGAAGTTTCTTCTATTTTATTTGAGGATTTGCAAGGGAAGTTATCTTCATTGAATACAACATCCCTACTTATTATAATTTTTACTCCACCTGAAGTCCTATCCCATAGCCGGTATCCCTTAGTCCCTTCTTGGTATCCTAAGAATATACACTTCTTAGATCTAGGGTCCAACTTACCCTCAGACTGGTGAGCAAAGGCCTCACACCCAAAAACTTTAAGGTGATTGTAGTCTAGCTTTCTCTTGGTCCATTTTTCTTCTGGGCAAACAAGTTTTAATGCGGTTGAAGGACTCCTATTTACTATATATGCAGCTGTGTTTAGTGCTTCCCCCCATAAAGATTTAGGCAAGTTAGCAGTAAGTAATAAGCATCTGACTTTTTCTAATAAAGTTTTATTCATCCTCTCAGCTACCCCATTTTGTTGAGGTGTATATCTTACTGTTCTATGCCTAAGTATGCCTTGGGAACTACAATATTCATTAAATTCTTTGCTACAAAACTCTAACCCATTATCTGTTCTTAAAATTTTAATTTTTCTTTCTGATTGATTTTCTACTAGAGTTTTCCATGACTTAAATTTGTCTAACGTCTGATCTTTAGATTTAAGTAAGAAAACCCAGACCTTCCTAGTATAATCATCAATAATAGAGAGAAAATACCTGTTTCCACCTTGAGTAGGTGTTTGAGATGGACCCCAAAGATCTGCATGTAAGTATTCTAGGCATGCCTTCGCAAGGTGAGTTCCTTTAGGGAAGCTCAACCTGCGTTGCTTGCCAAGGATACATGACTCACAGAAATTTATAGAGTCAGGTGTTAGAGAACCTAGGTAGCCTTGGCTTGATAAAGCCTGCATACCTTTCAAGCTCATATGACCAAGCCTCAAGTGCCATAGATCTGTTCCCTCAGATTTAACAGTGCATGCAGCAGGCAAGTATGAAGAACAAAAACCATTCAAAACATATAAACCATTTTTCTTGGTACCAGAAAGAACTAACTTATCATTCTTAAATACAAACAATGAACCTCTTTAAGCTTTATAAGATAATCCTTGTTCATCTAAAGTACCAAGTGATATTAGGTTTCTTTTTAAATTTGGCACATATCTTACCCCTGTGAGAATTCTTAAGTTGTTGTCATGAAGTTTAAGTGATATGTCCCCTATGCCTTCTACTTTGCATGAATGATTGTTTCCCATATAAACTGTTCCCTTTTCATTATAATCAAAGTTATGAAACCATTCTAGGTTAGGACTCATATGAAAAGAACATCCTGAATCCATAATCCATTCACTAGAGGAAGTTTCAGAAACAGTTAAGACTTCTGCTAAACAATTTGAGGTTCCTACAGGATCAGTTGGGTTTGCCTTTTGATTTTGTCTCTTTAAGTCATAGCAGTACTTTTTAATATGGCCTTCCTTACCGCAATGATAACATTTCCATTTAGGTTTTTGTTTTCCTTTGTTATCCTTTTTCTTGCCCTTAGAGTTAAGTCCATTAGATGGTTCAGAATTAAATTGCTTCTTATGAAATTTCCCTTTTGTGAATAGGGCATTACCATGTTTCTTAGAGGCATTTAATTCTAGTTCTCTAGCCTTTAGCCCTGAAATAACTAATTCAAGTGTAGGGACTATACCAGTGTATTGGAGAGCATGTTTTACCACATTATAATCATCAGGCAGAGAATTTAGTAAGATCATTGCTTCACTAGTGTCTCCTAATGCTTGATCAGTTCCCCTTAGAAGAAGAGACAACCTAGTAAACTCATCTATGTTTTCATCCATAGACTTAGAGGTGTCCATTTTGAAATTAAATAACAGACCTTTGAGATAAACTAAATTAGGGGCAGCCATAACAGCATATAAAGATTCTAGTTTATTCCAAAGGTTAAGAGGTGAGGTTATTCCATCTACTTTTCGAATGACAGTGTCACCTAGATGCAGAAAAATAAGGTTATAAGCCTCTTCCCTAATCTCAGCTGTCTGAGCTAATTGTTCCATAGTCCATTTCCTATCATCTGGTTCTAGGGCAATTACCAGTTTATGATGTGAGAGCAGAACCCTCATCTTTTTCTTCCAACTCCCAAAATCCCCTTTACCATCGAAAACCCCAATATCAAACCTAGTGGTAGTCATCTTGCAATCGGATACCCTAACCCCTGGTCACTATTAGAGATTTTCTCAGTAAACCCTCACTGACTGAATCTCTCATAAAAAACCCTAGAGGACAGTTACCCAAACACGAACATAAAACATACAGCAAGATAAACAAGGTAATCGATTTAGGGCTCTGATACCACTGTTGGGCTGGGGCGTACACATACACACATACAAAATATCCCAACCACCTCTAACACAGGAAGAAAATAACAGTTTGTTCCCACAAGATAAATCGAAACAACACAAGCATAAAAACAGTAAAAGAAGAGGCACAAGGTTTTACCGTGGTTCACCCTAAAATAGGGCTACATCCACGTTGAGTTCCGGTTTAAGGGAGCTCACTGCACTATAATAATGATGATAGATATACACCCTCAACTCCTCAACGCTCAATACAAAATACAGCAAGATGAATATGTAAATCAGTGACAGAAATAGCTTACAACCATAAACGAGCCAACACACAAGATCTGTAGGACTCAAACAGCACCAAAGGTAAGGTTGACAGCAGTAGATGGAAGAGATCTGAGAGCGCCAGTGTATCTCCATGAGTCGCAGCTAGGGTTTTAAATAGCCAAGAGAGAAGATCGGTTCTGAGAGAAAATCGGCAAATTTAGGGCTAAGTACGAATGTTGTTGTAACAAACGAAGACCGAGCTTTATATATGGGAGAGCATTGGATGGGCCATCGAGTTAACAGATCGCAGGAGGTTGCAGAATGGGCCAAGCCCAATTGCCATCCATCCTATAAGAGACTGCTGGAGGTTGCTAAGTGGGTCAAGCCCACTAGCCTTCCGTCCAGCAGCCTTCAGTTGAGTTGGGGCTTCACTATCAACATATATCTATCGCACGGATGCAATCACTCAATCAAAATGTTTAGTTTCTTGTCAACATTTGGACCTAATATAGTGAGATATGATAAATTTATAAATACCTTGAGACAACTAAGACCAATTAAAATTGGTATTAGCATGAAGAGAAATTGAGCTCATCAAAGTAACATTTCAACATGCTAATTAAGACTCTTTGTCATCTTGTTTATTTTTTTTTTAAACTCTTTTACTTTAGATCACTCTATATTTTTCTATAAATAAGTAGGCACTCATTCCTAAAAGGGTACAGCATCTTTGATGCTAATTTCAATACAATTTCTTTCATCATATTTAACTTTTTTTTTTTATCTCATTTTTCTTATTTTTGTAGATTTAGATAGTTTGATGACTATGTTTCTAGTCAACTAAATTTATTATTGTATCCAAGCAACAATAGGAGCTTTTGTAGAATTCTATAAATTCTTTTTCTATTTTTTGAAAGAAATTGCCAATCGATTGATCTACTAGCAAAGAGGCTTGATGATTCAACTCACTCCTCTCATTTGTTTGAACAGATAGTTCGTTCGAGTGTTAAATGATCAACTCAAATACAATGATAATCATTTGAATGAAAAATGACAGAAGGATGATTGACAACAACATGCATATACTCAATTGACCCCTTCAATATCTATCAAGATACACAAGTCTAGCCTCAAGCACTTATCTATTCAAATACTAACATATGATTACTCAAGTGCTGTTGTGAAATATGGTTAAAACTATATTTCCAATCACATTCATTTAAATACTTAGGAAGCTCTATTACAGCAAACAAAAGGTATACTTTAATAACACGAAATTTTACGAATTGTCAAAGAATAATAAGTTGAGTACAACGCTTGTTACTCAATTGAAATCATTCCTTTCTTGATCAAAGCAAGATCATTCTACTTAACATAAAACACAATATATTTCACTAAAATACAACTATCCAAATAAGTTATTGATCTATATTTATCTTCTCAAATAAACTCACTTGCCATTTGACTATGACAGAGCATATATGAAGTCTATTCTTTAAACTTTGAAGCATTCTATTATCGATATAGGATACTGCACATAATACTCTAATACATTTAAGCTCTTATTCGAGTGAATTGATTTAAAGCTCAATTATCACTCGATTGATAGCCTGATGAGATAGAATCTTAATAGCTTGACAATTTCTAATTTTATCAAACGCTTGAATGATTTTGCTTTCTAAGAAACAAACATCCAAATGTTAAGTTCTTCAAATGTTATTTCATTAAATTCAAAACATTGAGAACCTTAAGAGTTTGATACTCGATATCAAATATGCAATTTAAGTTCTATGAATCAAAAACTAAGGATCACAGCCTAAGTATAATAAACATTTACTCAAGAACTTTGATGTTTGATACATAAACATCAATTATGAATATGAAATGCATTGCTCTAAGATTTTGAGTAATGCTTCCACATAATTTGAGCATTTGAGATATTATCCAACCCCAAAATCGCTCTAAGTATCATGAAGTCCACATGACACTCATGCATTATAGATAATAAGATATCCCTTAAAGTCCTAAAAGAAATAGATAAACCATGTTCGAAGATAATCCTAGTGAGGTTCCTTGAGCATTCCTTTAACATGGCAACCTTATCACAACAAAGCATTAGAATTCATACTATCAACAAGACATGAGAGCTTTATGAGAAGATAAATCATAAAGCTTGAATCAATATAGTTTTACATAATGCATTCACCACCAAAACATGCTTGCAAGCTTAACAATATCTAACAAAGAGACCTAATCATAAGTGAAGAATTATCTCTAACCTGCTATAAATAGAACATGATCTCTTCTTCATATCAAGCATTCTCAATCATGATGCTAAGCTTTCTTGGTCAATTATTGCTATTGCTTAATATATGATTTAGGCATCAAGGTGACTTTCTTGACCAATCCTAGGGCAATCTCACCATTCCTTTTTGTAGAACATCAATTCAGGATTCCAAAGTTCAAGGGTTTCTTGCCACTTGGTATGTTTTCTTCAAAAGTAGTATAATAGTGACTAGTTATTTACATTATCAGTACATACAAATATTTTGACAAATATACAAAATGTATACACATACTTATTATTAATGAATAAGAATAAAATATTTTAAAAAATATGAAATTATACAAATTAGATATATGAAATTTTATTTTGTAGTAAATATTTATGTTTGGAAGGTCCAAATCCGATCCATAAATATATATATATATATATAATTCAGCATGTGTTTTGTGTTAGAATATTTTCTACCAATTTTAATACATGAGAATCTAAGGTCTCGCTCTTGAAAAAAGACTAGGTCTCTCTTTCTATCCGTAACATATTCTATTCTATGGACAAGAATGGATGCTCCAAGGTCCACAGCTAAACTGACCAAGCATTTTAGTTCCATAAGTTTTTCTATCTTTTCTGAATTTATCTTGTACTTATGTAATTTTGAAGCTAGTTTTAAGCAATTTGAAGAGGGTATTACGGACTTTAAAGCTAACAAACCATTTGATTAATTGTGATGAAAATTCAAACCACTTTCTTGTGAATCCTGGGTGATGTGGTGGAGGGCATAGGACCAAACACAAAGCGTCATAAGAAGAGATCTCAATTAAAAAGAATTCCTTGGAAGCTAAAGGTTTTTGTAGATTAGGAGAAATCATGTGTGATTTGCTTAATTAGCTGTGGAAAAACATAAGAAGTTGAAGCATAAAAGGCAATAAACCCCAATAAAATGAATATTAAAAATATCATCTCTCCCTATTTATTCATTCATTTTCATTTTTTTTTTCTTAGCTTTCAACCATTTTGGCTTTAACTAAAGTATTCTCGTATATTTTCTTGACAAGTCTCGAACAATCCTTCTATATTTATGAGATGAATTGAGATTGAGTTTCGATTCAAATCATGATTGGGTTCAAGACACCACTTTAATTAATTTTTTGAGGATTCTACTCCTTGATGTGTAGTTTTTCTTCTTTAAAATGCACCGATTACAACAATTTTGTTTTGTTTATAATAACTATTTTTAGTATACAGAAACATAGATTAGAAAAGAGGATATTGTTACTTGGAAAAGAAATAGATAAGGTTGAACCTCATGAGGTAAATATATTGTCCTAAAATTTAAAAATAAATAAATAAAGCATCCCAACATTGGTAAAGGTGAGATAAGGATGGAAAGTTGCAAACTGTGGCATCTTTTAATCCAAACATTTGTTGAATAAACTAGAAAAGTAGAACATTTTCTATAAAGTTGAAATAACATTGATAGGTTGATGATTCCCCTAAAACATTTTTCCCACGCTCTTCTCAAAGAATATTTTACCAAAATATCAAGAAAAATAATATTTTTTATTTATAATTTCCTTTAAAGAGTAAAAAGATTTTGGGTTTGCTGCAACTAACTTCTTACAAATTTATTCACAATGACTTGCATAGATGGATTGAATGAGACTGTTAAAAGAATAGCAGATTTTAGTTGAGAGTTTTCACTTAGAGTGTGTTTGATTATACATATTTATCATAGAAAATGTGTAATTATTATAATATTTTTTATGGAAGCAATCAAACACTCTTAACTTTTCTATGGAAAAATGTGTATGGTATAAGTATTTAAAACTTTTTTTCATGCAATTCATTTTCCAAGAGGGTGGGGTGATTTTTGTTTTCTAGACAAATATTACCTAGAATTAAATTTTAAGTAATGCAATCAAACACACATTTAGTGTGAATTTTAACTATAATTTAAACTTTATACTGAGTTACCCCTTTTAGTCAATTTGGACTATGATTTCAAAATTGATTTTATGATTTTCATGTTTTAATATCAAATAAAGTTCAAAAAAGGAAAAAGAAAAAAAAGGGAATGTATGGTGTGCAAATTTAGATATCTATTTCTAAACAATTGACATAAACATAATAAAAAAAACATTAATCACAAGTCTAGCATTTGGATAAATAAGGTCAGTTACCTAATTAATTCTAGCATTTTGTCCATCTCATATTCAAGGATGTTGCGCCATAATGGGTCAAACATCTCTTTGGATGTACTCTCAAGACATCCGACTAGGCTAACATCCTAAGTTGTCTTGGGATTATCCGAGACATAGTCCTAGAATTACCCAAGATTGTCTGGGCATTATCCCAGACAACCACATTAGGTGTGGGACATTGTCCCACATAACTTTAACTTATGCAGAACCAAGAACACAATGGTACAAGTAGATTTCACAATCGACTCTCAGATTGAAAATAATTGGATTATAATAATTAGGTAATACAATTAATTAATTGTGATCAAAGTCTCCTCTAGAAATGATCCTTGCTACCACGAGAACAAAAATCCTCTATCCAATCCCTCTAAAACACTTGAAAATGTAAGCAATTTGATAAATAAATCTTAAAAACCCTCGGCCTCTTATTTATAGCAAAAACCCGACCTCTCTCGGCCAATCAACGACCGATCCTTGGTCGCCAAGCATCCCTGACAAGTCTTTAATGGCTCGAGGCCTATTTCTGAGGGTTTATGGTGATCGGCCAATTGATGGCAGCATGCACAGTGTGACGACCAATTTTTGGTTACAGTGTTCACACTGCAACTTTGCTAAATTGTACTTTTTCCCATCTGAAACTTCATTTTGAATTTTGGCCTTCATTTCAAGTCCTTAGATTTTGATATTTTACAACTTGAACCCCTAAGTTCCATGCTTCTCAACTGACCCAACAAATTTGAAAAAATATCATTTTATACCCTTTTTCAAGTAGAATAAAAAATTACACTTAGGCCCAAAAATCATACTTAGGCTCTATCTTCCAAAAATTTCCATATGAAACCACTTCAAAGTTGTTCCACTTACAAAATCAAAGTCTCCTTAACTTTTCATTGATCTTTTGGAAGTCCTTTACGACCATTCGATTTTTTCAAACCGAATCATATATGTACCAAAAATTTTCTCTGTTTTAATTTCTTTCAATGTCATAAATTTTTTCTCGAGATGCTTGTCAATGACATACATTTTTTCTTAAATATCTAAACTCTAGGGCATTCCCTACAGTTGATTTGGTTACTCTCAATTTTGAGAAATTACACTTAAGTCCTCAAAAAAATCTCGAGTGTTACAATTAGCCGTTCATTGTTCGCAGTATTTCCTGTCACAATAGTTGGCTATGTTTTTCTCCAAAACTTAACTATCACCGTCAAATACCACCATTAACCATTCGTAGATGGCCTTTTTTGCTCTTCGATAGACCACCAACGGTCGACTCTATATCGACCGCCTCTACTTCCTATTAAGTCATGCCATCGCTGTCGATTGACAGCTCCTTTTCTGCTAGTGACATCACCACCGCCACTATCTCTTGTCATTCAGGTTGCCTTGTTCTGTGGCCTTCGTCTAGTATTGACAATTGTCAGCCTCCCCTTTTGCTTGTCGATGGATGCCTCGCTTCGCCTTTGACCATTGGACCTTTTTTTTCTTTTGCCATTGTTGGTTGTTTTAGCCAACCCAGATCTTGCCCAAATTTTGTTCAGATCCGACCTGACCCCATTGGCCCACTCTAGATTTGACAAATCCAGATCTATTTGTTTACATAGATTTGCTTCCTAGATTTAATATTCTAGTTTGTTTTCTATTGGAATTTATTTATCGATCATTGGGCATTATTTGGGGTTATTTGATCTTTTTAATGGTGATCTTGAAGTATGATATTCCATTGTTGGATTAGAATATTAGATTTTCACCATAGTAGGTTAAAATGTGTGCAATTTTGGTACAGATGGATTAAAATGAAGGTGGATTCATTAAGGTGAATTTATATTGGTGAATATGGGGTCATTAAGGTCAGTAAAAATAAGTTGAGTCTGATTTTGTTGCCTATAATTTGAGCATAGCTGAAGATATCCACTATAATGAGCGTTGTGTGGATTTGGTTCGTATTCCCCAATGTGTGGATTTTGTTGGTATTAGTCAAGGAAATTAATTCTCCATGATTTTGTTGGAAAACTTAATTATGAATAATTTCGTATTTGAATTTCGTGTCAAGGTGGAACTTGTTATAATTGTGACCCATAATTTAAATTCGCCTATTACTGGGTTTTCTAATTTAACTGTGAATAAGATTTCGAATTTGACGGTGATTAGAATGTTATCAAATTCGATTTTGATTGGGATTTAACGCATATAGAGGAATATCCTCTTGAATCATTTTCTGATCATAATAGAATTTCTATGTATATCTATAAATGATTTTAGATTTATAAATAGGTGCTCAATACCCTGAAATCAGTGCAACTATATCACTTTTATAGTAGCAATATCGTATTAGTGATATTTTATTCTTTCTGCTTGTGATTTTTTTATTTAAATATTTCACGTTAAATTATGTGTTCGTTTGTGTGGTTGATGGTTTGATGGTGATTTGTTTTTCGATCCAAAATCCTAACACTGATGTATACCAATCTATAAAGTAAAAAATATATCATCTCCTTATAAACAATATTGTTAATACAAACATGTATTTGCAGGAGTAAAAGTAAAACTTGTACATTTTGATGAATCTCTATAAATTTGTCTATAAGATAATCAACACACTTATCCTAAGTAAGGAGAAATTATTTGTGGAAGGAAACATGAGAAAAAAAAAAATGTTAGATCTCATTTAGTCATGCTTTTATATTTTTGTGGATAAATTATAGTGGGCATCCCAAATATAAGACTTGACTACAAAGAACACCCCTCAATTTTTAGACATTATAATGAATATTTCAAAGTTTTAAAATGTTGTAACACTTTGTCCACTACCACTAATTAAATAACTAGCATTAAATTTTATAAAATACCCAAAATAACCACAATCTCTCTTAAATCTGTCTTCCTTTCTTTCCTATATCTCTTTTTTTCTTTCTCTCTCTCTTTCTCTGGCAACTTCTCTTATTTGGTAATGGTGGTGGTTCCCTTTTTCTACTTTCTTTTTATGTGATTTTTTCCCTAGTTCGGTTGAGCGAGAACACAACAATGGCATTGTTTGTTTTCGATAATAATGGTTATGATTGTGGGTGAAAGGTTGGTAAATGATTATCTTAACTTTTTTATCTATCAGTCATCTCTGTTGTTATTTTCTCTTGTCACTTGTTTTTCTTTTTTTCTTTTTTCTTTTTTTTCCTTCATTTATATAGCTACACCTCTTGTTAGTTTCCATGGAAAGGAAATTAATGGTTGTCGAATGTTTGGAGTTTAATTAAAGTCCCACTTGATGATTATTGGCATGAAATTCTTCTTAGTTTTTTGTTTCCTTATTCACTTTAAGAGTGAAATGAACGAAGGTTTATTTTAAGAAAAAAGAAGAAATGAATGAAGGTTAGGAGTGAAGAATTGCAAGCATAATCTTGTTTTTGATTAATGAAACTTTCCTAGTAGAGTTTAAACAAACCTTCTTGACATGTTCGATCTACAACAAATATTGTCCTAGATTTGAGATTACCCATACTGGGGTTGGAACCCACCTTGCTGAAGCTAGATTCAATTAAACATAACATCCAATGTTGGATGGGTTTATAATGAATCTACTATCTCCTTACCTCATTCTATTCTTCTCTCTCTTTTTATATTTCTCTTTAACCTAGATTTGGCTTTAACTACGATATTAAACCAAAGATAGTCTTCAGTTGACAAGTGTTTTCTTAATTATTTTGTAATTAGACAGAAAGAGAGACAAGAGAGAAAAATAAAGTTAAAGTTGCCTATTTAAATCTTTAAATTTTTACCAATAACATGGGTGTTACGGTAAATATTTGAAAATTGAGGGGTAATTTTGTAATTCTGCCTTACTTTAGTTAGGTGTAGTTAGTGTAATTTACTTTTTATTATATCTATATATCCAACTGCATTTTATTCTATTTTATTTTATTTTTAAAAATCATAACTCTAAAAGTTGCATATTGAGAGAATATATAGAGGATATGAGCTTTGAATCAAAGAATCCTTTTAAATGGCAGAATGATATTGACTAAAAGAAAAGGCATCCAACAAGTTGGCAAAATGTTGGCCATATATAGTTTCTAACCAAATATACTAATAAAATAATAAATATATATAATATATGAACTATGATCAGAATCTAACCAAAGTAATAGTGGGGCCAAAATGTTCTTGGCCATAGTTTTTTTTCCCTTTTTTTTTTCTTTTTTCAGTTAATATATGAGTTATCAGTCATAAATATACTAACATCTCTTAGCAAAGATAATAATAATAATATTAATAAGTATACTAACATCCAGGGAGAAAAGTATAGAGAAGAGAAAGAAGAAATGATGCAATAGTAGTTATCAAAGTTTGTTAGAAAATGAATTTTTTTCTAGTTAAACTGGAACTTCTGAGTCAATCTTTTTCTATGACATAAGGATTCTGAAAACATAAAAGATGAGATGAAATCTTAGGTTGCTTTCAAACATCAAGATAGCTTGGAATAATCTAACCAAAGAATTGTATATAAATTGAAGTTGGTATTGCCTCCAAGTCCAAGGTTATAGTATATCTCCTTCACCTTTCCTGCATACAGTGGACGTATTAATCGTTATCTTGATCCATTTTTCATAGCTAGAGTATGCCTCGCGTGCAGTACAAGCCCGTTAACACCTTTCGACCCTTCACTGAAGTCGATGTGAGGGCCATTTTGAAGAGAAATGATAAGAACAATGACAACATACTGGACTGGGGCGAGATCAGTCAGGCCTTTAAAGAACTCGGTGCGATGTGCCCACCATATAGAACCTGGCGCAGCTTCCATCATGCGGATGGGGATGGAGATGGAAAGATCAGTGAGGCTGAGCTCAAACCCCTCATCAATTACATTCTCTCTTTGAACTATTCCCTTAAAACCTAGTCTTGGTTATTATGATAACTATCACTACAATAAGATCGGTTTCACCGATTATATATTTAACCGTATGCTTACATCTAATATATATGTGTCTGATTTGTCCATATGTTAATTGGCTTTGTACCTCTTTGAAAGTGGAAAACAACATGGAGAGGTTGGGTGGAGTTGTATGTTCAAGTCAGATTTCATGCTACCATATGTGAGTATGAATAAATTTATCTATTATATGTCCCGTGATGAGATGTTGATTCAAGTTGCATCTATTGCTTGGATGCAATCACTCAAATCAAAATGTTTAGCTTCTTATCAATATTTGCACCTAATATAGTGAGACATGATAAATTTATAAACTAACTTGAGACAACTAAGACCAATTAAAATTGGTATTAGCATGAAGAGAATAGTAAAGAACAATTAATTTTTTACCTAGTTTACTAAACTGAATAGTAAAGAACAAGTCAATAAACCATGTTTCATTGTTTTCCAATGAAGTTGACAAAGAAAACTAGAAACCTTGAAAGATTACTTAGTTGACCCAAGAAAATTAGGGTGAGAATGAACTTAAAAAATGAGATAGAGTGTATAACAAACGAAAAAAAGAAGCCAAGTTAACAACTTTGTTCTAATGCCCCATGTAACGGCCTGCCTCCCAGAGCTCTTACTAGCTTAGGAGATCCATGAGAAGGTCGTCGTGTAGTGGACAAAAGTAAACCAAGACAAACATCCACACGAGAAGCACCAACGAAACTTGACATAATGGAAGCGAAGCCACAAAATACATACATACACACATAGCCAACCGCTACCTGACCCATATGTACCAAGTCCATACCAGTACATCACAAAAGAAAAGACAAAACAAGTTTATGACACTCCCAGAGACTCTAGATGCCACAGGACTTGAACGAGTTACAAGTTAATGTGCTTCTCATCGTTGATATATATGTTGTCGCATTAACATTAATGTGCATAATTCTTGTATGAGTTATCTAAGTATAAGATTAAATATTAAAATTGTAGGTAGAAATAGCATTTTCATATATAATACTTGTTCTTAATTTTTGCTAATTAATTAGATTAAGTTCCTGTAGTGGTGACAATTTGTCCTCGGGCATGCTGACTGTTCATCATTGGTAAAACGCATTAAACTAGCACAGACTTGTGTAAAATATCATAGTGTATGTATGTAACCATTAATTTCATCATAGTGGGTGAATTTTAAAGGTTGGTAACAACCCTTAAATTTCACTGGCAAGAATTTTGGTTGTCTATTTAGGACTATATTGTCATTCATAATGCACTTAAAAAGGAGAAAATTTTCCAACTAAAAGAATACTATTGATATTGTGGAAACAAAAAAGTTGACAGAACCCAGTGGAGGGTTTAGTAGTATGTAAAAAGAGATATGAAACTAAAGATGTGGCCTTTTTCTCACTCAATTGACATGGCTCTTTTCACTCTATTGGACATTTTTGTCACTCAGTTGATTAAATCCATCACTCGATTGATTATCTAAATATAAAGACTTAATATTTTAAGCTCATATATCATTTGATTGATTAAACATATCACTCAATTGATGATCCAAACACAGAGTTTAATATTTCAAACAAAGATTTTCACTCAAGTGAGACATTGAATACTCAAATATAATGCTATCAATCATTCTAATATTTTGACCACTTGAATTTTTAACTTAAATACTTGTTCCAAGAATACTCAATGCTCGATTCAAGTTATGCTCTAACACAAATAAAGATATATCAATGATGACTACTATTAACTATAAAAATTCATATCTCGGCTCTTTGAAAGAACCATGCTATCATTCTAGTGAAATATATCTATCAATTGATTGCTTGACAAGATATAGAAACTTAATCTTCATGGAACCTAATTATCATTTGATTGAAAGAAATTGTCAGTCGATTGATCATACTAGCAAAGAGGCTTGATGTTTCAGCTCACTCCTCACATTTGTTTGAAAAGATAGTTCGTTTGAGTGTTAAATGATCAACTCAAATACAATGATAATCATTTGAATGAAAAATGACAGAAGGATGATTGACAACAACATGCATATACTCAATTGACCCTTTCAATATCTATCAAGATACACAAGTCTAGCCTCAAACACTTATCTATTAAAAAATCTAACATATGATTACTCAAGTGCTATTGTGAAATATGGTTAAAACTATATTTTCAATCACATTCACTTAAGTACTTAGGAAGCTCTATTGCAGCAAACAAAAGAGATACTTTAATAACATGAAATTTTACGAAATGTCAAAGAATAATAAATTGAGTACAACACTTGCTACTTAATTGAAATCATTCCTTTCTTGATAAAAGCAAGATCATTCTACTTAACATAAAACACAACATATTTCACTGAAATACAACTATCCAAATAACTTATTCATCCATATTTACCTTCAAAAATAAACTCACATGAAATACACATAAATCAAGTAACTCACTTTCCATTTGACTAAGACAGAGCATATATGAAGTCTATTCTTTAAACTTTGAAGCATTCACTACAAGAAAAACGGGTTTTAACGACGGGAAAATCAGTCGTTGAAAGTTGATTTCCGGTCGTTAAAAAGTATTAACGACGGGAATTTTCCCGTCGTCGGTTGTCGTTACTGCCTCCGAGGATAAAAGTCTTTAACGACGGGAATGATAAACCCGTCGTTAATTGTATTAACGACCATATGATTCCCGTCGTTAAAAATAATTATTAACTACCAAATTATAACCCAATAACGACAATATTTCCCGTCGTTAATAGTCTAAACAATTAGCGACCGTATAATTCCTGTCGTTCAAAATAACTTTTTAATTATCAAAACACAAACCAATAACGACAAAATTTCCTCTCGTTAATAATGTGAACAATTAGCGACGGGATGATTCCTATCGTTAAAAAATTATTATTATTTTTTTAATTTTTTTTAATAGTATGAAAACAATTGCTAGTCATCAATGACAAAAATATCTTGTTTTGATATAAACCACCAAACCTATATATCATTATCCATATCAAATTGGAGTAAAACTCATAAAATTAAACATGCCATTCAAATAACACAAAAATGATCATTATCCATTAGCATTTATACACCAAAAGTAGTATATATATAAATGTTAATTGCCAACAAATTACACCAAAAATTAAGTTCAACTAAAAATAACACTTTGACAATTATATATACTATTCAAAAATATACAATGAGATTTGTTTGCCACTTCACTGCATGAACTGGGCCTTCACCAGAGTGTAGAACCTGGAGACCAAATAAATTTATCAAGTCAGGAACCAAAAAATTTAGAAAGAACTTTTAATTGGATCCTTCTAGATGAGAGACAAACTAGGCATCTAGAAAAAACCTGGTCACGGTAGCCAATCCAATTCTTCAAATCCTCTGGAAGATTTTTTTTTGCATAATCTGTGGATCTAAAGCAATTGCCTTTATTGGATGATTATATTCAAATTTTATCCTCTCATCAGTGTAAAGGCTGTTTCCTATAACAAATCCATTGTCTGAACAGCTTCCAACATATTCACCTCCTGTGTCAAAGCAAAGATAATTAACACTAGCAGTATGAGCAGGGAATTCCTTTACCTTTAGATAATAATGATACTTATCAACTACCAAGGAAAAAGACAGATGATTAACTTGAAATGCAATGATATGTCAGCTTAGTAAGTGTAAAAATAATAAACATCCGTTTTCTAAGCTGGCAAAGTAGATGAAAGGTCTAAATACAGAATAACAAACCCTAAGTGAAACTCCTAATGTGTACCACCCACTACTCTTAAATTTAGGATACTTAAAGCAAAAGGCCCAGAGATTTCTTTTTGCAATACAAATTCTTGCAAACTTTTTCTCATGCAAATCTAAAACAACTTAAGATGCCAGATAATTATGCAGACAAATAAGTAAACATGGCATTATGCTTTAGGATTACCGATAAAATAAATTTCAGATATAAATATGAAGATTAAGAATAATAATTCATTTGTTAGCATAAGAATAGACAGTTAAATTTGTTGGCATACTATTGTCCTAGATGATTCGAAGTATGTCTCTCTTGATGATTTCTAAAAAGGCATGTGGTGTAGTAAACAGTAACAGACCCAGGAACTTGTCTTGCCTAAACTGAGGAAAAGTCACTAGTTTCTAAACAAGTACCTTAACAAGGACAACATGTAGAACAACCTAGTTGAAACATGTGTCGTGTTAGGACAAAGCTAAACATGATGAAAAAATATAAAATGAGAGACATGGGGGGGACACACTAGAAGTTTAAAGACGAGGAAAAGGAAGCATGGAAGCTTACACAAAATATATTTTATCTAGTACGACAAGGTACACCTTCTCATATCCTCCACCATGATAAAAATAGCAAATGTTAGAAGGGATTTTTGGTTTGAAAATTTGTTTCCTAAGCTCAGTTACTTTTAACTCATCAGCCAAATGCATTTGATCTTTCAAACCCATGTCCAGGTCGAAACTGTGTTTGGGAAACAATACTTCAATAAACAGCATGGTTCGGGGAGCTATCTTTCAAAACAATTTTGGTTTGGGAATTAAGTTCCCACACTGAATGGCAAACCAAGGTTGAGGTTGGGATAGAAGTCGACTTAAAAACTTTGGAACAGCTAAACTCACTAAAGCTGACGAACCGAGGACAGTTCATGTGAACATGGTGATGATCAAATTAAGGTCAATTCCATGAACTGTAAAACTATCAAGGCATTTAGGTTTCAATTCTGAGCAGTAAAGGAACAGCAACAGGGGAAGAAAAAAAAAGAATTGCAACAACTAAAAGTAAAATAAAACCTCCAACAAATTACAACAATAGTAAGTTTCTAACCAAAGAGTGCTTTCACTCATGATCATTTCTATAAAACAAGAATAAAGGCCACAATCTGTCCATGTGTCCAGACAATCACTGCACACAACTTGTCTTAGGTTTAGTTTTCATTTAAAAAGAATAAATCGAGAGGCATCAGTATATTTGAACTTCAATGTTGGCAGCTCACTGACTTATATACCTACATATATATATGCATATATTTGTTTACGTATGCATTAAGTTAAAAATATTAAAGGATTAAATAATTGAAGGATGCTATCATGCAAAATTTTTATTCCTTATTCATTACATTTACCCCCATATATATATATATATTTGAAACAGTCAGCAAATTTGTTTAACAGTGGACAATTAGACTTGTTATTTTATTTATATATAATTTTTTTTATGTTAAATTATATATATCATTTAACTTGTGAAACTCATGACCTCACAGAGAATGTTTGATAGCTAAGTGACTAAGCCTCCATTCTTTGCACAGCCAAATCAAATATAAAGCATATATGTGTGTGTGTGTGTGTGTGTGTGTTGAGAGCATCCATTTTTCCAATCAAACATTACTTCCTCTTTCTGCATGCCCTTTAGAATAATAATCCACAAGAGCCTTTTTGTGACTAGCATATCTATAGTATTGGCATTCAATTTTGCATTTGCTGAATTTGTATAGAGAATAATACTTTCATATGTTAATATATGAATAGAGAAAAATTAATAATATAAAAATTAAGTTAATTTTTTATTTAATAAATTAATTTTTAATTAAGATGGTGATTAATAATTTAATATAGTATTTGAATCAATTATTCTATGAAGATCAATCAAACATGATTAATAAAAAAAATAAAGTTAATTCTTTATCCAAAAATTTAAAAGAGACTTAAGAATGATACATATATATATATAGATATTTGCTACTTGAGTAACCAAGGGACACAACGTATCTACTGAAGTCAACTGGCTAATATAATGCAAATTGATGTAGAACAGAGAGAGGAAATGGCTCATAATTAGTAATCAAAAGAAGAAGGAATTTACCATAGAAATATGGTGATAATAATATTAGTATAAGAATTCCGTTAGAATGCGATTTTCCTAATATGAGGACCGCTCGTTAAGCATTAATTTTAGTGATGGAGAATTAGCATTTATTCTTTTTGCATCTTTTCTTTGGGTTCCCTAAGCTCTGATGAGGATGGAGACTGAAGAGTTTCATGCACGAAGCCACTTTGCTCTTTTGTTTGTTTGTTTACTTCAGTAGACAGTAAGTAGTGCAGCGAAATGGAAGATCTGGTACAATATTAAGATCATATATATAATACATATATGTGCATAATGATGGGGGCGCATAGATACATCGACATATATATATACAGGGTGAGAGAGAGAGAGAGAGAAACCTGGAGAGATGAGTGCGCTGAGGAGGCGGAGGCGGCGGAGAAGAGCCCTCGATGGAGTTGGAGACGGCGGCGCTGTTGAGGCGGCGGAGGCGTTGAGGTAGCAGAAGCGAAAGAGGGAGGCAGGGGGAGTGTAGGGGAAAGAGATTTGGGAATTAGGGATTTGGGGGGAAAGAGATTTGGAAATGCGCAGGGGGAAAAGGCAGGGCAATTTCTGCCAAATATTTTGTTTTTTTTTTTTAAATATTGAATTGTTAATTAATAAAAATTATAATAATTTATAAAAATAATATTAATAATTATTTGATTGATAAAAATAAAATAATTTAAGATTATGATAATTGATCAAATAATTTAAATGATTGTATTAAATTAATAATTATTTAAAAATAAAATTATATTATAAATAAATCTAATAATTATAATAAATTAGTTTGATAAATTGTATTCTTTTTAATATGTTCATGTTTTTTTAATATATAATATTATGAATAAATAACTAATGCTCAATTATCATAGTTTAATAATTATATTTATGCATTTATAGAAAAATATAATTATATTAAGAATTGCTTATATAAGTTTTAGTTAAATTTTAATAATTTTTTATTATTATTTTATAGTACAAATTAAAAATTTTAGTTTTTAACGACGGGAAAATGGTATATTAACGACGGCTTATTTTGCCTGTCGTTAAAAGTTATCTAATAACGACAGGATTTATATTTAGTCGTTAATAATACTACATTAACGACCAAAACTAATGTTGTCGCTAATTTTTGGTCGTTAATGCTTGTTTTTGTTGTAGTGATTATCTATTATTGATATAGGATACTGCACATAATACTCTAATACATTTAAGCTCTTATTCCAGTGAATTGCTTTAAAGCTCAATTATCACTCGATTGATAGCCTGATGAGATAGAATCTTAATAGCTTGACAATTTCTACATTTATCAAACACTTGAATGATTTTGCTTTCTAAGAAACAAACATCCAAATGTTAATTAAGTTCTTCAAATGTTATTTCATTAAATTTCAAAACATTGAGAATCTTAAGAGTTTGATACTAGATATCAAATACGCAATTTGAGCGCTATGAATAAAAAACGATCACACCCTAAGTAGAATAAACATTTACTCAAGAACTTTGATGTTTGATACATAAACATCAATTATGAATATGAAACGCATTGCTCTAAGATTTTGAGTAATGCTTCCACATAATTTGAACATTTAAGATATTTTCCAACCCCAAAATCGCTCTAAGTATCATGAGGTCTAAATGACACTCATGCATTATAGATATTAAGATATCCCTTAAAGTCCTAAAAGTAATAGATAAACCATGTTCAAAGATAAGCCTAGTGAGGTTCCTTGAGCATTCCATTAATTAAGAAGGCAACCTTATCACGACAAAGCACTAGAATTCATACTATTAATAAGACATGAGAGCTTTATGAGGAGATAAATCATAAATCTTGAATCAATATAGTTTTGCATAAAGCATTCACCATCAAAACATGCTTAACTACAAGCTTAACAATTTCTAACAAAGAGACCAAATTGTAAGTGAAGAATTATCTCTAACCTGTTTTAAATAGAGCAAGATCTCTTCTCTGTATTAAGCGTTCTTTATCATGATGCTAAACTTTCTTGCTCAATTATTGCTATTGCTTTACATATGACTTAGGCATCGAGATGACTTTCTTGACCAATCCTAGGGCAATCCCACCATTCCTTTTTGTAGAACATCAATTCAAGATTCCAAAGTTCAAGGGTTTCTCGCCACTTGGTATGTTTTCTTAAAAAGTTGTATATTAGTGACTAGTTATTTGCATTATCAGTATGTACAAATATTTTGACAAATATACAAAATGTATACACATACTTATTATTAATGAATAAGAAAAAAATATTTTAAAAAAATGAAATTATACAAATTAGATATATGAAATTTTATTTTGTAGTAAATATTTATGTTTGGAAGGTCCATATCCGATCCATTAATATATATATATATAATTCAGCATGTGTTTTGTGTTAGAATATTTTCTGCCACTTTTAATACATGAGAATCAAAGGTCTCGTCGCTCTTGAAAACAGATTACGTCTCTCTTTCTATCTGAAAACTAATTCTATTTCTATGGACAGGAATGGATGCTCTAGGGTCCACAGGTAGACCGACCAGGTATTTCAATTCCATAAGTTTTGCTATCCTTTCTGAGTTTATCATGTAGTTATGTGATTTTGAAGCTAGTTTTAAGCAATTTGTTGTGAATTTTCTAATTTTAGTGATGCTGTACACATCCGATCGAGATCTAGGAGGTAGTTAATGACAGAAAGAGGGTATTACAGACTTTAAAGCTAATAAACCATTTGATTAATTGTGATGAAATTCAAACCACTTTCTTGTGAAGCCTGGGTGATGTGGTTGAGGGCATGGGACCAAACACAAAGCATCATAAGAAGAAATCTCAATTAAAAAGAATTCCTTGGAAGCTAAAGGTTTTGGTAGATTAGGAGAAATCATGTGTGATTTGCTTAATTAGGAGTGGAAAATCAGAAGAAGCTGAAGCATAAAAGGCAATAAACCCCAATAAAATGAATATTAAAAATATCATCTCTCCCTATTTATTCATTCATTTCCGTTTTTTCTCTTAGCTTTCAGCCATTTTGGCTTTAATTAAAGTATCCTAGTACATTTTCTTGACAAGTCTCAAACAATCCTTCTTACTGTTGAAAAAGAAATAGATAAGGTTGAACCTCAAATATATTATCCTAAAACTTAAAAATAAATAAATAAAGCATCCAAACATTGATAAAGGTGAGATAAGGATGGAAAGTTGCAAACTGTGGCATGTTGTCATCCAGACATTTGTTGAATAAACTAGAAAAAAAGTAGAATATTTTCTATAAAGTTGAAATAACATTGACAGGTTGATGATTCCCCAAAACATTTTTCTCACTCTCTTCTCAAAGAATATTTTACCAAAATATCAAGAAAAATAATATTTTTTTATTTATAATTTCCCATAAAAAGTAACGACATTTTGGGTTTGCTGCAACTAACTTTTTACGAATTTATTCACGATGACTTGCATAGATGGATTGAATTAGACTAATAAAAGAATAGCAGATTTTATTTGAGAGTTTTCACTTAATGTGCATTTTAACTATAATTTAAATTTTAAACTGAGTTACCCCTTTTGGTCAATTTGGACTATGATTTCAAAACTGATTTTATGTTTTCCATGTTTTAATAACAAATAAAGTAAAAAAAGAAAAAGAAAAAAGGAATGCATGGTGTGCAAATTCATATATCTATTTCTAAGGAATTGACGTAAATATAGTAAATAAAAAAAACATTAATCACAAGTCTCGCATTGATAAATAAGGTCAACTACCTAATTGGTTCTAGTATTTGGTCCATCTGATTTTCAAAAATGTTATGCCATAATGGGTCAAACATCCGGAGCCGGCCTAACGAGTTTGAGAGTCTTAGGCGAAAACAATTGTTAAGACTTTCACTACAAAAAAATAGGTTTTTTGTGACGATTTTCAAAATCGTAGCAAAACATGGTATTTTGCGGCGGTTTTTCAACCGCCGCAAAATATATTTTTGACGGCGGTTTATCCAATATTTTGTGGCAGTTTCGAAAAATCACCACAAAATTAATTAATTAAAATTATAAAATTAAATTTAGCGATGGTTTTAAAAAACCGTCGCTAAACTCAATAATAAAAAATTAAAAAATTAAATTTAGCGGCGGTTTCATCAAAACTGCCACAAAATTAAATAATAAAAAAAATCAAAAATTAAATTTCGCGACGATTTTAGAACGGCCGCAAAATTCAATAATAAAAAAAATCAAAAAATAAATTTAGCGACGGTTTTATGGAAATCGCCGCAAAATTTAATAATAAAAAAAATAAAAAAATTTAAATTTAGCGGCTGTTTCATTGAAACTGCTGTAAAATTAAATAATAAAAAAATCAAAAATTAAATTTCGCGGCAAAATTCAATGATAAAAAAATCAAAAATTAAATTTAGTAATAAAAAAAATTCAATTAATAAAAAATTAAATTTAAAAAAAATTAATAATTTCAAAATAAAATTAAATTAAATTTTACAAAATAATCTGATATTTTTTTTATTTTTTAATCAATTAATTTATTTAATTTCATTCAATTAAATTAAATAATTTATTTATTTTAAATTAATTAATCAATTAATTTATTTTATTTAATTAATTGGTTTAATACATTTTAAGTTCAATTAATTAAGTTAATATGTTAACTCTTTTTTAGGTGTTTTGAGAGTTCAATTAATTATTTTAATTTAATTCAATTCAATTAAAAATAAAATTATTTTTTTATTTTATTTTATTTGGGGCTAAGTGTAATTTGAAAAACTTTAGTTTGTGGGTGCAAAGTGAATTCTGAAAAATAGTGCTTCGAGTGCTTTATAATTAATATGCGCTAGTATATTACAAAGTGGCTTTGCAGATCAGCTGGCTTCGCGCACGCACGCGCATAGGGGTGGTCACGGGATCGAAACTTGGGGATTACAATTGCTGGAATTTATTCCGCGCGGTGGGCGGGCTCATGCATGGCTAGGGGTCGCGACACGGGGGGCTGGCGCGCGGGCGCGCGCTTGTTTTTGACTTGCATGTGGCAAATAGCGGCGATTTCAAAACCGCTGCAAAAAATTAAAAAAAATCGTCGTTAAATTATTTTTGATAATTAAATTTAATATTAAATTAAATAATTTAATATTAAATTCAATTAAATTTAGCGGCGGTTTTAAAACCGCCGCTAAATTTAAAAAACCACCACTAAAAATAGCACTTAGCGGCGGTTATACCAGCGGTTGATAAAAACCGCCGCTAAATGCCAAAAAAATCGCCGCTAAAAATCATTTTTTTTGTAGTGTTTCTCAAGAGTATTAATTTATTTTTAAAAAATAAAAAATAATACACTTTTTTCAAAAACAAATCATTTTACTAAATTAAAAAAGAAAAAAAAGTTAAAATTCAATCAACTATAAAATATAATAATCTCTTAATGATAGTAAATTTTTAACTAAAATATAATGTATCAAAATAATAATAAAAAAACCAAACAATCTACTATAATAAACGAAAAAGAACAAAATTAATTTTTGTTAAAACTCTAAGAAAGTTTGTGCAAGTCGAGCAAAAAATTATACATTCCTGACTTTTTAATTTTTATTGGGAAGGAAGACCCAAGCTTTAGGTTTAGATTATATATATATATATTGTATTTTAATTTTTTAATAAAATATTTATTATTAAAAAATAAAATATACATATATAAATTACTCTGGCACGTACTCTCAAGGCATCTGACTGGGCCAACATTTCGAGAAGTTGTCTTGAGATTATCTGAGACACGTTCCCAGAATTACTCGAGATGGTTCGGGCATTGTCCCTAAAACCACATTAGGTGTGGGACATTGTCCCGCATAACTCTAACTTGCGCAGAACCAAGAACATAATAGTACAACTAGATTTCACAATTAACTCTCAGATTGAAAATAATTGGATTGTAATTAGGCTAATACTGTAAGCGCCTAATTGCTCTCAATTTCTAGCTTAAACAAGCTCTGATCATTATAGCGTCCCCATCACCAGAAACCCCACATACGAGGAATCCGAAAGGAATCCTTCAAAAAAGATGGCATATATGCAAAACCCAATTAGAAGCGTCACACATGTTTCTTGCTATTAACAATGGAAGCTAAACTCATACATCATTACTCATAGTTATATACATAGTAAGGTCCACATACCCACCATATCCCCTCAGGGGTACAACCTAGAACATAAACAAAACATAACTTAGTAATACACATCTCAAAAACACCCCCCAAAGACTTTTTAACAAAATTAAGCTTGCCACTGAAGTTTTCCTAATTTCTCCCAAAATTCTCACATTTCACTCAAGCATTTCCTCCTATATATATAAGCTAAGGAGAAAGAATAATGTAGAAGCAACATGGGGCAAGTAGGTATCAAGATCTAGTGGAAAAAATGAGTTTGGACATGTGGCAGGGGGTAGCTGGGGCTAGTATCTGCGTAGCCCTATGACAGGGCCACACAGGGACCTGCGTGGCACGCGACCACACGCATACAGCCCACATGGCCTCGAGCACTCGCATGGGTGTCGAACGATGCCCTGAAACGATGTCATTTTAGCGCCTGGCTGGGTTAAAAACCCCCAGCCATTTTCCCTTGCTGGCCACGGGTCTCGATCTCGCGACCTCCAGTTCCCCTTTTGCAATCATGACCATCTAGTTTACAAGCTCCCTTGATTAATCTTCTACACAACTTATATTTAAGGTGGTTCAACCCCACTTTTCGAAATTACACTTAACCCCAAAATTTTTGAATAATTGCTAAAACTCTCTCGACTATAAATTTAAATTTTTTTTAATAAATTTATATTAAATAAACGAGTCAATACAAATCCTCCATTTCTTAAAAGAATTTGGTCCTCCAAATTCATATCTGATTATTTAAACAACTAAGGGAAAGAACGCTTCATTTCTTTTTCTAACTCCCATGTGGCTTCTTCCGGACCATGATGTTGCCATTGGACCTTCACATAAGGAATAGATCGGTGTCTCAACACTCGCTCTTTTCATTCCAAAATAGCTACTTGCACTTCCTCATATGACGCATCTTCCTTGACCCCAAAAGTTTGATAATCAATAATATGATAAGCGTTTGACACGTACTTTCACAGCATAGACACATGAAATACGTTTTGAACATTGGCTAATAGTGGAGGTAAAACTAGTCGGTAGGCTAAGGATCTTACTCGCTCCAATATCTCGAATGGTCCTACATATCGAGGACTGAGTTTTCCTGAGATCCCAAATCTTTGCATGCCTTTTACAAGCATTACCTTTAGCTATACATGATCCCCAATAACAAACTCTAGGTCACATCGTCGTCTATCAACATAACATTTTTTCCTATCTTGGGCTACCTTCATTTGGACTCTGATGAGTCGGATCTTCTTAGAGGTCTGCTCTATTATTTTTGGACCAAGTAAAGTTCTATCTCTTGCTTCTTCCCAACAAATGGGTGATCTACAAGTCCTACCATAGAGTGCCTCATATGGTGGCATCCCAATATTGGAATGAAAACTATTATTATAGGCGAATTCCACTAATGGAAAATGATCATCCCAGATACCGTAAAAATCTAGCACGCAAGCTCTCAACATATCCTCTAAGGTCCAAATAGTTTGTTTTGTCTTCCCGTCTGTTTGCAGATGGAATGCAATACTAAACTTTAATTGGGTCCCCAAAGTTTCATATAAGTCCCCCCAGAATCGAGAAGTAAATCTGGGGTCACAGTCCGATATAATACTGGCTGGGACTCCTTACAACTTTACTATCTCCTCAATATATAGCTTAGCCAACTGATTTAAGGGAAATGTCTTCTTAATTGGCAGGAAGTGGGTTGACTTCGTTAATCGATCTGCTATTACCCATAATGCATCATGCCCATTTGATGTTCTAGGCAACCCCGTGATAAAATCCATACCAATGTAATCCCACTTATTGGACGTGCTTCCCATTTTCTCTTCTTATTACCCATTCCTCTTTGCACCCCTTGTCCATTCCTTATTTCAGTCTTGTCTCGTTCAATGGTGTAAGCTCTTTGTACCATAGTAGAGTAATTTAGAATTCTTACTCTAGCTAGTACATGTCGGATGTCAGCTCGTAAACCCCTCCAAAATTTCGTCGCTTTCCTCGCTTCAGTCGACACCAATTCTGGGGTAAATCTAGCTGAAGAAATGAACTCGATTTCATACTGGGCCACTATCTTCTTTCCTTGCACTAACTCAATAAACTCATATGTCTTCTGCTCTCGAATCCATTCAGGGAAGAATTGCTCAGTGAACGCTTCTTGAAACTTTGCCCATGATGGTTCCCTGCCAATATACCTTCGACGGGCTATTTCCCACCACCTTTTGGGTCGAAGTGCCATAAAATTCTTTAACAATTGACCTCCTACATTGCTCTCAATCCCTTGAACCACTGGATTGGAGACTTGACCATGATTATTCTTGGCCTCCCGCGATACTTGTTCTTACCCCTGATCATGTCTCAATTGGTTGGCAGCAAGCATCTCAATCGTCCTCTGTATTCTTGCTAAACGTCTTGCACCTCATCCATTTCTTGTCGTAACCCTCCACTAGACTCTCCCGAAGTCTCGAGCACGGGTGCAGGTATGGGTGAAGGTTGGCTGCGGCCTTGGCTCCGAGTCGATGGCCTTCCTCGACTAGCACTCATCTTCCTACAGAACTACCATATTAGATTCGAATTCTTACTCAGTCTCACATTTATTTTCTAAAAGTACCCTTAACTCTATCAACATTCCTATGTATACCAAGACTCATTCCAAACCTTGCTCTGATACCACCAAATTGTAAACGCCCTAATTGCTCTCAATTTCTCACTTAGACAAGCTCTGATCATTATAGTGTCCCCATCACCAGAAACCCTGCATACAATGATTCCGAGAGGGATTCGTAAAAAATGATGACATATATGCAAAACCTAATTAGAAGCGTCATAAATATTCCTTGCTATTAACAATGGAAGCCAAACTCATACATCATTACTCATAGTCAAATACGTATTAGGGTCCACATACCCACCATATCCCCTTAAGGGTACAACCTAGAATATAAACAAAAAGTAACTTAGTAATACACATCTCAAAAACACCCCCCAAGGACCTTTCGGCTGAGACGGCTCTGTACACACATCTACCGAATGGCTCCAACTTCACTTAACTTACCCACTTCTTTAGCCTAACCTTTACCTGGAATGATGCAAGTAAATATGAGCCATAAGGCCCAACAAGTATAACAAAAAGAAAGTGAGCATGAGAATCATGGGTATCGAGAAACAATAAGAGTCATGAATAACATTTATGGAACTCACGCCACACCTCTTTACATCACTTTACATGATAACAAGATGAAACATGCATTCATGCTCATATGAAATCTTTTAAAATCGTAACCATGGGACCGAAGTCCATCCCTGAACCGAAGCTTTCTCTGTGAATATATCCTGCAAACTAGTCCGTTGCGCGCATTATGAAGCCTTTACACATTTTAAAACCAGTTTCATGTACATGCTTTATGCATCATCACAAATTTGCAAATTATAATGACCTATCACATATAACCGACATAAGATTACTCGAGGCAACATACATGAGAGAACATCACCCATGCAAGATAACATCAAACCCTTGCATGTCCTCAATAAAGCATCATTTCCAAAGGAAGATGGGGTGATACAAACCCTATTTAGGATTTTGAAGAAGATTAACATGGCTTTAAGGAAGCACATCGAACTTTAAGGAGCAAGCTTACTGGATGAAAATAGAACTTGCAAGAAAAGGAAAGAACTTACAATTTAGAAAATTAAGAAATAGGAACTTGCGAAAACAGGAAGAGAACTTGTCCCAAATATTTTCCTTTAACTCTTGTGATGCACCGGGGTCACCGACATCGCAACTTAATCCTTTTCTTAACAAAACTAAGCTTGCCACCAAAGTTTTCTCAATTTCTCCCAAAATTCTCACATTTCACTCAAGCATTTCCTCCTATATATAAAGGCTAAGGAGAAAGAATAATGTAGAAGCATCGTGCTGCCATTTTCCCTTGTTGGCACAGTAGGTCTCGATCCCGTGACCTCCGATTCCCCCTTTGCGCACGCGACCATCTCACTTACATGCTCCCTTGATTAATCTTCCGTGCAACTTATATTTAAGGTGATTCAACCCATGTTTCTAAAATTACACTGAACCCCAATATTTTTGAATAATTGCTAAAACTCCCTCGACCATAAATTTATATTTTTTTCCTAATAAATTTACATTAAATAGATAGGTCGTTACAAATACAATTAATTAATTATGTCATAGTCTTATTGTTATGTCTTTAACTAATTAATCTTTTTGTTATCATTAGTTAGGATAAATTTAAACTTAATTTGTAATTAGGCCAATGCAATTGAATCCGGTCAAACAGGTTTGGTTAAATACAATTTGTTTGGTCTTTGCAATTTTGGTCCTTGACATTTGGGTTAAGCATGAATTGTGAGGGAGAAGGAGAAGTGGTCTACCGATCTCAAAGAAATTAAAAAGTGAGATGTGTAGCAGCCATTTCAATTTCAACCAATAAAACTTGATATGGCGGATTCGATGGTGATTATTTTTTGTCTAAAAGATAAAAGATAATATATATATATCAGGTTTTATTCTTGATTATAATAAGGGCTTCAATTGGTGATCGTAAGTTATGGGATTTTTTTTTTCTTTCCACTATATTTAAGCATTATCCTTGATATATATAAACCTCCAGGGTTGGAAATTTTAGAATTCCTCTGCACTTGTTTTTACCAATTTAATAGAGAATAGTTTATTATCTTCTAGATTCACTTTGGTCCTATTTCTTTTGTGATTGACTATATATATTTTTTAGAAAGACCTCATTATTTTTGTATAGAGAATTAGATCCATAGTTGAATAATAATTCAATATGTCAATACACGATATATCATGTATGCTCAGTTGCTAGTGTATATTTATCTTTTAATCTTTTTTTTTTTTTTTGTCTTATGCCTTAGTTATGAACATTCTATTTTCTTTTTTCTCTATCCAAATCGCTCTTTGTGATTGTCTCTTCCCTTGCTCGAGTTATTTTCTCTTAAGAAAGTGAAACTAAGACTATTTGCAAGTCATCATTTGCTTGCGTGCACATCTAAAGAAAGATGATCGTTGAATCCTATAAGGTACATTGTCAAGCCCAATACATTGAGAAATTTTCTCCAAGTCTTAGAAATGTCTCTTATGGATAATGTTATGCATGCCTTAATTGTGATTCTGCTGTTGATGTCGAGATTTTATTATTCAGGTCACATTTAAAGGCTCATCGGGTTTCTAAAATTTTTAAAGGTATTCTCATTACTTTTTACTACCTTAATATCATGCATATAGTTTGTGCATCTCACATAAGGTAAATGATTATGTCATTTGTTCTATGCTAGCTAAACACACTATTTAAAACAAAATATACTTGATTGTTGTAATTTTGACCAGAAATTCAAATTCACCTGTGATTGGATTTTCTAATTTAACCGTCATTAGGATTTTGAATTTAACGGTGATTAGAATGTTGTCAAATTCGATTTTGACTAGAATTTATCTCATCTGGAGGAATATTCTCTTGAATAATCTTCTGATCAGGATATAATTTTATGTGTACGTCCATAGATTATTTTAGGTTTATAACTAGGTGCCCAATACCAAGGAATTAGTATGGCATAACACCCCCTACCCCAAGCTACCCTATTCTAGGGCAACCTAGAAGAGTGGGTGTTAGAGAACATAGAAGAATCAACACCTGGTCACAAGCATGCATACATCTTACATCCCTCAAACTCAAACCTAAAATAAATGACTTCAAGGGTTACAGGCACAACTTTTCTTTAAGTTACATTAGACACAAAATAAAGTCTATACATCTATCAGCATATCTCTTTCAAGATCTTTTAGATCAAGAGGGGAACCACACGCACACGTCTACCCATCCTTCTTGCTCGACTCCTCGCCTGCAACTTCTTTACCTTTACCTAGAATGGTGGAGAGTATACAGTGAGCTACAAAGCTCAACAAGTATAAGAATAGAAAAACAAGCATAGCAGATGATAACGTGATAGAAGTATGGTGGGTCGTGACTAGTATACATTGGTAGGGATGGCAGATTATAACACATGGACCATTCACCCACCCATGGGGATAATGTTATGCATAGCACACACATAAAAGCCAGTAAACACATAACTGGCCAACGACCCCACATAACAATATAAAATGCATCATAATACATATCGGCCTGTAGTCTATAGTTGATACCTACAACCAAAGAAACTATGATATCATATGGACCATAGGTCCTATCTCATATTGTAACGTCCCGTTCGAGCGATAGGAAGGACCTGAACAACTTACCCTGATGGGCCTACACGAACTTCCCAGGGGGGTCACCCATCCCTGGATTACCCCAGGTTAAGCACGCTTAACTTGGGAGTTCTTTGCCAACATTCAGCCCAAAAGGTATCCAGCTGGTGTTGTTTCCTTTCTTACACTATCCTCGATATATTCTAACTTCTCTGGGCTCTCGGGGTATTACACATATACTAGGCTATAGCCATATACATACATATATATATAAATATAATCTCACCCATGGTCGTCACCTATGGGCGCGCCCCTCAATCGTCATCGCAAGAGCGTATCTCCAGTCAGGCATACTTAAGCCCACCGGTCTTGGGGGATATATCCCGACGGTACACAACCTCAACGCGCAACATCTCATTCCATGTCTTTCCATTGCATATGCAACACATAGGGTGGCCACAAACAAATTGCATGTGTAACAATGATAATAGGGTATGCTCATGCTCACTTATGAAATGCAGTGGTGAGAATTATACCAAGTCATGCTATGATGCACAATTTCCACAGTTCTAAGACATGCTATTACAATGAGTAAAAATCCCAATTTAAAGATAGTTTCAGTTTATGCACATGACAGTTACCCCAGCAAGGTGCTCCCAAGTATTAATTCCTTACTTAAGCTTTAAGATGGCATTCAAGCACTTTGGGTACATGAGACGGTAACAGGGTATGGAGAAGAGCCAATCATACCAAGCAAAATTCCAATCAATACACCATTCCTTAGGAATAGTGGGAGAGAACAAACCCCCACATGGCTGTTAAACATCTCTTGAGGTTCGGTTCCATAAAAACATAAGAACATAACAGTATATGACTCACCACCTAATAAGTGTTTCTACATGAGTTTACCCTAGTTGTTGAACTCTAATCATCATAACAGAGCCTCAATACATCACCTAGCCTTCCCCCTATCACTCCAGACTCAACCAACAAAACTTCATCCCCGTTCTCAGACTCCATTACTAAGCTCAAAGGTAATAAATATTCCCAAGAAAAGAAAGGAAGGGAAGAAGGCTTGCCTTTTTGAGGTTTTTGTGATGCTTAACAAGGGTTAGGGATCCTTGGACGATAGGGTTTTGGCTTTCCGCTGAAGAGAAGAACGAGGATTGAAGAAGAATAGAGAGCTAGGAGCAAAGCTAGAGTTTATCTGCTAATTCCCTTTCTAATATTTCCCTCTCAATTTCTTTCTTTTATATTTTCCCCATAAGTCATCTTTATCCATCCGATTATCTCCCAAATTCTCTATTTTTTTATATCCTAATTCTAGAATTTTCTACGCATTTCCAGAGCTAATGAGGTATCGGGCGATATATATATATATATTTGAATAATTGTGAGAGACATTCGGATGAAAAGTTCAAGCATTGTGAGAGCCATTTGGATGAAACAACGAACCATTTGAATGGCTCACTTAATTTTACACTGCCTCATTCGAATGGAAGGGTGGTTCATTCGGATGGAAGGGTTTAATTTACTAAAAATGAATTCTAGGCAGTTTTGACACCTCTTCGAATTTTGGGTATAACTCTCTCGTTCGAACTCCAATTGAGGTGATTTAAGATGATATGAAACGATAAGAGATATATCTACAACTTTTATGTTTTAATTTTTAAGAAATTCGGACTTAAACACAATCGAAATTGGGTTGCAATGGAAAAACCGCACCCAAGAAAATAGGCCATTCGAATGGATCACCCCCCATTCGAATAACTCACACCCCATTTGAATGGTATTCACTATAGCATTCGAATGGGGTTGCTAGGCTTAAGGCATTCGCATGGCTTGGCTCTCATTCGAATGGTGCTTGCTCCATTCGAATATCTAGCCCCACACATTCAGATGTCTCTTAATAAACCCTCCTAACCTTTGACCACTCATCCTAAATCTCCCAAAATACTTACATACACACTCACACCACACCGAAACCCAAGCTAATTTAACAAATAATTCTACCCACGAGACACAAAATAAGACAAAGTTATTCATTAATATCAGCCCCCATCTTCGGGTCGTTACATATGGTAATATCACTTTTGTTGTAACAATATTTGTTTAGTGATATTTTGTTCTTTCTGCCCATGATTTTTCTCGATTTGGATTTTCTACATAAAATTTTGTATTCGTCTGTGTGATTGATGGTTTGATTACAATTTGTTTTTGATGCAAATTTCATAACAAATTGGTATTAGAGCCATTGGATTAAACCATCAACATTTGGAAAATCTCTATCGTTGGATCTGCACTTCTTTATCATTGTCCACAATTAGGGTTTTCTTACTTGGTTGCCATCATCGACCACCACCATCATTCAACTAGTATCATAGCTTCTGCCATCACGACTGTAAGCCACCATTGCCTTTTGGCTTGCAGCTATGGTCGACTTTGTTCTCTACATTGGCCACCATCGTTGCCTTTACTTTGTCGACCATGACTATTGGCTATCCCTCATCATTGATCTAGCCATTGCCGTCGATCTTTATGCCTCTTGCCTTTGTCGTCGTCCACCACGTTACTATCCATCGTTAGCCGTTCATTGTTCACGATGTTGCTTATCACGATAGTCGGCTCTATTTTTCTCCAAGCACTTAGCCATCACCATTGAATGCCACAATCAACCATTCGTCTTCCCATAGATAGCCTTTTCTGCTTTTTGATCGATTACCAACGATCGCCTCTACATCGTCCGCCCCTACTCCATATTAAGTTATGCCATTATCGTCAATCAACGACTCCCTGTCTGCCAGTGACATCACTGCCGCAACTACCTCTAGTCATTTAGGTTGCCTTGTTTTGTCGCTTTTGTCCAGCATCGACGATCATAGATCTCCCCATTCCAATTGCCTTACCCTTCAATGGATGCCTCGCCCTGCCTTTGATGACCATTGAACCTCTTTGCTTTTTCCATTGTTGGCTGTTTCAGCCAACCTAGATCTGGTTCAAATCTAACCCTACCTCATTAGCCTACTCTAAATCCAACAAATCTTGATCAGTTTGTTTACCCAAATCCAATATTATATGGAGTTATTTGATTTTTATAATGGCAATCTTGAAGTATGATATTCTATTATTGGATCAAAATATTAGATTTTCACCATGGCAAGTTAAGATGTGTGCAATTTTTGTATAGATGGGTTAAAATGAAGGTGGAGTCATTAAGGTGAACTTTTATTGGTGAATGCAGAGTCATTAAGGTCAGTAAAGATAAGTTAAGTCTGATCTTGTTAACTATATTTTGAGCATAGCTAAAGATATCTACTACAATGAGCGTTGTTTGGATTTGGTTGGTATTTCCTAGTGTGTGGATTTTGTTGGTATTTGTTAAGGAGATTAATTTTTCGTGATTTTGTTGGAAAAAAGAATTATGAATAATTTCATATTTGAATTTCATGTCAAGGTGGAGCTTGTTATAATTGTGACCCATAATTCAAATTCGTCTATGATTAGGTTTCCTAATTTGATTATGATTAGGATTTTAGATTTGACGGTGATTAAGATGTTATCAAATTCGATTTTGATTGGGATTTAACTCATATAGAGAAATATCCTCTTGAATCATTTTCTTATCAGAGTAGAATTCATGTTTAAATCTACAAATGATTTTAGATCTATAAATAGGTTTCCAATACCCTTAAATTAGTGCAACTATATCACTTTTGTAGTAGCAATATCTGATTAATGATATTTTATTCTTTCTGCTCGTGAGTTTTTTCAATTTAGGTTTCTCACGTTAAATTTTGTGTTTGTTTGCGTTGTTAATGGTTTGATTGTGATTCATTTTTTGATCCAAAATCCTAACACTGACGTATACCAATCTATAAAGTAAAAAATATATCATCCCCTTATGAACAATATCGTTAATACAAAGATGTATCTACAGGAGTAAATAACCACCATTAAATTTTATAAAATACCCAAAATAGCCCCAATCTCTCTCAAATCTTTCTTCCTTTCTTTCCGCTATCTCTTTTTTTCTTTCTCTTTCTCTCTCTAACAACTTCTCTTATTTGGTAATGGTGGTGGTTCCCTTTTTCTCCCTTCTTTTTATGTGATTTTTACCTTGGTTGGGTTGAGCGAGAACCCAACAATGGCATTGTTTGTTTTCAATAATGATGGTTATGATTGTGGGTGTAAGGCTAGTAAATGATTATGTTAACTTTTCTATCTATTAGTCATCTTTGTTGTTATTTTACCTTATCACTTGTTTGTCTCTTTCTTTTTCTTTTTCTTTTTCTTTTTCCTTTTTATTTATATAGAGGCACCTCTTGTTAGTTTCCATGGAAAGGAAATTAATGGTTGTTGGATGTTTGGAGTTAAATTAAAGTTCCACTTGATTATTATTGGAGTGAAATTCTTCTTATTTTTTTGTTGCCTTGTTCATTTTAAGAGTGAAATGAATGAAGGTTTATTTATAGATAAAAGAAGAAATGAATGAAGGTTTGGAGTGAAGAATTGCAAGCATAATCTTGCTTTTGAATAATGAAACTTTCCTAGTAGAGCTTAAACAAACCTTCTTTACATGCTCGATCTATAACAAATATTGTCTTGGATTTGAGATTAGCCATAGTAGGGTTGGAACACACCTTGCTAAATCTAGGGTTAGTTGAACCTAACATCCAATGTTGGATGGGTTCATAATGAATCCACTCTCTCCCTACTTCAATCTATCTTTGTCTCACTTTTTATATTTCTCTCCAACCTAGATTTGGCTTTAGCTAGGATGTTGAATCCAAGATGGCCTTCAGTTGACAAGTGTTTTCTTAATTATTTGTTAATTAGATAGAAAGGGAGATGAGAAAGAAAAGTAAAGTTAAAACTGTCTATTTAAATCTTTAAGTTTTTACCAATAATAGGGGTGTTACAATGAATATTTGAAAATTGAAGGGTGATTTTTGTAAGTCAGCTTTACTTTAGTTAGGTGTAGTTAGTGTAATTTACTTTTTATTATATCTATATATGCAACTGCATTTTATTCTATTTTATTTTATTTTTATAAATCATTACTCCAAAAGTTGCATATATAATGGGAGGATATGAGCTTTGAAGTAAATAATCCTTTCAAATGGAAGAATGATATCGAGTAAAAGAAAAGGAATCCAACAAGTTGGAAAAATCTTGGCCATAGTTTCTAACAAAACAATAAATATATGTAATATAGGAATTATGATCAGAATCTAACCAAAGTAATAGTGGGGCCAAAATGTTCTTGGCCATAGTTTATTTTCCTTTTTTTTTTTCCTTTTTCAGTTAATATATGTAACATATGAATTATCACACCTCATAAATATACTCCAATCTCTTAGCAAAGATAATAATAATAATAAAAATAATATTAAGAAGTATACTAACATCCAGGGAAAGAAGTATAGAGAAGAGAAAGACCAAATGATGCAATAGTAATTATCAACGTTTGTTAGAAAATGAATTTTTTTTTTCTGATTAGTCAATATTTTGTTATGAGATAAGGATTTTGAAAGCATAAAAGATGAGATGAAATCTTGGGTAGCTTTCAAAGATCAAGATAGCTTGGAATAATTTGACCAAAATGAGCCAGGAATTGTATATAAATTGAAGTTGGTATTGCCTCCATGTCCAAGGTTATAGTACTCCTCCTTCACCTTTCCCACATACAGTGGACGTATTAATATTTATCTTGATCCATTTTTTATAGCTAGAGTATGCCTCACATTAATGTGGACAAGGAAGTAAAGTTGATGTGACTCGACGCTTCACTGAAGCTGATGTGAGGGCCATTTTGAAGAGAAATGACAAGAACAATGACAACCTGCTGGATTGGGACGAGATCAGTCAGGTCTTCAAAGAACTCGACGCGATGTGCCCACCTTATAGAACCTGGCGCGGCATCCGTTATGCGGATAGGGATGGAGATGGAAAGATTAGTGAGGCTGAGCTCAAACCCCTCATCGATTACATTCTCTTTAAGAAGTATTCCCCTAGAACCTAGTCTTGGTTATTATGATAACTATCACTACAACAGGATCTGTTTTGCCAATTATATATTTAGCTGTATGGTTGCATCTAATATATATATGTATGTGATCTGTCCATATGTTAATTGGCTATGTACCTCTTTGAAAGTGGAAAACAGCAACGAGAAGAGGTGGAGTTGGGTGGAGTTGTATGTTCAAGTCAGATTTCATACGACCACATGTGAGTATGAATAAAGTAATCTATTATGTGTCTCGTGATGTTGATTTAGTAGTTGTATCTATCGCATGGATGCAATCACTCAAATCAAAATGTTTCTTAGTTTCTTATCAACATTTGGACCTACTTGTGATCATCGTGAGCTCATCAATTAAAATTGGTATTAGTGTGAAGAGAAATTGAGCTCATCAAAGTAACATTTCAATATGCTAATTAAGAGTCTCATCATCTTGCTTATTTTGGTTTTAAAACTATTACTTGCGTAGTCCTACTTGAGTGTGCTCATCGTGAGGCCTTTACCCTTGAGAGAACCATATTTGAAGCTTTTGTCGAATTCTATAAATTCTTTGTCTATTTTTTTTTTTTTTTTGTGTTTTGGGGCTTTATTTTGGTTTTCAAATAACAATAGTATAAGGTACTCAAAAGTAAAGTTTATTCTATGAGTTTCAGATAAAGGAAAAAAGAAAGAACATATTCCCCAAAGCAATAAACAAATTAAACCATAAATTTTAACAAATTAAAGATTTTGTTTTTCAGAGTAGAAATGATTACAAAATTTTTCATTTATTTAAAAATAATACTGAGGTTCTAATCTAAATCAGTATGAACACTCTCTCTAAATTAATTTTACATATTGGATAAAATTATACTTAATTGATCTAATTTGGACCTAATTGTCAAAATTAAAAAGATTGGATAAAATTCTAAATTCATGAAAAAAATTAGATTATTTTTATGATTAGACCTTCAGTTTGTCTTGCTAACTAGCCAAATGTTGAATATGATTATTTATTTTTATTAGTTAATATTGATTTTCTTTACTAATTATTGACCTAGTTTACTAAACTAAA
The DNA here is from genome assembly GCF_014633365.1 of Diospyros lotus. Taxonomy (NCBI): domain Eukaryota; kingdom Viridiplantae; phylum Streptophyta; class Magnoliopsida; order Ericales; family Ebenaceae; genus Diospyros; species Diospyros lotus. The sequence goes on along the minus strand of NC_068343.1, from coordinate 34,096,369 downwards.
TAGTAAAGAGCAAGCCAATAAACCATGTTTCATTGTTTTCCAATGAAATTGATAGAGAAAACTAAAAACCTTAAAAGATTACTTAGTTGACCCAAGAAAATTATGGTGAGAATGAACTTAAAAAATGAGATAAAGTGTAGAAGGAAAGAAAAAAAGAAGCCAAGCTAACAACTTTGTAAGGCTCCAAATTTTTCCCAATTACTTACAACAGCGAAAATATATACTTAGAACATACATTTAAATTAAAACATAATAGCTATGCTCTTGCTCTTAACATACTCCCAAAGATTTTTTCGGTCATAATTGCCCTGTACACATAGATACCCCAAAAGAGACCCAATGCCACCAAACTCGTCTCCAAAACTCCGCATTTCCTAACCTAGAATGATGTTAAAATAAAGTAAGTCATAAATGTCAGCAAGTATATCTGAAATGAATGGGGCACAAATAGAAAATGGAAACATAATGGAATTACCTATATACCATAAACATATCCATATCATATTCCACAACATTATACCCCCATGTTATGCTTCATATCATTTTGCAAGACATGCACATGTTCAGAATTATACATATAGCCCTTAGGGCTCACACATTGCCAATAATCATGTATACGACTCTTAGGCCTCACAAATATCACAAACAACACTGGGGCCTCAAAAATACATATCAAATCATATCTGGAATTAAATAAACCATTCACTTATGGTATGAGATCCAATCGAGATTCTTAGCCTTAGCTTCCCAACATCAAGCGCTCGTCCACCAAATATTAGGATATCATTTTCTCCTCTCGCAATCATAGTTGTTGCGTAAAATAATAATTGTATAAATATATTTATCATCTATATAAACTCATTTTGTAAACAATTATAATTTCATGCATGATCACATGTTACACCACCATGATTATGCAAATACTTGCCCATGTTCATATGTCATTTTCATCTTTATACTCATCAACAAACCCCGAATATCCGCACCACATAGGCAGCACGTGGGTTAGAAGAGAGTGAAGATTGGAGAAGAGTTTGGAAGAAAGAAGAATGCACACTGCTCTGCCAACTTGCTTCTCTTTTCTAAATAATAATAATAAGCCATTCCTCATATACATTATGCGTTAACCTGTATTTATCTATGTGCAGCTTAATATATTATAATATGCCGTACAATATTTATACACTTATAGCATTACAATTTCGGTGGACTTGGAGGACAAGCCTCCCCCTTGTACGCCATGTGCATTTCCACTAGCTTCCTCCACCTTCTCAATTCCTTTAATAATATATTAACATAATATAATATGTGTTATTACTGTATTATATGTTAACATAGTGTAAATATTACTTCTTTATATATATGTTGAAACCTACGCACTGCAGCCCCTTAATTTCCTTCCTTGATATTAATATAATATTACATATGTTATCAATATAATATATTATCATATACATACGTATACAATTATGCACGGCTACCCCCATTCCAAATTGCCATCACTTCCTTCACTTTATTATTTTATTATTATACATATGTATATATATATATTATTTGCTACACAATGAAGACTACTATTATAATATTTTATCCACATTGAACACTTAATGATAATTTAGACCCTCACAATTCCGCAAACTCTCAATCACTTTTCAATTTAAAAAATATAATAAATTTAATATCCTCTATTAAATTTTTCAAAGACACAAATTTTCAATAAATCATAAAAATTATAGGAATTCCTTCATTTTTCTAAAATACTGAGTCGTTACAACTTTGTTCTACTGCCTCGTTTCATAAGTTCTCTAATTTCAACCTTAGAACTTAAGGAAGAAAAGGAAAAGAAGGAAAAGTTTCCTGTTGTTGAACTTCAAGCCATCTTCTTCTTCCTTACATTCAATTTTAATTGATATATATATATATATATTTATTTTGGATTACACTAGTGAAAAGAGAGGTTCGTTGGAGTGATTCTATTGCACGTGAATCTTCAAAGAAATTGCTATATATTGGAGGAGAACATTTTAAAATCCAGTATAGAAGAGGGCTTTTTTGCTCTTAAGAGAGCACATTAATAATGTACTCCAATCTTCACTCAAGCTATTTCTATCATTTTTTCCTTTCAAATTTCTATGAATTATTATTTAAATTCTTATTGAGTTAACAAAAATTTTATTTGCATTAGTCTTAAAATATATTTTATCTAACAATTTAGAGTAGAAATGTAAAGTTTCTCTTAATATTTTCCAATTGATTAGAAATGGCATATGAAGATTATGCATCTTGCAAGCCTGAACAATTTACTAGCAAGAATTTTAGGGGTTGGTAACAACAATTAAAATTTTAGTTGTCTATTTAGGACTATATTATCATTCATAATGCACGTAAAAAAGGAGAAAATTTGTCAACTAAAAGAATACTATTGATATTGTGGAGACTAAAAAGTTAACAGAACCCAGTGGAGGGTCTAAAAAGAGATGTGAAACTAAGATGTGGGTCTAAAAAGATATAGTGCAAAAAATTGTGTTAACACTTTCAAATGGTTGATAACAAACCCTTAATGTATGAAGTGAATTTGAAAATATTTTTTATGAACTTAGGCTAAAGGGTGTTGAAGTAAACAAGGCTTTACTTGTTACTTCTTTGATTAAAAGTTGTCTTATTCATGGAATGAATTTGCTAGGATATTAAAACAAAAATCTGAAGATTTTTTTTTTATTAATCTTTTGATTTTTATAAGAATTGAAGAAGGTCATCGAAATGCTTAGAAATTATCCTTAACTCATAGTTTTCGTGCAGGAGCAAATATGGTGAAAAATATGCATAAGGCTAAGTCTAATAATTTAAAAACAAAAATCTTTTAAGACTAATTATAACAACAAGGTGAAAGGGAAAACAACCAATGAGAATAAGGTAGCCGCCTACTAGGTGTGCAAGAAGACAAATCATAAGGAAAGCAATTGCTACCATAGAAAACGGAAACCTCCAAAAAATTTTGGCTGCGTTCTCTTTGCTTTTCAATTTTCAATTTTGAGTTTTGAATTCATTTTCAGTTTTCTGTTTTGGTAGTCTGTTTTTAGAAAATTAAAAATGTGTTCTCTTTGTCATTTTGAAAAACTATTTCTCAAAACAGAAAGTTAAAAAACGCGTTCTCTTTGAAATTTTGTAAATAAATTTTTAATGATATTTTATTCAATAAATTTGATTATTCAGAAAATTAAAAATATTTAATGTTTATAAATTATTAAAAAAATATCTACATTTTAAAGTTAATTAATTTTGTAATATTTTTTTCATTATAATAATAAAATATGAATAAATAAATGTATTTTGAGTTTTGAGTTTGTTTTGAATGAAAACACTCAAAACAATTTTTTGTTGTTTTGAGTTTTCTTTACAATTTTTTTTTTATTTTCAAAAATGTATTTTTAAAAATAGTAAAGAGAACGCGTTTTCATTATTTTAGAAAATTGAAAACTAAAAATGACTTGAAAACAGTAAAAAGAATGCAATCTTTGTTTCTCATTCTCCTTTGAAACCACAAGCTAACATAGTTTTTGTGGGGGACAATTCATCGATCAGAACTATAAAGTTGGATGATTCTAGTGAGGTTCCAATCTTAGGAGAAGGAAAAATAATTTTGAAACTTACATCTGGAAAATCTTTCTATTTTGATTGGGCATTACATGTTTCCATGATTAGGAATAATCTTACTAGTGCTTCTATGTTAGATTAGCATGGTTTTAAATTAGTTTTTGAATGAAATAAAGTTGTAATTAGTAAAATTAATATTTTTGTTGAAAAGGTTATTTATTGAATGGTTTATTTCATTTAAATGTTTTGTATCCTATTGAAAAGAAACGCGTAATCACTTGAATTGATTTTAGTGAATAATTTAAATAATTATGCAACTCATGGTGGGAAACTATATTCTGATACATTTATTGATGATTTTTCTGAATTTTGTTATGTTTATTTACTTATTCATAAAAGTGAAATGCTTGACAAGTTCAAAATTTACGAGGTTAAAGTTGAAAATCATTAGAAAAGAAAATTAAAATATTAAGAACTTATAAAAGAGGTAAATTCACTCAATATAAAATGAAAGATTTTTGTGAATTACATGGTATAATACATCAGTTCACTTCGCCGCATACAACTCAATCTAATGGACTTGTCATGAGAATCTAATATTCCAGTATAATAATGAAATATCATATTTTAAGATTATCATTACTAAGATCAAATAAGGCCAAATAATGTCAGACAATTGAAATGTCCAATAGAAAACTGACTAGGATAGTAGATTTGGGTAGAAAAAGTGGATTAGATAGATCTATAATGGTTTGGCTAGATCTAGACCAAATTTGTCGCATCTGGGCAGGTCTAGGTAGTAGGCAATTCGACGGCAATGGAAAATCATCGATCAATGGTGCTAAAAACTTGATCGTTCAAAACCTAGCAAATATATTAGTTAGTACCAAGTAATATAATGGGCATATGGGTCAAAGCATCGATCTCTCAAGAACTAACTTATTTAACTATTGTAATTATAGAATTACTTGTATGTTAAATCTATTAAATCTTGAGAATTTGATTAAATTAATTAATTAAAATAAAAAAAATTGATTCAAACGACGAGTCAAATAAGAGAAATCAATAGATTTTGATAATTAAGACACGTATATGAACCTAGTTATATAGTGCAATTTATGGATTTTATGTGAATGAATTAGTGAATTGAGTATGCCATCGCAAAATTTGCTAATACATTCGTTATCCTATCTTTTGGTTATAACGAATTTATTCTTATTTAATTACTCCCTATATTTTTATAAAAGTTTAATTAAATGAAAATGTATTATGATTTGTGAAATTTTTGACTTATGATAAAACTATATAAAAAAAATCAAATTTTATTTTTAGTCAATTTATTTTATGGTGTATAGTACGTACATATGATACATTCCCCAACCAAATATTTAGAAGCATTATAATTAATACCACACAACCCAATATAAGCCAAATCATTTAATCACATAAAACCATAAAAATTGCATATTGTAGTTTTAATCATAACATTGCCTTAATTTAAGAAAATTAATTCATTGTCAAATTAATCATAACCCAAATCAACAGTGAGGGCATAAAGAGATAAAATTAAATTAAATGAAAAGTCTCCCCTGCCTCAAATCTGTATTAGATCAAATCAAATCTCTTTCCTAAGTTCTCTGGTACTCGTGCAAGAAAAGCAACGAAGGAATAGATTCCTTCTACTATTCTCTCTCTCTCTCTCTCTCTCTATATATATATATATGTATAGACATCACTACTATCAACCTCTCAAGAAGAGGTTGATACAGGGGCGGATGCCGAGCACAAGCTCACAATTAAAAAGATTTTTTAATATAAAAAATTAATTTTTTAATATAAAAAATAATAATTTTACTAATAATTCAGTTAAAATTTTTTTTAACCCATCTCAAAATTTATGATGTGTAATTTTATACCTTAAAAAAAAATTTAATCTCCCCCTATGTAAATTTCTAAATCCGCCCCTGAATTGATAGGAGTGATTTCTTTTATAAGTATCTCTCTCTCTATATATATATATATAGACATCACTCCTATCAACCTCTCAAGGAGAGGTTTATAGGAGTGATTTCTTTTATATTAAATACTTATATCTTTCAGTGTCATATCTCTTTGTCTCCCTCAATCCCCTTTTTGTTATTCCTTTCTCGTTTTCATTGAATAATTGTCGAACCATCATGAGCCACTAGAAATCACCCTCACCTAACGACCACATTTTTCTTCATTCTCTTTTCATGTATTTTCTCAATGTTGTTGACCGAGAGGCCACCACTCGGTCAACAACAATTGATTTAATAATCCATGTGTAATGCAAGTGTTGATATCATCCTACAAGCAATTCACTTTAATCTACTGACTCCACTATATAAGTCACCAAGTGCACTTGCCAACTCCATTTCCCTTAATTAATTCACCAAATGCACTTGTATTATACAATTCAATTTAATCCACCAACTTCACTTGCTGTCAATTGAATCTTTCAAATTCGCCTTGCATTATATAATGCCAATTAATCTTCCACTACCTCTCGGTCATGATTGAGTGGCCTCTCAATTATATGTGACCACATGGTCACAAAGATTCTTTATTCTCGGGAGCCTCTCTTGTTGCCAACGGACTCTTTTGAGACATTCCTTGAATCAAATATATTAAAAATATTATAAGATTCTGCAAAATATGTCAAAAATATAATAGGAATATATCGAGAATATGTCACTTAGAAAACCCGGTGATAAACTCATAGTTTTATATTTTTATTCTCTTAACGTTTGTTCTATTTAGCATGTTTTATGTCTCAAAGTATTTATTTATGATGATCTTTCATGTATAAAATATTAGTGGCAAAGTTTAATCGATTATGTTTTAAAAAATAAAAATAAATAAATAAATAATTTCCGTCTGTATTGTTACACATATTTTTATCTAATTTTTCTTGTGCTATTATGCCTACTTAATTAAAATATGTGCTTGTATAGATTTTTATATATTGAACATCTTTTCATAGGAAAGGCAAAGAAAATTTATTGGCGCAATTTAAGATGATTTGGAAACTGCAACTACATAATTGGAAAAGAAATTAAGTGGAGAATGGGCCATGGCAACATAGAAGGATATATATAATATTGTTAAGAATATGTGAAAACAACACACAACTAAATCTTCGACAATATCACGATCCACGAATATCTAAACAAAAATGAAGAAACAAAAAAGTACGAACACACATATAATGCAATGAAAACAGAAAATGGATAAGCATGTATGTGTTCAAATTAAAAGATCCTACTTATGGTAGGGTTTCACTCACGGAATTTTGTAACATCCCAAAATTCTGGGATGTTACAAATTCTACCTTACTTTAGTTAGGTGTAGTTAGTGTAATTTACTTTTATTATATCTATATATGCAACTGCATTTTATTCTATTTTATTTGATTTTTAAAAATCATTACTCTAAAAGTTGCATAATGAGAGGATATGAGCTTTGAAGTGAAGAATCATTTCAAATGGCAAAATGATATCAACTAAAAGAAAAGGCATCCAACAAGTTGGCAAAATGTTGGCCATAGTTTCTAACCAAATAACAAATATATGTAATATATATGAATTATGATCAGAATCTAACCAAAGTAATAGTGGGGCTAAAATGTTGTTGGCCATACTTTTCCTTTTTTTTCCCCTTTTCAATTAATATATGTAATATATGAATTATCAGAGTCATAAATATACTAGCATCCAGGGAGAGAAGTATAGAGAAGAGAAAGACCAATTAATGATGCAATAACAGTTATCGAAGTTTGTTAGAAAATGAATTTTTTTTCTAATTAAACTGGAACTTCTTAGTCAATCTTTTGCTATGAGATAAGGATTCTGAAAGCATAAAAGATGTGGTGTGATGAGGAAAAATACTTTCGGCTTCATAATTACTCCAATACCTCGGGAATATAGCTAGTAATAGCAAAGTCATGTGTCCGCCAGGGAGCCAATCCAAGGTTGCCATTCAGCCTAAGTCCGGGAGGGATACGTGGCAGATATGCCTCAACAAACCGACTAGTCTTTTGCTCAACAAAGATTCCATAGATTCCTTGACCTCAATCATCGTTCTGAAGATCTTGGAGGTGGGGATTATCCTGAACCCCTCGAAAAATGATTACCATATCCATTCCATCAAGATCATGGCTCTGCAAAGGACGGGATCCAGATCCCAGGGGTTTGAAAAGGGAATTCTTTTCTTGACGAGAGGATAAAAGAGGAAACCAAGACGGTTAAAGGGATTCCTCTCTTCCTTGAGTCTTCAATTGCATACATTAAGCATTGATAACCCGGTGAACTGACTTGAGCGTCGGAGTGATCACGGGGGAGCAAGTCCTTAACTTCGTTTTGCGGGTACTTGGTCCGAGACAAAAGAGAGTGGTCGGCTCTACATTATCATCAAGATGAAATCTTGGGTTGCTTTCAAACATCAAGATATCTTGGAATAATCTGACCAAAACGAGCCAAGAATTGCATATAAATTGAAGTTGGTATTGCCTCCAAGTCCAAGGTTATAGTACTTCTCCTTCACCTTTCCCGCATACAGTGGACGTATTAATCTTTATCTTGATCCATTTTTCATAGACAAAGTATGCCTCTCGTGGCGTTCAAGCCCCCCGTTAACACCTTTTGACCCTTCACTGAAACCGATGTGAGGGCCATTTTGAAGAGAAATGACAAGAACAATGACAACCTGCTGGACTGGGACGAGATCGTCTTCAAAGAACTCGATGCGATGTGCCCAACATATAGAACCTAGCACGTCTTTCGTCGTGTGGATAGGGATGGAGATGGAAAGATCAGTGAGGCTGAGCTCAAACCCCTCATCAATTACATTCTCTCTATGAAGTATTCCCCTAGAACCTAGTCTTGGTTATTATGATAACCATCACTACAACAGGATCGGTTTTGCCGATTATATATTTAGCTGTATGTTTGCATCTAATATATATGTATGTGATCTGTCCATATGTTAACTGGCTTTGTACCTACTTGAAAGTGGAAAACAGTAGGGAAGGTTGCGTGGACTTGGGTTGTATGTTCAAGTTAGATTTGATACTACCATATCTGAATATGAATAAAGTTATCTATTATGTGTTTTGTATGTGATAAGATGCTAATTCAGTAGTTATATCTATCTCATGGATGCAATCACTCAATCAAAATGTTTAGTTTCTTGTCAACATTTGGACCTAATATAGTGAGATATGATAAATTTATAAATACCTTGAGACAACTAAGACCAATTAAAATTGGTATTAGCATGAAGAGAAATTGAGCTCATCAAAGTAACATTTCAACATGCTAATTAAGACTCTTTGTCATCTTGTTTATTTTTTTTTAAAACTCTTTTACTTTAGATCACTCTATATTTTTCTATAAATAAGTAGGCACTCATTCCTAAAAGGGTACAACATCTCTGATGCTAATTTCAATACAATTTCTTTCATCATATTTAACATTTTTTTATATAATTTTTCTTATTTTTGTAGATTTAGATAGTTTGACGACTATGTTTCTAGTCAACTAAATTTATTATTGTATCCAGGCAACAACATGAGCTTTTGTAGAATTCTATAAATTCTTTTTCTATTTTTTGAAAGAAATTGTCAATTGATTGATCATACTAGCAAAGAGGCTTGATGATTCAACCCACTCCTCTCATTTGTTTGAACAGATAGTTTGTTCGAGTGTTAAATGATCAACTCAAATACAATGATAATCATTTAAATGAAAAATGACAGAAGGATGATTGACAACAACATGCATATACTCAATTGACCCCTTCAATATCTATCAAGATACACAAGTCTAGCCTTAAGCACTTACCTATTCAAATACTAACATATGATTACTCAAGTGTTGTTGTGAAATATGGTTGAAACTATATTTCCAATCACATTCATTTAAATACTTAGGAAGCTCTATTACAGGAAACAAAAGGTATACTTTAATAACACGAAATTTTACGAATTGTCAAAGAATAATAAGTTGAGTACAACGCTTGTTACTCAATTGAAATCATTCCTTTCTTGATCAAAGCAAGATCATTCTACTTAACATAAAACACAACATATTTCACTGAAATACAACTATCCAAATAACTTATTGATCTATATTTATCTTCTCAAATAAACTCACTTGAAATACACATAAGTCAAGTAACTCACTTGCCATTTAACTGTGATAGAGCATATATGAAGTCTATTCTTTAAACTTTGAAGCATTCTATTATCGATATAGGATACTGCACATAATACTCTAATACATTTAAGCTCTTATTCGAGTGAATTAATTTAAAGCTCAATTATCACTCGATTGATAGCCTGATGAGATAGACAATAGCTTGACAATTTCTAAATTTATCAAACACTTGAATGATTTTGCTTTCTAAGAAACAAACATCCAAATGTTAAGTTCTTCAAATGTTATTTCATTAAATTCAAAACATTGAGAACCTTAAGAGTTTGATACTAGATACCAAATATGCAATTTAAGTTCTATGAATCAAAAACTAAGGATCACAGCCTAAGTATAATAAACATTTACTCAAGAACTTTGATGTTTGATACATAAACATCAACTATGAATATGAAATGCATTGCTCTAAGATTTTGAGTAATGCTTCCACATAATTTGAGCATTTAAGATATTATCCAACCCCAAAATCGCTCTAAGTATCATGAAGTCCACATGACACTCATGCAGTATAGATAATAAGATATCCCTTAAAGTCCTAAAAGAAATAGATAAACCTAGTGAGGTTCCTTGAGCATTCCTTTAACATGGCAACCTTATCACAACAAAGCATTAGAATTCATACTATCAACAAGACATGAGAGCTTTATGAGAAGATAAATCATAAAGCTTGAATCAATATAGTTTTACATAATGCATTCACCATCAAAACATGCTTGCAAGCTTAACAATATCTAACAAAGAGACCTAATCATAAGTGAAGAATTATCTCTAACCTGCTATAAATAGAACATGATCTCTTCTTCGTATCAAGCATTCACAATCATGATGCTAAGCTTTCTTGGTCAATTATTGCTATTGCTTAACATATGATTTAGGCATCAAGGTGACTTTCTTGACCAATCCTAGAGCAATCTCACCATTCCTTTTTGTAGAACATCAATTCAGGATTCCAAAGTTCAAGGGTTTCTTGCCACTTGGTATGTTTTCTTCAAAAGTAGTATATTAGTGACTAGTTATTTGCATTATCAGTACATACAAATATTTTGACAAGTATACAAAATGTATAGACATACTTATTATTAATGAATAAGAATAAAATATTTTTAAAAATATGAAATTATACAAATTAGATAAATGAAATTTTATTTTGTAGTAAATATTTATGTTTGGAAGGTCCAAATCCGATCCATTAATATATATATATATATAATTCAGCATGTGTTTTGTGTTAGAATATTTTGTACCAATTTTAATACATGAAAATCTAAGGTCTCGCTCTTGAAAAAACACTAGGTCTCTCTTTCTATCCAGAACAGATTCTATTCTATGGACAAGAATGGATGCTCCAAGGTCCACAGCTAAACCGACCAAGCATTTTAGTTCCATAAGTTTTTCTATCTTTTCTGAATTTATCTTGTACTTATGTAATTTTGAAGCTAGTTTTAAGCAATTTGAAGAGGGTATTACGGACTTTAAAGCTAACAAACCATTTGATTAATTGTGATGAAAATTCAGACCACTTTCTTGTGAAGCCTGGGTGATGTGGTGGAGGAAATAGGACCAAACACAAAGCGTCATAAGAAGAGATCTCAATTAAAAAGAATTCCTTGGAAGCTAAAGGTTTTGGTAGGCTAGGAGAAATCATGTGTGATTTGCTTAATTAGCTATGGAAAAACATAAGAAGTTGAAGCATAAAAGGCAATAAACCCCAATAAAATGAATATTAAAAATATCATCTCTCCCTATTTATTCATTCATTTTTGTTTTTTTTTCTTAGCTTTCAACCATTTTGGCTTTAACTAAAGTATTCTCATATATTTTCTTGACAAGTCTCGAACAATCCTTCTATATTTATGAGATGAATTGAGATTGAGTTTCGATTCAAATCAGATTGGGTTCAAGACACCACTTTAATTAATTTTTTGAGGATTCTACTCCTTGATGTGTAGTTTTTCTTCTTTAAAATGCACCGATCACAACAATTTTTTTTTTTTTGTTTATAATAACTATTTTTAGTATACAGAAACATAGATTAGAAAAGAGGATATGGTTACTTGGAAAAGAAATAGATAAGGTTGAACCTCATGAGGTAAATATATTGTCCTAAAATTTAAAAATAATTAAATAAATAAAGCATCCCAACATTGGTAAAGGTGAGATAAGGATGGAAAGTTGCAAACTGTGGCATCTTTTAATCCAAACATTTGTTGAATAAACTAGAAAAGTAGAACATTTTCTATAAAGTTGGAATAACATTGACAAGTTGATGATTCCCCTAAAACATTTTTCCCACTCTCTTCTCAAAGAATATTTTACCAAAATATCAAGAAAAATAATATTTTTTATTTATAATTTCCTTTAAAGAGTAAAAAGATTTTGGGTTTGCTGCAACTAACTTCTTACAAATTTATTCACAATGACTTGCATAGATGGATTGAATGAGACTGTTAAAAGAATAGCAGATTTTAGTTGAGAGTTTTCACTTAGAGTGTGTTTGATTATACATATTTATCATAGAAAATGTGTAATTATTATAATATTTTTTATGAAAGCAATCAAACACTCTTAACTTTTCTATGGAAAAATGTGTATGGTATAAGCATTTAAAACTTTTTTTCATGCAATTCATTTTCCAAGAAGGTGGGGGTGATTTTTGTTTTCTAGGCAAATATTACCTAGAATTAAATTTTAGGTAATGCAATCAAACACACATTTAGTGTGAATTTTAACTATAATTTAAACTTTATATTGAGTTACCCCTTTCAGTCAATTTGGACTATGATTTCAAAACTAATTTTATGATTTTCATGTTTTAATATCAAATAAAGTTCAAAAAAGGAAAAAGAAAAAAGGGAATGTATGGTGTGCAAATTTAGATATCTATTTCTAAACAATTGACATAAACATAATAAAAAAAACATTAATCACAAGTCTAGCATTTGGATAAATAAGGTCAGTTACCTAATTAATTCTAGCATTTTTTCCATCTCATATTCAAGGATGTTGCGCCATAATGGGTCAAACATCTCTTTGGATGTACTCTCAAGACATCTGACTGGGCTAACATCTTGAGTTGTCTTGGGATTATCCGAGACATAGTCCTAGAATTACCCAAGATGGTCTGGGCATTATCCCAAGCAACCACATTAGGTGTGGGACATTGTCCCACATAACTTTAACTTATGCAGAACCAAGAACACAATGGTACAAGTAGATTTCACAATCGACTCTCGGATTGAAAATAATTGGATTATAATAATTAGGTAATACAATTAATTAATTATGATCAAAGTCTCCTCTAGAAATGATCCTTGCTACCTCGAGAACAAAAATCCTCTATCCAATCCCTCTAAAACACTTCAAAATGTAAGCAATTTGATGAATAAATCTTAAAAATCCTCGGCCTCTTATTTATAGCAAAAACCCGACCTCTCTCGGCCAATCAACGACCGATCCTTGGTCGCCAAGCATCCCTGACAAGTCTTTAATGGCTCGAGGCCTATTTCTGAGGGTTTATGGTGGTCGGCCAATTGATGGCAGCATGCACAGTGCGACGACCGATTTTTGGTTACAGTGTTCACACTGCAACTTTGCTAAATTGTACTTTTGCCCATCTGAAACTTCATTTTGGATTTTGGCCTTCATTTCAAGTCCTTAGATTTTGATATTTTACAACTTGAACCCCTAAGTTTCATGCTTCTCAACAGACCCAACAAATTTGAAAAAAATATCATTTTCTACCCTTTTTCAAGTAGAATAAAAAATTACACTTAGGCCCAAAAATCATACTTAGGCTCTATCTTCCAAACATTTCCATATGAAACCACTTCAAAGTTGTTCCACTTACAAAATCAAAGTCTCCTTAAATTTTCATTGATCTTTTGGAAGTCCTTTACGACCATTCGATTTTTTCAAACCGAATCATATATGTACCGAAAATTTTCTCTATTTTAATTTCTTTCAATGTCATAAATTTTTTCTTGAGATGCTTGTCAATGACATACATTTTTTCTTAAATATCTAAACTCTAGGGCATTCCCTGCAGTTGATTTGGTTACTCCCAATTTTGAGAAATTACACTTAAGCCCTCAAAAAAATCTCGAGTGTTACAATTAGCCGTTCATTGTTCGCAGTATTTCCTGTCACAATAGTTGGCTATGTTTTTCTCCAAAACTCAACTATCACCGTCAAATGCCACCATTGACCATTCATCTTCTCGTAGATGGCCTTTTTTGCTCTTCAATAGACCACAAACGGTCGCCTCTATATTGGCCGCCTCTACTTCCTATTAAGTCATGCCATCGCTGTCAATTGACGGCTCCTTTTCTGCCAGTGACATCACCACCGCCACTATCTCTAGTCATTCAGGTTTCCTTGTTTCGTGGTCTTCGTCTAGTATCGACAATTGTCAGCCTCCCCCTTTGCTTGTCGATGGATGCCTCGCCTTGCCTTTGACCATTGGACCTTTTTTTTTTTCTTTTGCCATTGTTGGTTGTTTTAGCCAACCCAGATCTTGCCCAAATTTTGTTCAGATCCAACCTGACCCCAATGGCCCACTCTAGATTTGACAAATCCAGATCTATTTGTTTACCTAGATTTACTTCCTAGATTTAATATTCTAGTTTGTTTTCTGTTGGAATTTATTTATCAATCATTGGGCATTATTTGGGGTTATTTGATCTTTGTAATGGTGATCTTGAAGTATGATATTCCATTGTTGGATTAGAATATTAGATTTTCACCATAGTAGGTTAAAATGTGTGCAATTTTGGTACAGATGGATTAAAATGAAGGTGGATTCATTAAGGTGAATTTATATTGGTGAATCTGGGGTCATTAAGGTCAGTAAAAATAAGTTGAATCTGATTTTGTTGCCTATATTTTGAGCATAGCTGAATATATCCACTATAATGAGCGTTGTGTGGATTTGGTTCGTATTCCCCAATGTGTGGATTTTGTTGGTATTGGTCAAGGAGATTAATTCTCCATGATTTTGTTGGAAAACTTAATTATGAATAATTTCGTATTTAAATTTCATGTCAAGGAGGAACTTGTTATAATTGTGACCCATAATTTAAATTCGCCTATTACTGGGTTTTCTAATTTAACCGTGAATAAGATTTCGAATTTGACGGTGATTAGAATATTATCGAATTCGATTTTGATTGGGATTTAACGCATATAGAGGAATATCCTCTTGAATCATTTTCTGATCAGAATAGAATTTCTATGTATATCTATAAATGATTTTAGATTTATAAATAGGTGCTCAATACCCTGAAATTAGTGCAACTATATCACTTTTATAGTAGCAATATCGTATTAGTGATATTTTATTCTTTCTGCTTGTGATTTTTTTCGATTTAAATATTTCACGTTAAATTATGTGTTCGTTTGTGTGGTTGATGGTTTGATGGTGGTTTGTTTTTCGATCCAAAATCCTAACACTGATGTATACCAATCTATAAAGTAAAAAAATATATCATCTCTTTATAAACAATATTGTTAATACAAACATGTATTTGCAGGAGTAAAAGTAAAACTTGTACATTTTGATGAATCTCTATAAATTTGTCTATAAGATAATCAACACACTTATCCTAAGTAAGGAGAAATTATTTGTAGAAGGAAACAAGAGAAAAAAAAAATGTTAGATCCCATTTAGTCATGCTTTTATATTTTTGTGGATAAATTATAGTGGGCATCCCAAATATAAGGCTTGACTACAAAGAACACCTCTCAATTTTTAGACATTGTAATGAATATTTCAAAGTTTTAAAATGTTGTAACACTTTGTCCACTACCATTAATTAAATAACCAGGATTAAATTTTATAAAATACCCAAAATAGCCACAATCTCTCTTAAATCTGTCTTCCTTTCTTTCCTATATCTCTTTTTTTCTTTCTCTCTCTCTTTCTCTGGCAACTTCTCTTATTTGGTAATGGTGGTGGTTCCCTTTTTCTACTTTCTTTTTATGTGATTTTTTCCCTAGTTCGGTTGAGCGAGAACACAATAATGGTATTGTTTGTTTTCGATAATAATGGTTATGATTGTGGGTGAAAGTTTGGTAAATGATTATCTTAACTTTTTTATCTATCAGTCATCTCTGTTGTTATTTTCTCTTGTCACTTGTTTTTCTTTTTTCTTTTTTTTTCCTTCATTTATATAGCTACACCTCTTGTTAGTTTCCATGGAAAGAAAATTAATGGTTGTCGGATGTTTGGAGTTTAATTAAAGTCCCACTTGATGATTATTGGCATGAAATTCTTCTTAGTTTTTTGTTTCCTTATTCACTTTAAGAGTGAAATGAATGAAGGTTTATTTTAAGAAAAAAGAAGAAATGAATGAAGGTTAGGAGTGAAGAATTGCAAGCATAATCTTGTTTTTGATTAATGAAACTTTCCTAGTAGAGTTTAAACAAACCTTCTTGACATGTTCGATCTACAACAAATATTGTCCTAGATTTGAGATTACCCATACTAGGGTTGGAACCCACCTTGCTGAAGCTAGATTCAATTAAACATAACATCCAATGTTGGATGGGTTTATAATGAATCTACTATCCCCTTACCTCATTCTATTATTCTCTCTCTTTTTATATTTCTCTTTAACCTAGATTTGGCTTTAACTACGATATTAAACCCAAGATAGTCTTCAGTTGATAAGTGTTTTCTTAATTATTTTGTAATTAGACAGAAAGAGAGACAAGAGAGAAAAATAAAGTTAAAGCTGCCTATTTAAATCTTTAAATTTTTACCAATAACATGGGTGTTACGGTAAATATTTGAAAATTGAGGGGTGATTCTGTAATTCTGCCTTACTTTAGTTACGTGTAATTAGTGTAATTTACTTTTTATTATATCTATATATCCAACTGCATTTTATTCTATTTTATTTTATTTTTAAAAATCATAACTCTAAAAGTTGCATAATGAGAGAATATATAGAGGATATGAGCTTTGAATCAAAGAATCCTTTTAAATGGCAGAGCGATATTGACTAAAAGAAAAGGCATCCAACAAGTTGGCAAAATGTTGGCCATAGTTTCTAACCAAATATACTAATAAAATAATAAATATATATAATATATGAACTATGATCAGAATCTAACCAAAGTAATAGTGGGGCCAAAATGTTCTTGGCCATAGTTTTTTTTCCCTTTTCAGTTAATATATGTAATATATGAATTATCAGTCATAAATATACCAACATCTCTTAGCAAATATAATAATAATAATATTAATAAGTATATTAACATCCACAGAGAGAAGTATAGAGAAGAGAAAGAAGAAATGATGCAATAGTAGTTATCAAAGTTTCTTAGAAAATGAATTTTTTTCTGATTAAACTGGAACTTCTGAGTCAATCTTTTTCTATGAGATAAGGATTCTGAAAACATAAAAGATGAGATGAAATCTTGGGTTGCTTTCAAAGATTAAGATAGCTTGGAATAATCTAACCAAAGAATTGTATATAAATTGAAGTTGGTATTGCCTCCAAGTCCAAGGTTATAGTATATCTCCTTCACCTTTCTCGCATACAGTGGGCGCATTAATCTTTATCTTGATCCATTTTTCATAGCTAGAGTATGCCTCGCGTGCAGTACAAGTCCCTTAACACCTTTCGACCCTTCACTGAAGTCGATGTGAGGGCCATTTTGAAGAGAAATGACAAGAACAATGACAACATGCTGGACTGGGGCGAGATCAGCCAGGCCTTTAAAGAACTCGGTGCGATGTGCCCACCATATAGAACCTGGCGCAGCTTGCGTCATGCGGATGGGGATGGAGATGGAAAGATCAGTGAGGCTGAGCTCAAACCCCTCATCGATTACATTCTCTCTTTGAACTATTCTGCTAAAACCTAGTCTTGGTTATTATGATAACTATCACTACAATAAGATCGGTTTCGCCGATTATATATTTAACCGTATGCTTACATCTAATATATATGTGTCTGATTTGTCCATATGTTAATTGGCTTTGTACCTCTTTGAAAGTGGAAAACAACATGGAGAGGTTGGGTGGAGTTGTATGTTCAAGTCAGATTTCATGCTACCATATGTGAGTATGAATAAATTTATCTATTATGTGTCCCGTGATGAGATGTTGATTCAAGTTGCATCTATCGCATGGATGCAATCACTCAAATCAAAATGTTTAGCTTCTTATCAACATTTGGACCTAATATAGTGAGATATGATAAATTTATAAACTAACTTGAGACAACTAAGACGAATTAAAATTGGTATTAGCATGAAAAGAATAGTAAAGAGCAATTAATTTTTTACCTAGTTTACTAAACTGAATAGTAAAGAACAAGTCAATAAACCATGTTTCATTGTTTTCCAATGAAGTTGACAGAGAAAAGTAGAAACCTTGAAAGATTACTTAGTTGACCAAAGAAAATTAGGGTGAGAATGAACTTAAAAAGTGAGATAGAGTGTATAACAAACGAAAAAAAGAAGCCAAGTTAACAACTTTGTTCTAATGCCCCATGTAACGGCCCGCCTCCCAGAGCTCTTTCTAGCTTAGGAGATCCGTGAGAAGGTCGTCGTGTAGTGGACAAAAGCAAACCTAGACAAACATCCACACGACAAGCACCAACGAAACTTGACATAATGGAAGCGAAGCCACAAAACACATACATACACACATAGCCAACCGCTACCTGACCCATATGTACCAAATCCATACCAGTACATCACAAAAGAAAAGACAAAACAAGTTTATGACACTCGCAGAGACTCTAGACGCCATAGGACTTGAACGAGTTACAAGTTAATGTGCTTCTCATCGTTGATATATATGTTGTTGCATTAACATTAATGTGCATAATTCTTGTACGAGTTATCTAAGTATAAGATTAAATATTAAAATTGTAGGTAGAAATAGCATTTTCATATATAATACTTGCTCTTAATTTTTGCTAATTAATTAGATTAAGTTCCTGTAGTGGTGACAATTTGTCCTCGGGCATGCTGACTGTTCATCATTGGTAAAACGCATTAAACTAGCACAGACTTGTGTAAAATATCATAGTGTATGTATGTAACCATTAATTTCATCATAGTGGGTGAATTTTAAAGGTTGGTAACAACCCTTAAAATTCACTGGCAAGAATTTTGGTTGTCTATTTAGGACTATATTGTCATTCATAATGCACTTAAAAAGGAGAAAATTTGCCAACTAAAAGAATACTATTGATATTGTGGAGACAAAAAAGTTGACAGAACCTAGTGGAGGGTCTAATAGTATGTAAAAAGAGATATGAAACTAAAGATGTGGCCTTTTTCTCACTCAATTGACATGGCTCTTTTCACTCTATTGGACATTTTTGTCACTCAGTTGATTAAATCCATCACTCGATTGATTATCTAAATATAAAGACTTAATATTTTAAGCTCATATATCATTTGATTGATTAAACATATCACTCAATTGATGATCCAAACACAGAGTTTAATATTTCAAACAAAGATTTTCACTCAAGTGAGACATTGAATACTCAAATATAATGCTATCAATCATTCTAATATTTTGACCACTTGAATTTTTAACTTAAATACTTGTTCCAAGAATACTCAATGCTCGATTCAAGTTATGCTCTAACACAAATAAAGATATATCAATGATGACTACTATTGACTATAAAAATTCATATCTCGGCTCTTTGAAAGAACCATGCTATCATTCTAGTGAAATATATCTATGAATTGATTGCTTGACAAGATATAGAAACTTAATCTTCATGGAACCTAATTATCATTTGATTGAAAGAAATTGTCAATCGATTGATCATACTAGCAAAGAGGCTTGATGTTTCAGTTCACTCCTCTCATTTGTTTGAAAAGATAGTTCGTTCGAGTGTTAAATGATCAACTCAAATACAATGATAATCATTTGAATGAAAAATGACAGAAGGATGATTGACAACAACATGCATATACTCAATTGACCCTTTCAATATCTATCAAGATACACAAGTCTAGCCTCAAACACTTATCTATTAAAAAATCTAACATATGATTACTCAAGTGCTGTTGTGAAATATAGTTAAAACTATATTTTCAATCACATTCACTTAAGTACTTAGGAAGCTCTATTACAGCAAACAAAAGAGATACTTTAATAACATGAAATTTTACGAAATGTCAAAGAATAATAAATTGAGTACAGCACTTGCTACTTAATTGAAATCATTCCTTTCTTGATGAAAGCAAGATCATTCTACTTAACATAAAACACAACATATTTCACTGAAATACAACTATCCAAATAACTTATTCATCCGTATTTACCTTCAAAAATAAACTCACATGAAATACACATAAATCAAGCACTACAAGAAATTCGGGATTTAGCGACGGATTTTTAGCGACGGACATTTCCTTCGCTATTTTGTGACGGAACAACGACGAAATTGCGACGGAATAAAATTTTTTTTTTTTGTAAAATTAGCAACGGATTTTAGCGACGGAAAACATTCCGTCGCAAAAAAAATAAAAAAAATAACTTTTTAGCGACAGAAACAGTAATCCATCGCTAAAATTAGCGACGGAAAATTATTTCCGTAGCTAAATTTTAATAATAATAAAAAAAGTAAAAATAAAAATTTTAATTTTAGCGACGGAAAAAAATTCCGTCACAAAAAAATAAAAAAATATTTTTTTTGCGACGGAAACAGTAATCCATCGCTATAATTAGTGACGGATAATTATTTCTGTCGCTAAATTTTAATAATAATAAAAAATTTTAAAAATAAAAATTTTAATTTTAGCAACGAAAAAAAATACCCTGGTAAAAAAATAAAAAAATAATTTTTTAGCGACGGAAACAGTAATCCATCGCTATAATTAGCGACAGAAAATTATTTTCGTAGCTAAATTTTAATAATAATAAAAAAGGTAAAAATAAAATTTTTAATTTTAGCGACAGAAACATCTTTCGTCGCAAAAAAATAAAAAAATAATTTTTTGCGATGGAAACAGTAATCCGTCGCTAAAGTTTAATAATAATAAAAAAATTAAAAAATAAAAATTTTAATTTTAGCGACGGAAAGAAATTTCCGTTGCTACCGTCGCTAAAAATAGCAATGGATATAATTTCCGGTCGTTAACTTTTAATAATAATAAAAAAAATTTAATTTTTGTATAGCGACGGAATTTGTTTCTGTCGCTATTTTTAGCGACGGAAAAAAATTTCCGTCTCAATATTTTAAAAGAAAAAATTAATTTTAATATTAGTTTAAATAATTAAAATAAAATTTTAAATAAAAAAATTAAAATTAGCAACGGATTATTCAAATCCGTCGCTGATTTAGCCACGGATTCAATATTCTATCGCTACCTTTAATTTTTAATTGTTTTATTTAATTAATTTATAAATATTTAAATTTGGAATGAATATTTAAATATACATTTAACCATGAGATGAATATTAAAAAATTAATTTATAAAATTTAAATAAATATATTAATATTAAAAATCATAACATTGCTAAATTCTAACTATATCAATTAAATGTATAATAATTAATTATTTGTAATATTTATTAACTGTGTACAAAATGTAAACAATAATAGGCTTGTAATATTTATTATCTATGAGAATTTTTTGCTAAGCTAAAAGGTTTAAAAACCATAATGGGCTTGTTTTTTTGCAGCTTAAAAGCTGTAATTTTTAACTTCTAGCTTAAAAAAAATGGTAATGTATTGTTTGTTTTAATTTGTAGAATTATAACTTATAGCTTTTACTAGCTTTTAGAAGGGGTAGAAGTTGGTTTTTTCAAAGATAAGGTACCCCAATTTCTACATCTTTCTGAGAAGTTGCAATAAATAAGTTCACAACTTATTTTAAGTTATAAACTATAATTTATTTAATCAAACTGCAACAAACATGACCAATATATGAACGACATTGTGTCTTATACTTGATAATAATATCATATGTCACTATCTAATATAAATATTATGTACAAAACATTAATGTGGATTAAGAAAAAAATAAATATATCTCTTTATCATTTGTCCTCTCTAATTTTGTCTCTGACTTACAGATGAAATTCAACAATCTGAAACTCGCTGTGTTGATCAGATGGGTTCTGTCATTAGTATTGTTCTATTCTATAATTGAGAATCCTAAGTTCCGTGGATGTTTTTAATTTTTATTTTTTAAATTTTTTTATGAAACTCAAAAATTACCCTAAAAATTTATAAATGTTATGTAGATTTTGTTTAATATAATTTTTATTTATAGAAAAATTAATTTTTTAATATAACAAACTATTAATAAATAATTCAATATATTAAATTAATTTTTAAATAAATATTAATTTAAAATATAATAATTTAAATTATTTTATTATCACATTTTAGATAATTACAGTAAGATTTTATTTAAGTTATTTAATAATAAAATTTTATTTAAAATACATTATTTTTATTAATTAAATAATTATTAATATTATTTTTATAAGTTATATTATTTTTTATATAATTAAAATATTAAAAATAAATAAATTCAAGAGGCAAGAATTTATTTTAATAATAGTTTTAATAATAAAAAAATTAAAAAATACATTTTTAGATAGAGACGAAATTTATTTTCTATCATTAATTTTACCGATGGAATTTATCTTCTGTCGCAAATATTAGAGACAGAAATAAATTCCATCCATAAAGTTTAAAATAAAAAATAATAAATTAAATTTTGCAACAGATTTAATATCCTGTCACTACTTTTAGCGATGCAAAACTATTTCCATCGCTAAAAAATTAAATTTTAATTGTAATTTTTTTGCTTTTGAAATATAGAGACAGAAAATTTTTTTCGTCGCAAATTTTAAAAATAAAAAATTAAAATTTAATACGGAATCAAATAACAAAAAATAAATAAAGAAATAAATTTAGTGACGAATTGTACGAGTTCGTCACTGATGTAGATACGGAACTTTCAATCTGTTGCTAAACTTAATTTTTATTTATTTAATTAATTAATTTATAAATATTAAATTCTATAAGAAATTAAATATATTAATGTATATTTAATTAAAAAAATTAAAAATTTAGATAAATATATTAAATTTAGATAAATATATTAAATTTAAAAATCATAATATTACTAAATTCCAAATACATTAATTAATATGTTTCATGTGCATAAAAATAAAACAATATCGAGGGATTACATTATATAGAAAAGAGTTTATAAGCTATCTTATCAATGTCTTATTCTCTATAATTAGGAGAATTATATAAAAATAAAACAATTAAATATATAATTAAGTCATTCACAATAAATAATAAAAATAAAATATTTATTTAATATATTTATGTAGCGCTTGTTAAAATGAGCAAGATAAGTAAGTATGAAGATAAGTTCGAAATAGTTTTCGGACTAAGATATTGAATAATGGTTTTCTCCCTTAATAGTTATACTAGAAAAAAACTATAGGGGGTTAATTTTTATTTTTGAAGTTTAAGTGTTATGTATAGAGTATTAATGTTGAACAAGAAAAAAATAAATATATTTTTATATAAATTTAAAAATTCTAATCCATATCCCTCTCTCTTATTTGGCAGTATTTGTTAACCACTAACTATTATTTGTCAACAACCAACTATCAATCACTTGTCGTTATCACCATTATCTTTTTCCTCGCACCATTAGTTGGTGTCGCAACAAATTACCTCATGTTATTAAATATTATATCTTTGTTGTTTTGTTGATCATCATTTCATTTTTTTTTTGTATGACAGTATATCGTTAGTTTTAAATATTTATGCTTTTTAAATTTTTTAATTTTATATTTGTTGTTTACTACTTTATTGAATCAAATTAATTAAAATTCGATATAACCTCTTTGTTTGTATGACAATATATCGTTAGTTTTTAAAATGTATTATTTTTTAATTTCTAATTTTATTTTTGGTTTTTACTACTTTATTGAATCAAATTAATTAAAATTCGATATAATCGAATTAATTGAATCAAATTAATAAGAATGATCATTTTTTTGCAATTTGCTTCTATTCAATTAATGTTTTTTAAAAAAATTAGTTTTTTGTTTTCAATTATATTTTTTAGTTAAAAATAATCTAATCGATTGGATTTTAAGACAATGATTTTTTTATGATAATAAAATGATGTCGTTTTTGGCCTATCACACAATTTTTCAGCTTGTTCGATTTTTTAGCTTATTTGGTTTATCAGTTAATTCAATTTTAATTAATTTTTTTATATGTTTGTTTGGTTTATTGAATCTGTTTAGTTTATGTAGTCTATATTTAATTTTTTCTATTGTTAGTTAATTTAATTTATTTGGTTTAATTGGTCAAGTCAATTTAGTTTAATTTCTCAATTCAATTTATTAATTTTTAATTAATTTGATAATTGAACCGATTGTTTACGTACCCCTAATAATGAGGGAAACTCTTTATATATGAAAGAGAAAATAATCAAAATTTTCTTTTTTAAAAAATTAAAGACTACTCAACATTCAAAATATATAAAGAATATTGTTACAATATTTTTGAATTTTTTTTATCTTTTATAAATTTTTTATTAAAATAGTATTTATAACATATCAAATTAATTTATTATAATTATTAGATTTATAATATAAGTATTTTTTAAATTAATATTAATTTAAAATACAATGATTTAAATTATTTTATTATGATATTTTAAATGATTATAATAAATTATTAATAAAATTATTTAATAATTATCATAATTTTAATAATTTTATTTATTATTATAATTTTACATTAATATAAATTTTATTAATTAAATAATAATTATTATTATTTTAATAATTTTAATATTACATAAATTTATATATAAAAATTATTAATAAATAAAATTTATTAATGAAAGAGGCGGGGAACTCCCCGCCTCTTTCACTCCCCCCCGTAAACCCCTCATTTCCCTTCCCCCCGTAAAACCCTCCCCCCCTGCTCTCTCCCTCTTTCCCTCTTCTCCCTTCTCTGCATTACCCTCTCTGTATTACCCTTCTCCCTCTCTCTCTCTCTCTCTGGTTTCTATTGATCCCAAGCGTCTCGGGTGGTGGCCAGTAGTCTTGCTATTTTAATCGCAGACTCTCGCGGATATATAATCAGCCATAAGATTTGGAGATTTTATAGATATATAGATGTAGCTAGCGTGCATTCGGAAGCATATATTCAGAGGAATTGGAGCTTTTATATTTATATATATAAATAGTTATAGAAGCAAGCAAGCAATCTGGGGGCAAAACGAAGACGAAGACGGCAAGATTATTGGTTCTGGAATCAATGTTCAACTCCAGTAAGTCTCCATTTATTCCATTCTCCCTTACAACCATAGGCATAGCTAGCTGTTAGCAGCGTCTATAACACCTGTTGAACATTGATTTTGGATTTCATTTTCTTCAACCAGAGAGAGAAGGAATTAACGTGTGCACATACATACATGTATAATGCTGTGTGGATGATAACAACTGTATAACCCACCCACGCCATCGTCGCCGCTTCTGCATCGCTCGTCGCGTCCCTGCTGCACACCGCCGTCGCCCCCCGCCACGCCGCCGCTGCCCATTTCCAAAAGGTCCTCTCTCTCTCTCTCTATATATATATATATATATATATATATATAGATAGATTTACATGTGTGTTTGCTTCATTTCTGTATTTGGTGTTAATTTAATTTAGTGTTAATTTAATTTAGTTTAGTGTAAATTAATTTAGTGTTAATTTAATTTAGTTTAGTTTATGTATAAAGATATGTGTGTTAATTTAGTGTATTTGATTATGTTTATGTGTGTATCTAATTGTGTATTTGATTATTCATTATGTGTATCCTATTATTTTGTGTATTTTTTATAGTGTTTTATGTTTTGTGTACATTTGATATTTTAAAATTATTAATTTAGTATATTATATAGATATACGTGCGCCCCCGTATGTGTTAATGTATATTTGATTATGTGTGTTATTTGATTATGTATATAGATATGTGTGTTAATTTAGTGTGTTAATTTAGTTTAGTGTAATTTCATTTAGTGTTAATTTAATTTAGTTTAGTTTATGTATATAGATATGTGTGTTAATTTAGTGTATTTGATTATGTGTATGTGTGTATCTAATTGTGTATTTGATTATTCATTTGATATTTTAAAATTATTAATTTAGTGTATTATATAGATATACACGTGCACGGGTGTGTTAATGTATATTTGATTATGTGTGTTATTTGATTATGTGTGTTATTTGATTACTAGTGTATATCCGTGTCTAAACTCACGGTATAAATAATATTAAAATTAAAATATAATAATCTTCACTAATATTACAAAAAAAAATACAAACACTAAACAAAAAATAGAAATTAAAATTATTGTATACTTGTTAATATTTTATAATAAAAAAATACTAAATCTATATAATAAAGTAATGTTCTACGATCTAAATAAATTAAATTAAAAATTAAATATCAAACAATGCATACCAACCGTTGTCTGCTGCCATGGCCGCGGCCATCAATGGGGAGGGGGATCCTTGATTCGAGGTTGAAGAACCTTGAGTTGCTGACCGTGAGTGGTCAGGAACCTTTGTGTTCTCAAATCTTGGGTTCCCTGATCATGCGTAGTCGGGAATTATTTGATTTTTATATTATTTTAATTAAAAAAAATTGTTGTGCCTAAAATAAAATTAATAAAATAAAATTAAAATTAAAAAAATAAATAAATTCTTTTTAAATTTTTGCATCTTTAAGTAACTCAATATAATAGATTAACTAATTTCATATTTCTTTAAGTATAAAAAAATTCAATACCTAAAGATACAAATATTAAATTTTTAATTAAGTTTCTTACTTTGATATCATTATTATATGAATAAAATTTTACACTAAAAATAATTTTCGATCATCAATGATTTAAAAAATAGATATTTATAAATTAATACTTACACTGTTGGTGTTTTTCTATTTAAAATTTATATGATATTTCAAAAAATTTCAAAAACTTACACCGTTGATATTTAAATGCATTAAAAATTAATTTCTAAAAAAATTCAAAATTTAAAAGAATTGAAAAAGAGTCCCTGACTTTGATATAAAAAATTACAAAAATTTTAAATAAAATTAAGTATTGATATATAGAAATTAAAAAAATTATAATTTATTTTTTGAAATTTAAATTTTAAAAAATTTAAAAAAAATTGGAGTCTCCAACCAGTGGCGATCGGGGACCCTTGAGCCTTAGGAGTGAAGAGAGAGAGAGAGGAGTGAATGGGCGGTAAAAATTTTAATCTCAACCATCAATGTATGAGAAATTGATCTCAACCATCAAAATGTATAGTCATTTGAGACAATTCAAAAATCGTTATGTTTTATTATATAGATGTATATAGATATGTGTGTTAATTTAGTTTAGTGTAAATTAATTTAGTGTTAATTTAATTTAGTTTAGTTTATGTATACAGATATGTGTGTTAATTTAGTGTATTTGATTATGTGTATGTGTGTATTTAATTGTGTATTTGATTATTCATTATGTACATTTGATTATGTGTATCCTATAGGGTGTAGTCCATTTATAGAGGAGATTTTATCGAATTTTCTCCAAAAATTATATTAAATAAAAAATATAATTAATTAAATATTTTTTAGCTATTTAATTAAATTTGTTGGAACTTAACCTTAGATTCCCGTTTGGTGACTTCCTCGATGGAGCGAGGAGATCACTGAATTGTCTAGTTGAACAGTCTGGAAATTTGGTGTCGTGTTGTGTGCCCAGCGAATACGCATTAATTTACTCATGCATGGTATGAAAATTCAGTAACATTTCATGTTGTTCTCCGGTTGCATATAGGAATATGTTTTGATTCATGCAATTGACTCAAATTGAGTTTAACTTGTATGAATCAGCACATAATCTTTATCGTGCATCTGGAGAACTGTGCTGAGATGCTGCCGAAATTTCGTATCGTGAGTAAATGCGTTTGCTAGTGGTCATATCATGATTCATTTCCGGATGGGATAGGTCCTAACCTTCAAATTTTAAGGAGTTGTTATAAGGAGTGGTTCAGTGGAATAATATTAAAACAACTCAAATAAAAAAATATTGTAATTATAATTTAGTAATTTTTTGTTATTTAATTACCACAGGAAAAAAATGCGATTAGATCGTCAGTGGATGTATATCAGGCGTAAGGAGGATGGTTATATTTCTACGGAATTTATTAAGGGTGTTGAGAAGTTTGTTAATTTTGCTAAGAGTCAACCAGAGTGGATGGATGGGAATAAGATTAAATGTCCTTGTAATCAACCAAAGTGTAGGAACACGGCTTTTCGTGACCAGGAAACCGTGACAAGTCACTTGCTCACCAAAGGTTTCGTACCGGGGTATTACGAGTGGACACTTCATGGGGAAGTTATTGCTACGGTAGATTCGGTCGATATGTCTTACTCAGCATCAACGCTTGAAGCAGAGCCAACCAACTTATTTGAGACTATGGTAATGGATGCTGCCGGGCCTGATTTCAATCTGAATATGGAGGAGGAACCTCCAAATCCGGAAGCTCAAGCATTCTATGACATGCTTAGTGCTGCAAAAAAAGAGTTATATCCTGGTTGTCGAAAGCATACGCAGTTGTCGCTTGTTGCTAGATTACTTAGCTTTAAGTCAGAGCACCATCTATCTGAGAGGGGATTTAATCAACTTTGTGAATTACTTAAGGAGGTTCTTCCTGAACCTAATACGGTTATTGATAATTTTTACAGTACTAAAAAACTGGTTCGAGGGTTGGGCCTTCCTGTTGAGAAAATTGATTGTTGTAGAAACAACTGTATGATTTTTTGGGGTGATGACAGTGATTTAACAGTCTGCAAGTTTTGTCATGAGAATCGGTACAAGCAAGTTCAGCAAGCTGACAGTAGCAAACGACAAAAAACTTGTGTTCCTCATAAGAAGATGCATTATTTTCCTTTAACGCCTCGGCTTCTGAGATTGTATGCATCCAATTCAACAGCAGCAGAAATGAGGTGGCATGCTGATCATGTGGTCGAAGATGGCGTCATGTGTCATCCATCGGATTCCCCTGCGTGGATTCATTTTAATGAGACTCATAGGGAATTTGCTGCCGAGAAAAGGAATGTCAGACTTGGTCTTTGTACTGATGGGTTTCAGCCGTTTGGTCAATCTGGGAAGCAATATTCTTGTTGGCCTGTCATTGTCACAGTGTATAATTTACCACCTTGGATGTGTATGAAGGATACAACAATGTTCTTAACGGTGCTAGTGCCAGGACCACAGAATCCTAAGGCAAAACTTGATGTTTTCTTACAACCCCTTATTGCAGAGTTGAAACATTTGTGGGATGTTGGTGTCCATGCATATGATATCTCATTGAAACAAAATTTTCAACTGAGAGCGGCTTTGATGTGGACCATTAGTGATTTTCCTGCATATTCAATGCTCTCGGGGTATAGCATGGCAGGAAAGCTGGCATGTCCTTATTGCACGATTCACTCGGAAGCATTTTACCTGTCAAAGAGTCGAAAGATTTCATGGTTTGACAACCATCGAAAATTCTTGCATCGAGATCATCTGTATCGACGGAATAGGTATGGATTTCGCAAAAATACTTTGGTAAAAAAAACACCACCTCCTATACTGTCTGGACCTGAGATACTTGTTTCCTTGGACGAGTTGGGTTTAGTGAAGGCGACAGAACCCAATGCTGCACAGACTAATGCGGATAACAGTCATGGTAGTGGTTGGAAGAGTAAGAGCATTTTTTGGGATTTGCCTTATTGGAAAACTCAACTTATTCGACACAACTTGGATGTTATGCATATAGAGAAAAACGTGTTCGAAAATGTGTTCAATACAGTGATGAATGTACCGGGCAAAACTAAGGACACGGTGAAGTCGAGAGAAGAGTTGAATCAATATTGTCGCCGCATTACTCAATCAACTTTTACTCTGAACAAGAAAGAAAAAGCTGTCCTGTGTGCATGGGTAAAAAATCTGAAATTTCCTGATGGGTATGTGTCGAACATGGCTAGATGTGTTGACACAAAGAAGCTTAAGTTGTTTGGCATGAAAAGCCACGACTGTCATGTGTTCATGCAAAGGTTGGTGCCCGTTGCATTTCGGGAATTACTACCGCAAAAAGTATGGGAGGCATTGACTGAGTTGAGTCTTTTCTTCAAAGATTTAACATCGACCACTATTAAAAGTGAGCACATGATGAAATTAGAGAACGACATCCCCATCACTTTGTGTAAGTTGGAGCTCATATTTCCTCCAAGCTTCTTTGACTCTATGGAGCATCTTCTAGTCCATTTGGCTTATGAAGCAAGGATAGCAGGTCCAGTTCAATATCGATGGATGTATCCGTTTGAAAGGTACTATTTATTAGATTGATAATTTTTTTTTCCTATTTTATAAGAAACATATTTATTTTGTAGTTCACTTATCTAATTACTATATACATTTTATATAGATACCTTGGAAAGTTGAAGAAAACAGTTAGAAATAAAGCTCGAGTGGAAGGCTCTATTTCTAATTCATACGTTGTGGAAGAAGCGTCATTGTTGTGTTCTCATTACTTTGAGGACCATGTTGTTACAAGGCATACACGAGTGCCGCGCAACGATGCTGGTGTTGTAAATGAAGGGGATGACCAGGAGGGGAAGTTATAATTTTCAAGCATTCTTGTCGACCATTTGGATGTAAAAAGTCACGAATGTTATTCGGTGAAGAATATGATGTTGCACACAGATATATTTTGATGAATTGTCCAGAAGTTGAACCGTATCTGCAGTAAGATTTTGCTAATTAATTGTTGTTAATTTCTAAATTATATTTAAATTGAATAGTCTAATGTAGTTATTTTCATTTTTCTTTTTAATTTTTCAAGAATTTATGATGCTGAGCTAAGGCAACGTAATCTCGGCATTGGCGACCACATCATTGAACAATTAACAAATAAGGAATTCCCTTCTTGGTTCCATAATTATGTGAGTTGATTAATTAAAATATTAATTTCATTCAATTTCTTATATAATTATTTCTTATATATCTGTCTTATTTAATAGGTTCGCGATCCTACGAATAATGTGACAAATTCATACATAAGGGATCTCGCAAAAGGACCTTTTAACACTGTTACAACGTACCCTGGCTGCTTTGTTAATGGATTTAAATTTCACACGATTAGCCATGGTTCGAATAAAGGCACTATGAATAATGGCATGTGCGTTAAAGGATCCAACTACGATGATCCCGAGAAGGACTATTATGGTCGGATAACAGAGATTATCGAGCTTGAGTATCCTTCAGTATCGTCATTCAAGAAAGTTGTATTGTTCAAGGGTGATTGGTTTATTCCAACTTTGAACGAGGGGGTGAAGATTCATCATGCATATAAGATCGTCGAGGTCAATGAAAAGAAGAAATGGAATACAAACGAGCAATTTGTATTAGCTTCTCAAGCGATTCAAGTATATTTTTGCGAATATCCAAGCTTGAGGCGTAATAAAAGCGATTGGTTGGTTGTAACAAAAGTCAAACCAAGGTTCATAGTAGAGGTTCCACAATCTTTTAATAATCAAGAGGCGACCCTTCCACGTGAAGCGTTGCCTTACCAAGAGGATGACGTGGAACTACACGATATCGCAGTTGATGATGCTCAAATCCTTGAGACGGTGAATGATGGTGACCACGCTGATTTAAATGATGAGTCAGTTATTGAATCAGAATTTGATGAAGCTCCAGAGTTGAATGATGAGCAAATTTTAAGATCTGATTCTGAAGATAAGTCTGAATCGTATGATGAGCAAGTCTTGCGATCAGACTCTGAATATGACTCTGAATCAGATGATGAACAAGTTCTTCAATTAGATTCTGATGACGACTTAGAATCTAATGACACAGATGTAGACTTATATGATAGTGATTAAAGGTGAATTTTATGATTTAAATACTTATGTTTAATTATTAATGATATTGATTTTGTTAATTGATTTATTTCATTATAGGTACTAGTTCACCTCCCGTGCGATGCACGAAAGTTCATATATATTGAATTTGTTTAAAATTAGTAACCTCACAATCATAAATTCTATCTACAGTCTACAAATTTCAAGAACTACACATTTTTCATAAACTAATAACTAATTTAACATATGATAAATATAAATAGTTTATACAAAATAATAAATAATATGACAACATATAATAAATTAGTAACATAAATAATTAAAATATAAAATATAATAAAATTTTCAAAAAAAACATGACAACATATGATAAATATAAATAGCCTATACAAATATTAATTTTGTCAAAATAACTTAAATAATTTATTTAAAATAATTCAATTTTACCTAAATAACTAATTTAACATAACCTACAAACTAATTATTTTTCAAAATTAAGTAATAACTTAAACATATATAAGATTTGTATTTTTTTTGCATGGTTCTGAAATTAATTAAGGGTTTTAGAATTTTGAATAGTGGCTTTATTGAGAGAGAATGAGAGGTAAATTATAGGAAATAAAATAAAAAATTAAATTTATTTTTTTAAAAAAATTACTTGGTAGTCGGTATTTGACGATATTACCTGATATCTCAAGATTTTTGTCGATTTAAAAAAATTTTATTTTTTTGTAATTTATTTTAATTAAAATTTTATGTTATTATTTAAAAATTAATAATATTGATTAGATCTTACTTCTTTATATACTAACATGTTTATACATTCTCCAAATACTATTTAATTATGAAAAAACTATCTACAGGTTTTAAGAACTACACGTTTTCCACAAACTTATATTTAATTAATGATTTATAAAAATTTTATTTTGGGTAAGAAAGAAAGAAATAAAATATAATAAAATATCGAAATAGAAAGTGGAAATGGGCGGGAAAAAATTTTGACGGCATTTTCGTTATAATATATATATAGATGACAGGTGTTAGAGGACGATATCGTGCAGGACGCAGTGGTTCTAGACCTAACTTGTCTGGGTCTACTGCTGCTTCCACCTCATCTACTGCAGCACCACATATTTCGGGAGATATTTCACCAGCCTCTCTCCCATCAGCATCTCCTGTTGCTACTCCTGCAGTTGCTTCTTCACCGACTCTTCCTGCAGAGTCACCAGTACATCCATCATCTCACTCGACGGCCAGTCATTTTACATCCGACCCATTACATGTTATAGAGCAAGATGGCGATGGGTAATTTTAATTTTTTTAATTTTTTTTTACATTATGACATGTATTAATTTTTATACTAATTATTATTATTTGTATACAGGAGCATTTTTTGTCGTACAATAAATATCTCCCATATTATATCGACAATCTTCAAGAAATGTCTTCATAAGGAAGGTCATGTTTGGAAAGAAGTGCCTTCAGAGATAAAGGGCATGTATTGGGATGAATTTGCGGTATTAAATTCAAATTAATAATATATATATATATTTCAACTATTAATGTAGAAATGTTTAAATTATTTAATCTTTTTTTGTTGTTTTATAGAAAAATTTTCAATGGGATCCTGCAATTGATGCATTAGTGAGAAGAGAGTGGGCACAAAAAGCAGCGAAACGATATATCGACAACATTCGTAAGTGGCATGCCAATGGAAAACCGATCTTTGTGCCAGATGATGTTTGGGATAGCTGGATGCAGAAATGGGAACAAGATGGAGCTTTCAAGAAACGGTCTACACAAGCATCGCTGAACCGTTTGAGTGAGACAGGTGGCCTTGGGGCTGGTCCTTCCCGTCATACTGGGGGTTCTATATCTTCAGCAGAGCATAAAAGACGAATGGTGAGAAATTTAATTTATTTAATTTGTTAATATTTAAAATTTTTTTTATTAACATGGTTAATTTTATATCATTTTTTTTTTTTAGACACATGAGTTTGGGAGAGAGCCTACACTGATTGAATTGTTTGAACGAACTCATTCTAAAAAATCTGAGGAAGGACAGATGGTGTATGTCGACAGACGTTCTTCGAGTGTCGCTGTAAGTATTTTTTAATTGTAAGTAATATCATTTTTATAATTAACATAAGTTTTAATATTCATAATTGATTTATTTTATTTTCTTCATTAAACTGTTGTAGGAAATGTATGGACAGTTGCTAGAGCAAGCAACTCAACCAAATGAAGGGTCTGAGGAGTCTCAGCAGCCAGATTGCGATCAGATATTCATCCAGGCTGCTGGGGGGAAAAATAAGAAGAAGAGGATTTACGGCACGGGATCTTTATCCCAATCAAAATTTTCTGACGTTGGCAGCTCATCCTCTGTCTCATCTGGTCTTAATGAAAACCCAGTTATACAAGAAATGACAGAGAAATTAAAAGTGCAGGCGGAGCAGATAAATTCGCAGGCGGAGCAGATTAATTCGCAGGCTCATGAGCTGAGCGATGTTCGACGACAGATGTTTGAGATGCGATTTTTGATTGAACAACTTACTGCATCTACTCGTGGTATTGTTCCTTCTTCTTCTTCTTCTCAGCCACAATCGACTCATCAACCTGACTCACCTAATGTTGATGATGATTTAGATGATTAGTTTTTGCAGTTATTTTTATGTAACCATTGGTATGTAACAGACAATTATATTAGCATGTAATAGACAATTATTAGTATCTTGTTTGAATATTAATTTTTATATAATTTGTTTAATAATTAATTATAAATAAATTTTAAAATTAAATAATTAAATTAAAATAAAATTAAAAAATGTATAACTTTTAGCGACGGAAAAAAATTGTGTCGCTAAAATTTAAAAAAAAAATTAATATATTGCGACGGAATAATTTCGTCGCAATAAATTTTAAATATATTTTTTAATTTTTTAATTTACTTCAGCGACGGAAAATTCCGTCGCTATAATTAATTTAATAAAATTCAAAAAATTCGTAGCGACGGAATTTTCCGTCGCTATAATTAATTTTAAAAAAAATTCAAAAAATATTAGTGACGGAATTTTTCGTCGCTATATTAATTGAATAAAAAAATTCTAAACAATTAGCGACGGAAAATTTTCGTCGATATAGTTAATTCAATAAAAAATTTAAAATATTATAAATTTCATAAAAAAATTCTAAAATATAGCGACGGAATTTTCCGTCGCTAAAAAGAAGAATTTTTTTTTAAAAAAATTGCGACGGATATTTCTGTCGCAGAATTTAAAAAAAATAAAAAATTCTTTTTTTTATTAGCGACGGAAAATTCCGTCGCTATATTTTAAATATTTTTTAAAAATAATAGCGATGGAATTTTCCGTCTCTAATAAAAAATAATAATTTTAATTTTTTAAAAAAAAATTGCGACGGAAATATCCGTCGCAATATTTTAAAAAAAAATACAGTTAGCGACGAAAATTTTCCGTCACTAATAAAAAAAATAATTTTAAATTTTTTTTTTAAAATATTGCGACGGAAATATTCCGTCGCAATTTTTTTAAAAAAACAATTAGCGACGGAAATATTTCCGTCGCTAAGACGTCACTAAAATAGCGACGAATCCGTCGCAAAGAAAATTTAGCGACGCAGACTTTAGCGACGGACAATTTCCGTCGCTAAAGATATTTTGCGACGGAATTTTGGATTTAGCGACGGAAATATTCCGTCGCTAAATCTCGGAATTCTTGTAGTGAAGTAACTCACTTTCCATTTGACTAAGACAGAGCATATATGAAGTCTATTCTTTAAACTTTGAAGCATTATCTATTATTGATATAGGATACTGCACATGATACTCTAATACATTTAAGCTCTTATTCCAATGAATTGCTTTAAAGCTCAATTATCACTCGATTGATAGCCTGATGAGATAGAATCTTAATAGCTTGACAATTTCTACATTTATCAAACACTTGAATGATTTTTCTTTCTAAGAAACAAACATCCAAATGTTAATTAAGTTCTTCAAATGTTATTTCATTAAATTTCAAAACATTGAGAACCTTAAGAGTTTGATACTAGATATCAAATATGCAATTTGAGCGCTATGAATAAAAAACGATCACACCCTAAGTAGAATAAACATTTACTCAAGAACTTTGATGTTTGATACATAAACATCAATTATTAATATGAAATGCAATGCTCTAAGATTTTGAGTAATGCTTCCACATAATTTGAACATTTAAGATATTTTCAAACCCCAAAATCGCTCTAAGTATCATGAGGTCTAAATGACACTCATGCATTATAGATATTAAGATATCCCTTAAAGTCCTAAAAGTAATAGACAAACCATGTTCAAAGATAAGCCTAGTGAGGTTCCTTGAGCATTCCATTAATTAAGAAGGCAACCTTATCACAACAAAGCACTAGAATTCATACTATTAACAAGACATGAGAGCTTTATGAGAGATAAATCATAAAGCTTGAATCAATATAGTTTTGCATAAAGCATTCACCATCAAAACATGCTTAACTGCAAGCTTAACAATTTCTAACAAAGAGACCTAATTGTAAGTGAAGAATTATCTCTAACCTGTTTTAAATAGAGCAAGATCTCTTCTCTGTATTAGGCGTTCTTTATCATGATGCTAAGCTTTCTTGCTCAATTATTGCTATTGCTTTACATATGACTTAGGCATCGAGATGACTTTCTTGACCAATCCTAGGGCAATCCCACCATTCCTTTTTGTAGAACATCAATTCAAGATTCCAAAGTTCAAGGGTTTCTCGCCACTTGGTATGTTTTCTTAAAAAGTTGTATATTAGTGACTAGTTATTTGCATTATCAGTATGTACAAATATTTTGACAAATATACAAAATGTATACACATACTTATTATTAATGAATAAGAAAAAAATATTTTAAAAAAATGAAATTATACAAATTAGATATATGAAATTTTATTTTGTAGTAAATATTTATGTTTGGAAGGTCCATATCCGATCCATTAATATATATATATATATATATAATTCAGCATGTGTTTTGTGTTAGAATATTTTCTGCCACTTTTAATACATGAGAATCAAAGGTCTCGTCGCTCTTGAAAACAGATTACGTCTCTCTTTCTATCTGAAAACTAATTCTATTTCTATGGACAGGAATGGATGCTCTAGGGTCCACAGGTAGACCGACCAGGTATTTCAATTCCATAAGTTTTGCTATCCTTTCTGAGTTTATCATGTAGTTATGTGATTTTGAAGCTAGTTTTAAGCAATTTGTTGTGAATTTTCTAATTTTAGTGATGCTGTACACATCCGATCGAGATCTAGGAGGTAGTTAATGACAGAAAGAGGGTATTACAGACTTTAAAGCTAATAAACCATTTGATTAATTGTGATGAAATTCAAACCACTTTCTTGTGAAGCCTGGGTGATGTGGTTGAGGGCATGGGACCAAACACAAAGCATCATAAGAAGAAATCTCAATTAAAAAGAATTCCTTGGAAGCTAAAGGTTTTGGTAGATTAGGAGAAATCATGTGTGATTTGCTTAATTAGGAGTGGAAAATCAGAAGAAGCTGAAGCATAAAAGGCAATAAACCCCAATAAAATGAATATTAAAAATATCATCTCTCCCTATTTATTCATTCATTTCCGTTTTTTCTCTTAGCTTTCAGCCATTTTGGCTTTAATTAAAGTATCCTAGTACATTTTCTTGACAAGTCTCAAACAATCCTTCTTACTGTTGAAAAAGAAATAGATAAGGTTGAACCTCAAATATATTATCCTAAAACTTAAAAATAAATAAATAAAGCATCCAAACATTGATAAAGGTGAGATAAGGATGGAAAGTTGCAAACTGTGGCATGTTGTCATCCAGACATTTGTTGAATAAACTAGAAAAAAAGTAGAATATTTTCTATAAAGTTGAAATAACATTGACAGGTTGATGATTCCCCAAAACATTTTTCTCACTCTCTTCTCAAAGAATATTTTACCAAAATATCAAGAAAAATAATATTTTTTTATTTATAATTTCCCATAAAAAGTAACGACATTTTGGGTTTGCTGCAACTAACTTTTTACGAATTTATTCAGGATGACTTGCATAGATGGATTGAATTAGACTAATAAAAGAATAGCAGATTTTATTTGAGAGTTTTCACTTAATGTGAATTTTAACTATAATTTAAATTTTAAACTGAGTTACCCCTTTTGGTCAATTTGGACTATGATTTCAAAACTGATTTTATGTTTTCCATGTTTTAATAACAAATAAAGTAAAAAAAGAAAAAGAAAAAAGGAATGCATGGTGTGCAAATTCAGATATCTATTTCTAAGGAATTGACGTAAATATAGTAAATAAAAAAAACATTAATCACAAGTCTCGCATTGATAAATAAGGTCAACTACCTAATTGGTTCTAGTATTTGGTCCATCTGATTTTCAAAAATATTATGCCATAATGGGTCAAACATCCGGAGCCAGCCTAACGAGTTTGAGAGTCTTAGGCGAAAACAATTGTTAAGACTTTCACTACAAAAAAATAGGTTTTTTGTGGCGATTTTCAAAACCATCGCAAAACATGGTATTTTGCGGCGGTTTTTCAACCGCCGCAAAATATATTTTTTACGGCGGTTTATCCAATATTTTGTGGCAGTTTCGAA
Source organism: Diospyros lotus (assembly GCF_014633365.1). Lineage (NCBI taxonomy): Eukaryota > Viridiplantae > Streptophyta > Magnoliopsida > Ericales > Ebenaceae > Diospyros > Diospyros lotus. The sequence continues at coordinate 34,057,948 of NC_068343.1, read as the reverse complement.
AAATCACCACAAAATTAATTAATTAAAATTATAAAATTAAATTTAGCGATGGTTTTAAAAAACCGTCGCTAAACTCAATAATAAAAAATTAAAAAATTAAATTTAGCGGCAGTTTCATCAAAACTGCCACAAAATTAAATAATAAAAAAAATCAAAAATTAAATTTCGCAGCGATTTTAGAACGGCTGCAAAATTCAATAATAAAAAAAATCAAAAAATAAATTTAGCGGCAGTTTTATGGAAATCGCCGCAAAATTTAATAATAAAAAAATTTAAATTTAGCGGCGATTTCGTTGAAACTGCTGCAAAATTAAATAATAAAAAAATCAAAAATTAAATTTCGCGACGATTTTTAAAACCACCATAAAATTAAATAATAAAAAAAATCAAAAATTAAATTTCGCGGCAAAATTCAATGATAAAAAAATCAAAAATTAAATTTAGTAATAAAAAAAATTCAATTAATAAAAAATTAAATTTAAAAAAAATTAATAATTTCAAAATTAAATTAAATTAAATTTTACAAAATAATCTGATATATTTTTTATTTTTTAATCAATTAATTTATTTAATTTCATTCAATTAAATTAAATAATTTATTTATTTTAAATTAATTAATCAATTAATTTATTTTATTTAATTAATTGGTTTAATACATTTTAAGTTCAATTAATTAAGTTAATATGTTAACTCTTTTTTAGGTGTTTTGAGAGTTCAATTAATTATTTTAATTTAATTCAATTCAATTAAAAATAAAATTATTTTTTTATTTTATTTTATTTGGGGCTAAGTGTAATTTGAAAAACTTTAGTTTGTGGGTGCAAAGTGAATTCTGAAAAATAGTGCTTCGAGTGCTTTATAATTAATATGCGTGAGTATATTACAAAGTGGCTTTGCAGATCAGCTGGCTTCGTGCACGCACGCGCATAGGGGTGGTCACGGGATCGAAACTTGGGGATTACAATTGCTGGAATTTATTCCGCGCGGTGGGCGGGCTCACGCATGGCTAGGGGTCGCGACACGGGGGGCTGGCGCGCGGGCGCGCGCTTGTTTTTGACTTGCATGTGGCAAATAGCGGCGATTTCAAAACCGCTGCAAAAAATTAAAAAAAATCGTCGTTAAATTATTTTTGATAATTAAATTTAATATTAAATTAAATAATTTAATATTAAATTCAATTAAATTTAGCGGCGGTTTTAAAACCGCCGCTAAATTTAAAAAACCACCACTAAAAATAGCACTTAGCGGCGGTTATACCAGCGGTTGATAAAAACCGCCGCTAAATGCCAAAAAAATCGCCGCTAAAAATCATTTTTTTGGTAGTGTTTCTCAAGAGTATTAATTTATTTTTAAAAAATAAAAAATAATACACTTTTTTCAAAAACAAATCATTTTACTAAATTAAAAAAGAAAAAAAAGTTAAAGTTCAATCAACTATAAAATATAATAATCTCTTAATGATAGTGAATTTTTAACTAAAATATAATGTATCAAAATAATAATAAAAAAACCAAACAACCTACTATAATAAACGAAAAAGAACAAAATTAATTTTTGTTAAAACTCTAAGAAAGTTTGTGCAAGTCGAGCAAAAAATTATACATTCCTGACTTTTTAATTTTTATTGGGAAGGAAGACCCAAGCTTTAGGTTTAGATTATATATATATATATTGTATTTTAATTTTTTAATAAAATATTTATTATTAAAAAATAAAATATACATATATAAATTATGAATTTTTTTACTTTGGGGCCTTCTTACTATTGGGGGCCTTAGGCTACAACTTGTTTGGCTTAACAGACAGGTGGGCTCTGCAAACATCTACTCTGGCACGTACTCTCAAGGCATCTGACTGGGCCAACATTTCGAGAAGTTGTCTTGAGATTATCCGAGACACGTTCCCAGAATTACTCGAGATGGTTCGGGCATTGTCCCTAAAACCACATTAGGTATGGGACATTGTCCCGCATAACTCTAACTTGCGCAGAACCAAGAACATAATAGTACAACTAGATTTCACAATTAACTCTCAGATTGAAAATAATTGGATTGTAATTAGGCTAATACTGTAAGCGCCTAATTGCTCTCAATTTCTAGCTTAGACAAGCTCTGATCATTATAGCGTCCCCATCACCAGAAACCCCACATACGAGGAATCCGAGAGGAATCCTTCAAAAAAGATGGCATATATGCAAAACCCAATTAGAAGCGTCACACGTGTTTCTTGTTATTAACAATGGAAGCTAAACTCATACATCATTACTCATAGTTATATACATAGTAAGGTCCACATACCCACCATATCCCCTCAGGGGTACAACCTAGAACATAAACAAAATATAACTTAGTAATACACATCTCAAAAACACCCCCCAAAGACTTTTTAACAAAATTAAGCTTGCCACTGAAGTTTTCCTAATTTCTCCCAAAATTCTCACATTTCACTCAAGCATTTCCTCCTATATATATAAGCTAAGGAGAAAGAATAATGTAGAAGCAACATGGGGCAAGTAGGTATCAAGATCTAGTGGAAAAAATGAGTTTGGACATGTGGCAGGGGGTAGCTGGGGCTAGTATCCGCGTAGCCCTATGACAGGGCCACACAGGGACCTGCGTGGCACGCGACCACACGCATACAGCCCACATGGCCTCGAGCACTCGCATGGGTGCCGAACGATGCCCTGAAACGATGTCGTTTTAGCGCCTGGCTGGGTTAAAAAACCCCAGCCATTTTCCCTTACTGGCCACGGGTCTCGATCTCGCGACCTCCAGTTCCCCTTTTGCACGCATGACCATCTAGTTTACAAGCTCCCTTGATTAATCTTCTACACAACTTATATTTAAGGTGGTTCAACCCCACTTTTTGAAATTGCACTTAACCCCAAAATTTTTGAACAATTGCTAAAACTCTCTCGACTATAAATTTAATTTTTTTTTTAATAAATTTATATTAAATAAACGAGTCAATACAAATCCTCCATTTCTTAAAAGAATTTGGTCCTCCAAATTCATATCTGATTATTTAAACAACTAAGGGAAAGAACGCTTCATTTCTTCTTCTAACTCCCATGTGGCTTCTTCCGGACCATGATGTTGCCATTGGACCTTCACATAAGGAATAGATCGATGTCTCAACACTCGCTCTTTTCATTCCAAAATAACCACTTGCACTTCCTCATATGACGCATCTTCCTTGACCCCAAAAGTTTGATAATCAATAATATGATAAGCGTTTGACACGTACTTTCACAGCATAGACACATGAAATACGTTTTGAACATTGGCTAATAGTGGAGGTAAAACTAGCCGGTAGGCTAAGGATCTTACTCGCTCCAATATCTCGAATGGTCCTACATATCGAGGACTGAGTTTTCCTGAGATCCCAAATCTTTGCATGCCTTTTACAAGCATTACCTTTAGCCATACATGATCCCCAATAACAAACTCAAGGTCACATCGTCGTCTATCAACATAACATTTTTGCCTATCTTGGGCTGCCTTCATTTGGACTCTGATGAGTTGGATCTTCTTAGAGGTCTGCTCTATTATTTTTGGACCAAGTAAAGTTCTGTCTCTTGCTTCTTCCCAACAAATGGGTGATCTACAAGTCCTACGATAGAGTGCCTCATATGGTGGCATCCCAATATTGGAATGAAAACTATTATTATAGGCGAATTCCACTAATGGAAAATGATCATCCCAGATACCGTAAAAATCAAGCACGCAAGCTCTCAACATATCCTCTAAGGTCCAAATAGTTTGTTCTGTCTTCCCGTCTGTTTGCAGATGGAATGCAATACTAAACTTTAATTGGGTCCCCAAAGTTTCATATAAGTCCCCCCAGAATCGAGAAGTAAATATGGGGTCACAATCCGATATAATACTGGCTGGGACTTCTTGCAACTTTACTATCTCCTCAATATATAGCTTAGCCAACTGATTTAAGGGAAATGTCTTCTTAATTGGCAGGAAGTGGGTTGACTTCGTTAATCGATCTACTATTACCCATAATGCATCATGCCCATTTGATGTTCTAGGCAACCCCGTGATAAAATCCATAGCAATGTAATCCCACTTATTGGACGTGCTTCCCATTTTCTCTTCTTATTACCCATTCCTCTTTGCACCCCTTGTCCATTCCTTATTTCAGTCTTGTCTCGCTCAATGGCGTAAGCTCTTTGTACCATAGTAGAGTAATTTAGAATTCTTACTCTAGCTAGTACATGTCGGATGTCAGCTCGTAAACCCCTCTAGAATTTCGTCGCTTTCCTCGCTTCAGTCGACACCAATTCTGGGGTAAATCTAGCTGAAGAAATGAACTCGATTTCATACTGGGCCACTATCTTCTTTCCTTGCACTAACTCAATAAACTCATATGTCTTCTGCTCTCGAATCCATTCAGGGAAGAATTGCTCATTGAACGCTTCTTAAAACTTTGCCCATGATGGTTCCCTGCCAATATACCTTTGATGGGCTATTTCCCACCACCTTTCGGGTCGAAGTGCCATAAAATTCTTTAACAATTGACCTCCTACATTGCTCTCAATCCCTTGAACCACTGGATTGGAGACTTGACCATGATTATTCTTGGCCTCCCGCGATACTTGTTCTTACCCCTGATCTTGCCTCAATTGGTTGGCAGCAAGCATCTCAATCGTCCTCTATATTCTTGCTAAACGTCTTGCACCTCATCCATTTCTTGTCATAACCCTCCACTAGACTCTCCCGAAGTCTCGAGCACAGGTGCAGGTATGGGTGAAGGTTGGCTGCGGCCTTGGCTCCGAGTCGATGGCCTTCCTCGACTAGCACTCATCTTCCTACAGAACTACCATATTAGATTCGAATTCTTACTCAGTCTCACATTTATTTTCTAAAAGTACCCTTAACTCTATCAACATTCCTATGTATACTAAGACTCATTCCAAACCTTGCTCTGACACCACCAAATTGTAAACGCTCTAATTGCTCTCAATTTCTCACTTAGACAAGCTCTGATCATTATAGGGTCCCCATCACCAGAAACCCTGCATACAATGAGTCCGAGAGGGATCCGTAAAAAATGATGACATATATGCAAAACCTAATTAGAAGCGTCACAAATATTCCTTGCTATTAACAATGGAAGCCAAACTCATACATCATTACTCATAGCCAAATACATATTAGGGTCCACATACCCACCATATCCCCTTAAGGGTACAACCTAGAATATAAACAAGAAGTAACTTAGTAATACACATCTCAAAAACACCCCCCAAGGACCTTTCGGCTGAGACGGCTCTGTACACACATCTACCGAATGGCTCCAACTTCACTTAACTTACCCACTTCTTTAGCCTAACCTTTACCTGGAATGATGCAAGTAAATATGAGCCATAAGGCCCAACAAGTATAACAAAAAGAAAGTGAGCATGAGAATCATGGGTATCGAGAAACAATAAGAGTCATGAATAACATTTATGGAACTCACGCCACACCTCTTTACATCACCTTACATGATAACAAGATGAAACATGCATTCATGCTCATATGAAATCTTTTAAAATCGTAACCATGGGACCGAAGTCCATCCCTGAACCGAAGCTTTCTCTGTGAATATATCCTGCAAACTAGTCCGTTGCGCGCATTATGAAGCCTTTACACATTTTAAAACCAGTTTCATGTACATGCTCTATGCATCATCACAACTTTGCAAATTATAATGACCTATCACATATAACCGACATAAGATTACTCGAGGCAACATACATGAGAGAACATCACCCATGCAAGATAACATCAAACCCTTGCATGTCCTCAATAAAGCATCATTTCCAAAGGAAGATGGGGTGATACAAACCCTATTTAGGATTTTGAAGAAGATTAACAAGGCTTTAAGGAAGCACATCGAACTTTAAGGAGCAAGCTTACTGGATGAAAATAGAACTTGCAAGAAAAGGAAAGAACTTACAATTTAGAAAATTAAGAAATAGGAACTTGCGAAAACAGGAAGAGAACTTGTCTTAAATATTTTCCTTTAACTCTTGTGATGCACCGGGGTCACCGACATCGCAACTTAATCCTTTTCTTAACAAAACTAAGCTTGCCACCAAAGTTTTCTCAATTTCTCCCAAAATTCTCACATTTCACTCAAGCATTTCCTCCTATATATAAAGGCTAAGGAGAAAGAATAATGTAGAAGCATCGTGCTACCATTTTCCCTTGTTGGTCTCGATCCCGTGACCTCCGATTCCCCCTTTGCGCACGCGACCATCTCACTTACATGCTCCCTTGATTAATCTTCCGCGCAACTTATATTTAAGGTGATTCAACCCATGTTTCTAAAATTACAGTGAACCCCAATATTTTTGAATAATTGCTAAAACTCCCTCGACCATAAATTTATATTTTTTTCCTAATAAATTTACATTAAATAAATAGGTCGTTACAAATACAATTAATTAATTATGTCATAGTCTTGTTGTTATGTCTTTAACTAATTAATCCTTTTGTTATCATTAGTTAGGATAAATTTAAATTTAATTTGTAATTAGGCCAATGCAATTGAATCCGGTCAAACAGGTTTGGTTAAATACAATTTGTTTGGTCTTTGTAATTTTGGTCCTTGACATTTGGGTTAAGCATGAATTGTGAGGGAGAAGGAGAAGTGGTCTACCGATCTCAAAGAAATTAAAAAGTGAGATGTGTAGCAGCCATTTCAATTTCAACCAATAAAACTTGATATGGTGGATTCGATGGTGATTATTTTTTGTCTAAAAGATAAAAGATAATATATATATATCAGGTTTTATTCTTGATTATAATAAGGGCTTCAATTGGTGATTGTAATTTATGGGAATTTTTTTTTCTTTCCACTATATTTAAGCATTATCCTTGATATATATAAACCTTTAGGGTTGGAAATTTTAGAATTCCTCTACACTTGTTTTTACCAATTTGATAGAGAATAGTTTATTATCTTCTAGATTCACTTTGGTCCTATTTCTTTTGTGATTGACTATATATTTTTTAGAAAGACCTCATTATTTTTGTATAGAGAATTAGATCCATAGTTGAATAATAATTCAATATGTCAATACACGATATATCGTGTATGCTCAGTTGCTAGTGTATATTTATCTTTTAATCTTTTTTTTTTTTTTTTTGTCTTATGCCTTAGTTACGATCATTCTATTTTCTTTTTTCTCTATCCAAATCGCTCTTTGTGATTGTCTCTTCCCTTGCTCGAGTTATTTTCTCTTAAGAAAGTGAAACTAAGACTATTTGCAAGTCATCATTTGCTTGCGTGCACATCTAAAGAAAGATGATCGTTGAATCCTAAAAGGTACATTGTCAAGCCCAATACATTGAGAAATTTTCTCCAAGTCTTAGAAATGTCTCTTATGGATAATGTTATGCATGCCTTAATTGTGATTCTGCTGTTGATGTCGAGATTTTATTATTCAGGTCACGTTTAAAGGCTCATCGGGTTTCTAAAATTTTTAAAGGTATTCTCATTACTTTTTACTACCTTAATATCATGCATATAGTTTGTGCATCTCACATAAGGTAAATGATTATGTCATTTGTTCTATGCTAGCTAAACACACTATTTAAAACAAAATATACTTGATTGTTGTAATTCTGACCAGAAATTCAAATTCACATGTGATTGGATTTTCTAATTTAACCGTCATTAGGATTTTGAATTTAACGGTGATTAGAATGTTGTCAAATTCGATTTTGACTAGAATTTATCTCATCTGGAGGAATATTCTCATGAATAATCTTCTGATCAGGATATAATTTTATGTGTACGTCCATAGATTATCTTAGGTCTATAACTAGGTGCCCAATACCATGGAATTAGTATGGCATAACACCCCCTGCCCCAAGCTACCCTATTAAAGGGCAACCTAGAAGAGTGGGTGTTAGAGAACATAAAAGAATCAACACCTGGTCACAAGCATGCATACATCTTACATCCCTCAAACTCAAACCCAAAATAAATGACTTCAAGGGTTACAGGCACAACTTTTCTTTAAGTTACATTAGACACAAAATAAAGTCTATACATCAATCAGCATATCTCTTTCAAGATCTTTTAGATCAAGAGGGGAACCGCACGCACACGTCTACCCATCCTTCTTGCTCGACTCCTCGCCTGCAACTTCTTTACCTTTACCTAGAATGGTGGAGAGTATACAGTGAGCTACAAAGCTCAACAAGTATAAGAATAGAAAAACAAGCATAACAGATGATAACGTGATGGAAGTATGGTGGGTCGTGACTAGTATACATTGGTAGGGATGGCAGATTATAACACATGGACCATTCACCCACCCATGGGGATAATGTTATGCATAGCACACACATAAAAGCCAGTAAACACATAACTGGCCAACGACCCCACATAACAATATAAAATGCATCATAATACATATCGACCTGTAGTCTATAGTTGATACCTACAACCAAAGAAACTATGATATCATATGGACCATAGGTCCTATCTCATATACTAGGTTATAGCCATATACATACATATATATATATAAATATAATCTCACCCATGGTCGTCACCTATGGGCGCGCCCCTCAATCGTCATCGCAAGAGTGTATCTCCAGTCAGGCATACTTAGGCCCACCGATCTTGGGGGATATATCCCGACGGTACACAACCTCAACGCGTAACATCTCATTCCATGTCTTTCCAATGCATATGCAACACATAGGGTGGCCACAAACAAATTGCATGTGTAACAATGATAATAGGGTATGCTCATGCTCACTTATCAAATGCAGTGGTGACAATTATACCAAGTCATGCTATGATGCACAATTTCCACAGTTCTAAGACATGCTATTACAATGAGTAAAAATCCCAATTTAAAGATAGTTTCAGTTTATGCACATGATAGTTACCCCAGCAAGGTGCTCCCAAGTATTAATTCCTTACTTAAGCTTTAAGATGGCATTCAAGCACTTTGGGTACATGAGACTGTAACAGGGCATGGAGAAAAGCCAATCATCCCATGCAAAATTCCAATCAATACACCATTCCTTAGGAATAGTGGGAGAGAACAAACCCCCACATGGCTGTTAAACATCTCTTGAGGTTCGGTTCCATAAAAACATAAGAACATAACAGTATGTGACTCACCACCTAATAAGTGTTTCTACATGAGTTTACCCTAGTTGTTGAACTCTAATCATCATAACAGTGCCTCAATATATCACCTAGCCTTCCCCCTATCACTCCAGACTCAACCAACAAAACTCCATCCCTGTTCTCAGACTCCATTACTAAGCTCAAAGGTAATAAATATTCCCAAGAAAAGAAAGGAAGGGAAGAAGGCTTTCCTTTTTGAGGTTTCTGTGATGCTTAACAAGCGTTAGGGATCCTTGGACGATAGGGTTTTGGCTTGCTGCTGAAGAGAAGAACGAGGATTGAAGAAGAATAGAGAGCTAGGAGCAAAGCTCGAGTTTATCTGCTAATTCCCTTTCTAATATTTCCCTCTCAATTTCTTTCTTTTATATTTTCCCCATAAGTCATCTTTATCCATCCGATTATCTCCCAAATTCTCTATTTTTTTATATCCTAATTCTAGAATTTTCTATGCATTTCCAGAGCTAATGAGGTATCGGGCGATATATATATATATATATATATTTGAATAATTGTGAGAGACATTCGGATGAAAATTTCAAGCATTGTGAGAGCCATTTGGATGAAACAACGAACCATTTGAATGGTTCACTTAATTTTACACTGCCTCATTCGAATGGAAGGGTGGTTCATTCGGATGGAAGGGTTTAATTTACTAAAAATGAATTCTAGGTAGTTTTGACACCTCTTCGAATTTTGGGCATAACTCTCTCGTTCGAACTCCAATTGAGGTGATTTAAAATGATATAAAACAACAAGAGATATATCTACAACTTTTATGTTTTAATTTTTAAGAAATTCGGACTTCAACACAATCGAAATTGGGTTGCAATGAAAAAAACGCACCTAAGAAAATAGGCCATTCGAATGGATCACCCCTCATTTAAATAACTCACACCCCATTTGAATGGTATTCACTATAGCATTCGACTGGGGTTGCTAGGCTTAAGGCATTCGCATGGCTTGGCTCTCATTCGAATGGTGCTTGCTCCATTCGAATATCTAGCCCCACACATTCAGATGTCTCTTAATAAACCCTCCTAACCTTTGACCACTCATCCTAAATCTCCCAAAATACTTACATACACACTCACACCACACCGAAACCCAAGCTAATTTAACAAATAATTCTACCCACGAGCCACAAAATAAGACAAAGTTATTCATTAATATCAGCCCCCATCTTCGGGTCGTTACATATGGTAATATCACTTTTGTTGTAACAATATTTGTTTAGTGATATTTTGTTTTTTCTGCCCATGATTTTTCTCGATTTGGATTTTCTACATAAAATTTTGTAGTCGTCTGTGTGATTGATGGTTTGATTGTAATTTGTTTTTTAAGCAAATTTCATAACAAATTGGTATTAGAGCCATTGGATTAAACCATTAACATTTGGCAAATCTCTACCGTTGGATCTGCACTTCTTTATCATTGTTTACAATTAGGGTTTTCTTACTTGGTTGCCATCATCGACCACCACCACCGTTCAACTAGTATCATAGCTTCTGCCATCACGATTGTAAGCCACCATTGCCTTTTGGCTTGCAGCTATGGTCGACTTTGTTCTCTACATTGGCCACCATTGTTGCCTTTACTTTGTCGACCATGACTATTGGCTATCCCCCATCATTGATCTAGCCATTGCCGTTGATCTTTATGCCTCTTGCCTTTGTCGTCGTCCACCACGTTACTATCCGTTGTTAGCTGTTCATTGTTCACGATGTTGCTTATCACGATAGTCGGCTCTATTTTTCTCCAAGCACTTAGCCATCACCATTGAATGCCACAATCAACCATTCGTCTTCCCATAGATAGCCTTTTCTGCTTTTTGATCGATTACCAACGATCGCCTCTACATCGTCCGCCCCTACTCCATATTAAGTTATGCCATTGTCGTCAATCAATGACTCCTTGTCTGCCAGTGACATCACTGCCGCCACTACCTCTAGTCATTTAGGTTGCCTTGTTTTGTTGCTTTTGTCCAGCATCGACGATCATAGATCTCCCCATTCCAATTGCCTTGCCTTTCAATGGATGCCTCGCCTTGCCTTTGATGACCATTGAACCTCTTTGCTTTTGCCGTTGTTGGCTGTTTCAGCCAACCTAGATCTAGTTCAAATCTAACCCTACCTCATTAGCCTACTCTAAATCCAACAAATCTTGATCAGTTTGTTTACCCAAATCCAATATTATATGGAGTTATTTGATTTTTATAATGGCAATCTTGAAGTATGATATTCTATTATTGGATCAAAATATTAGATTTTCACCATGGCAGGTTAAGATGTGTGCAATTTTTGTATAGATGGGTTAAAATGAAGGTGGAGTCATTAAGGTGAACTTTTATTGGTGAATGCAGCGTCATTAAGGTCAGTAAAGATAAGTTAAGTCTGATCTTGTTAACTATATTTTGAGCATAGCTAAAGATATCTACTACAATGAGCGTTGTTTGGATTTGGTTGGTATTTCCTAGCGTGTGGATTTTGTTGGTATTTGTCAAGGAGATTAATTCTTCGTGATTTTGTTGGAAAAAAGAATTATGAATAATTTCATATTTGAATTTCATGTCAAGGTGGAGCTTGTTATAATTGTGACCCATAATTCAAATTCGCCTATGATTAGGTTTCCTAATTTGATTGTGATTAGGATTTTAGATTTGACGGTGATTAAGATGTTATCAAATTCGATTTTGATTGGGATTTAACTCATATGGAGAAATATCCTCTTGACTCATTTTCTTATCAGAATAGAATTCATGTTTAAATCTACAAATGATTTTAGATCTATAAATAGGTTTCCAATACCCTTAAATTAGTGTAACTATATCACTTTTGTAGTAGCAATATCTGATTAATGATATTTTATTCCTTCTGCTCGTGATTTTTTACAATTTAGGTTTTTCACGTTAAATTTTGTGTTCCTTTGCGTGGTTAATGGTTTGATTGTGATTCATTTTTTCATCCAAAATCCTAACACTGACGTATACCAATCTATAAAGTAAAAAATATATCATCTCCTTATGAACAATATCGTTAATACAAAGATGTATCTAGAGGAGTAAATAACCACCATTAAATTTTATAAAATACCCAAAATAGCCCCAATCTCTCTCAAATCTTTCTTCCTTTCTTTCCGCTATCTCTTTTTTTCTTTCTCTTTCTCTCTCTAACAACTTCTCTTATTTGGTAATGGTGGTGGTTCCCTTTTTCTCCCTTCTTTTTATGTGATTTTTTCCTTGGTTGGGTTGAGCAAGAACCCAACAATGGCATTGTTTGTTTTCAATAATGATGGTTATGATTGTGGGTGTAAGGCTAGTAAATGATTATGTTAACTTTTCTATCTATTAGTCATCTTTGTTGTTATTTTACCTTATCACTTGTTTGTCTCTTTCTTTTTCTTTTTCTTTTTCCTTTTTATTTATATAGAGGCACCTCTTGTTAGTTTCCATGGAAAGGAAATTAATGGTTGTTGGATGTTTGGAGTTAAATTAAAGTTCCACTTGATTATTATTGGAGTGAAATTCTTCTTATTTTTTTGTTGCCTTGTTCATTTTAAGAGTGAAATGAATGAAGGTTTATTTATAGATAAAAGAAGAAATGGATGAAGGTTTGGAGTGAAGAATTGCAAGCATAATCTTGCTTTTGAATAATGAAACTTTCCTAGTAGAGCTTAAACAAACCTTCTTTACATGCTCGATCTATAACAAATATTGTCTTGGATTTGAGATTAGCCATAGTAGGGTTGGAACACACCTTGCTAAATCTAGGGTTAGTTGAACCTAACATCCAATGTTGGATGGGTTCATAATGAAGCCACTCTCTCCCTACTTCAATCTATCTTTGTCTCACTTTTTATATTTCTCTCCAACCTAGATTTGGCTTTAGCTAGGATGTTGAATCCAAGATGGCCTTTAGTTGACAAGTGTTTTCTTAATTATTTGTTAATTAGATAGAAAGGGAGATGAGAGAGAAAAGTAAAGTTAAAACTGTCTATTTAAATCTTTAAGTTTCTACCAATAATAGGGGTGTTACAATGAATATTTGAAAATTGAAGGGTGATTTTTGTAAGCCAGCCTTACTTTAGTTAGGTGTAGTTAGTGTAATTTACTTTTTATTATATCTATATATGCAACTGCATTTTATTCTATTTTATTTTATTTTTATAAATCATTACTCCAAAAGTTGCATATATAATGGGAGGATATGAGCTTTGAAGTAAATAATCCTTTCAAATGGAAGAATGATATCGACTAAAAGAAAAGGAATCCAACAAGTTGGAAAAATCTTGGCCATAGTTTCTAACAAAATAATAAATATATGTAATATAGGAATTATGATCAGAATCTAACCAAAGTAATAGTGGGGCCAAAATGTTCTTGGCCATAGTTTATTTTCCTTTTTTTTTTTCCCATTTTCAGTTAATATATGTAATATATGAATTATCACACCTCATAAATATACTCCAATCTCTTAGCAAAGATAATAATAATAATAAAAATAATATTAAAAAGTATACTAACATCCAGGGAAAGAAGTATAGAGAAGAGAAAGACCAAATGATGCAATAGTAATTATCAACGTTTGTTAGAAAATGAATTTTTTTTTTTTCTGATTAGTCAATATTTTGTTATGAGATAAGGATTTTGAAAACATAAAAGATGAGATGAAATCTTGGGTAGCTTTCAAAGATCAAGATAGCTTGGAATAATTTGACCAAAATGAGCCAAGAATTGCATATAAATTGAAGTTGGTATTGCCTCCATGTCCAAGGTTATAGTACTTCTCCTTCACCTTTCCCGCATACAGTGGATGTATTAATATTTATCTTGATCCATTTTTCATAGCTAGAGTATGCCTCACATTAATGTGGACAAGGCCCTAAAGCTGATGTGACTCGACGCTTCACTGAAGCTGATGTGAGGGCCATTTTGAAGAGAAATGACAAGAACAATGACAACCTGCTGGATTGGGACGAGATCAGTCAGGTCTTCAAAGAACTTGGCGCGATGTGCCCACCTTATAGAACCTGGCGCGGCATCCGTTATGCGGATAGGGATGGAGATGGAAAGATTAGTGAGGCTGAGCTCAAACCCCTCATCGATTACATTCTCTCTAAGAAGTATTCCCCTAGAACCTAGTCTTGGTTATTATGATAACTATCACTACAACAGGATCTGTTTCACCAATTATATATTTAGCCGTACGGTTGCATCTAATATATATATGTATGTGATCTGTCCATATGTTAACTGGCTATGTACCTCTTTGAAAGTGGAAAACAGCTAGCAACGAGAAGAGGTGGAGTTGGGTGGAGTTGTATGTTCAAGTAAGATTTCATACGACCACATGTGAGTATGAATAAAGTAATCTATTATGTGTCCCGTGATGTTGATTTAGTAGTTGTATCTATCGCATGGATGCAATCACTCAAATCAAAATGTTTCTTAGTTTCTTATCAACATTTGGACCTACTTGTGATCATTGTGAGCTCATCAATTAAAATTGGTATTAGTGTGAAGAGAAATTGAGCTCATCAAAGTAACATTTCAATATGCTAATTAAGAGTCTCATCATCTTGCTTATTTTGGTTTTAAAACTATTACTTGCATAGTCCTACTTGAGTGTGCTCATCGTGAGGCCTTTACCCTTGAGAGAACCATATTTGAAGCTTTTGTCGAATTCTATAAATTCTTTGTCTTTTTTTTTTTTTTTTGTGTTTTGGGGCTTTATTTTGGTTTTCAAATAACAATAGTATAAGGTACTCAAAAGTAAAGTTTATTCTATGAGTTTCAGATAAAGGAAAAAAGAAAGCACATATTCCCCAAAGCAATAAACAAATTAAACCATAAATTTTAACAAATTAAAGATTTTGTTTTTCAGAGTAGAAATGATTACAAAATTTTTTATTTATTTAAAAATAATACTGAGGTTCTAATCTAAATCAGTATGAACACTCTCTCTAAATTAATTTTACATATTGAATAAAATTATGCTTAATTGATCTAATTTGGACCTAATTGTCAAAATTAAAAAGATTGGATAAAATTCTAAATTCATGAAAAAAATTAGATTATTTTTATGATTAGACCTTCAGTTTGTCTTGCTAACTAGCCAAATGTTGAATATGAATATTTATTTTTATTAGTTAATATTGATTTTCTTTACTAATTATTGACCTAGTTTACTAAACTAAATAGTAAAGAGCAAGCCAATAAACCATGTTTCATTGTTTTCAATGAAATTGATAGAGAAAACTAAAAACCTTAAAAGATTACTTAGTTGACCCAAGAAAATTAGGGTGAGAATGAACTTAAAAAATGAGATAAAGTGTAGAAGGAAAGAAAAAAAGAAGCCAAGCTAACAACTTTGTAAGGCTCCAAATTTTTCCCAATTACTTACAACAGCGAAAATATATACTTAGAACATACATTTAAATTAAAACATAATAGCTATTATAATATTTTATCCACATTGAACATTTAGGGTGTGTTTGATTGTATTACTTAGAATTTAATTCTAGGTAATATTGCCTAGAAAATAAAAACCACCTCACCCCCTTAAAAAATGAATTTCATGGAAAGAACATTTAAATGCTTGTATCATACATATTTTTTCATAAAAAAATTAAGAGTGTTTGATTGTTTTCATAGAAAAAATATACATTTTTTATAGTAAATGTGTGTAATCAAACACACTTTTAAAGATAATTTAGACCCTCATAATTCCGCAAACTCTCAATCACTTTTCAATTTAAAAAATATAATAAATTTAATATCTTCTATTAAATTTTTTAAAGACACAAATTCTCAATAAATCATAAAAATTATAGGAATTCATTCATTTTTCTAAAATACTGAGTCGTTACAACTTTGTTCTACTGCCTCGTCTCATAAGTTTTCTAATCTCAACCTTAGAACTTAAGGAAGAAAAGGAAAAGAAGGAAAATTTCCTGCCTACATTTTGTTGAACTTCAAGCCATCTTCTTCTTCCTTACATTCAATTTTAATTGATATATGCATATATATATATATACACTTTTTATTTTGGATTACACTAGTGAAAAGAGAGGTTCGTTGGAGTGATTCTATTGCACATGAATCTTCAAAGAAATTGCTATATATTGGAGGAGAACACTTTAAAATCCAATGTAGAAGAGGGCTTTTTTGCTCTTAAGGGAGCACATTAATAATTACTACAAGAAAAATGGGTTTTAACGATGAGAAAATCAATTGTTAAAAGTTGATTTCCGGTCGTTAAAAAGTTTTAACAACGGAAATTTTCCTGTCGTCGATCGTCGTTATTGCCTCCGAGGATAAAAGTCTTTAACGACGGGAATGATAAACCCATCGTTAATTGTATTAGCGACCGTATGATTCCCGTTGTTAAAAATAATTATTAACTACCAAATTATAACCCAATAACGACAATATTTTCCATCGTTAATAGTCTAAACAATTAGCGACGGTATGATTCCTGTAGTTAAAAATAACTTTTTAGTTATCAAAACACAAACCAATAACAACAATATTTTCTCTCGTTAATAATGTGAACAATTAGCGATGGTATGATTCCTATCGTTAAAAAAATAATTTTTTTAATTTTTTAATTTTTGTTAATAGTATGAAAACAATTGCTAGTCATCAATGACAAAAAATCATGTTTTGATATAAACCACCAAACCTATATATCATTATCCATATCAAATTGAAATAAAACTCATAAAATTAAATATGTCATTCAAATAACACTAAAGTAATCATTATCCATTTGAGAGAGACAGTTCCAATTAAAAATCAAGATAGGATTTGAGAGAGACAGTTCTGTAGTTTCTGGATTAGATTGCTTCTTTCAATCATTTTTTGATGCTATTGTTTCAGTTTATTGTCATTTCTGTTTACTTCCTGTTGCAAGTGTATATCACTTGATTGTTTCTAAGAAATTAGTTAGGTTGATTGTATTCTTAGTGTTCTTAAAGCTTTGCAATCTGATCCCTATATTGTTCTTGTGGCTGTGATTTTCTCCTTATTGTCTGTGTTCTGTGTACATTGTTCATCCTGTGTTATTCTTGTTCCATTTTGTGTTGCTGTTGGTCTTTTGTTTTCCTTGCAAGAACAGAACCAAAGATGGCACCTATCAAGATGGAACTTGAAAAGTTCGATGGTCATAGTGACTTTGGGCTGTGGCAACAGAAAATGAAGGCCATTTTGGTACAAAATCGGTGCTCAAAGGCACTGGTTGTGCCAAAGGATGAAAAGGGTAAGAAAGATGCTACTCCCTCCATGGAAAGCTAGGAAATGGATGAATTGGCTTATAGCCTTATCATCCTAAACCTAGCTGACAAGGTATTACGATAGGTAAATAGTATGAACACTGGTATGAACACTGCTGTAAAGGTATGGTCAAAACTTGAGTCTCTTTACATTGTAAAATCTTTGATTAACAAAATTTATTTGAAAAGAAAACTATTTGGTTTTAAAATGGATTCCTCAAAGACTTTAGAAGAAAATTTAGATGACTTCAATGTAATTACCATAGGTCTGGCTAACATAGATGAAGTAATATCAGATGAAAATCAAGCAATTATTCTGTTGAATTCTTTGCCAGAATCCTATAGAGATTTAAGAATTGCAATAGAATATGATAGAACTTCTCTAACTCTAGAAGATGTCTTATTAGCCTTAAGATCAAGAGACCTTGAAACTAAGAGTGGACAAAAATCTAGTTTTGCTGAAGGTTTATATGTTAAGGATAAGTCAAATAAGAAATCTTTTTCTAGAGGTAAGGGTGAGTCAAAGTCAAAGGGTAAAGAGAATTCAAAATCGGTGACCTGTTGGTTTTGTAAGAAAGAAGGTCATCTTAGGAGAAACTGTCATTCGAGGCAGAAAGAAAATAAGGAAGAAAATGCAAATCTCTTAGAGGGATGTGAGAGTGGGGACGGACAGTTTATCTTTGGACTCTAGACATGAAAAGGCTAGGGCACAATGGTCATTAGAGGGTTGTTAGAGTTAAGCATGTTATGTATGATTGGATTCGGATAGGTTGATAACCTAGTGTTTTTGTGAATCCTGTGGGTTGTGTAAATCCCAATAGATACCTTGTGTTATGGGTGGATCCCATGGATGCCTGTGGTATGGGTAAATCCCATTGTTGGCATGTTGCTTTCTCTTGTTGTGGGGGTTTCCCCAAGTCCCTGTTTTCTGTCTAGGGCTTGATAATTTTATGTCCTTTATTGATAAATATTCTGTAAAGATGTTGGGAATTATTTCTTAGGTGTAAAAGTGAACTTTTTGAGAAGTTTAAGAAGTGGAAAGTCTTTGAATATTGAACAGGAAAAAAATTAAGTTTAAAAAACTGATGTAGGTCTAGATGTTGGTGTGCTTAGTCTTATACAATTAGACGTACATGAACAAACTGATAATGTAGAGTTTGAGGTGAAAATTTGTCAACCTTAAGGTGAAACCTTAGGAAATTTTTGAGTCTAATGAAAGTCTGAGTGATAGTCCTGATGCCTTATTTATAGAAGTCTAGATAGAGGTTTCTGTTGCCCATGGTAAGGCATGTGTTACTCGAGTCTGTCTCGAGTCAAAAGTTTGAGCAAGTTTTGTCGTTGCTCAATGTGCTTCCATTGTAGTTGGGAGAGTTGTAGGGGTCTCTGGTCAAGTCCACTATTTAATTCATTCTTGAGTTAAGGTGGAATTTGTTGGGTTGTGACTCAAAATGTATTGGGTCAAATAATTTGGGTTAGGGCCGCAGGTTTATGCAGCCCAATAAGCCTAGCCCGTGCCTTGTTCACTTCTTGGTTAATTCTAGCCGTGTCCTTTGCCCTAAGTATATAAGCTCTCTTTGGGCAATAGAACTGTCACTTCTTGCAAACCCATTTTGTTCACACTGTTTTGCACAAATAGATTTGAGAATCGAGAGAGAATAGATCCAAGAAGCAATATCGGAAGAAGAACTTGAAGATCGCAAAGGTAAGAAATGCAAGGTAAAATCCATTCTTATTCCCTATGTGTGTATCACATGTTTACTGATTTGTTTGGGAGAGAGAATGGTGAGTTTATGAGTGCTGGGATTGCTTAGGTTTTATGGAGCAATGTATTCTAATTTTTGCGTTTGTAGAGTTTACGCCTTTTGATCTTGATGTATTATTCTAGTTTTTCCATAGGAGCTTGAGAGAGGTTCTTATGTCTCTCGGTGTAATCGATTCTGTAAATCTAGTGTGTATATTTTTCTAGTGGATTGACTAGAGACGGAGCCTCTACCGTGAGTAGGATTCTTTCAAATCCGAACACGTATATGTTGCGTTCTTTATTTTCTGTTGTGCACGTGCGTGGTGTTGCATTCATTTTCGATTTTGTTCGATTATTCGTTTTGGATCTTAGTACTGCCAAATCTGGTTGTGTGTGTTTAGTTCACAGATTTCTCAACAACGACAATTGATGCAGTCATGGCAACTGATAAGGGGCTGATGATCAGTAATCTTTAACAATTAGCTATTAACGATCGACAGCGATAGACAAATTGGTGACTGATGGTAGCGGTGGCACGCGATAGGAAATAAAACCCTTGCTAAAGAGAAGATGATGAAGAGTTACAGATCTAATGGCTTAGATTTTCCAAAAGCTAATGGTTTGATCAAACGACTCTGATACTAATTTATAAGAATTTTGGATTGAAAACAAACCATAATCAAACCATCAAATACATAAATGAACACAAAAGATTTACGTGAAAAACCCAAATTGAGAAAAATCACGGGAATGACAAAATATCACTATGATGATACTATTACAATAATTTCATGGCATTTGACACATATTTATAAATCTACCACTCATTTATAGATGTATACAAAAAAAAAAAAAAAGGATTTAAACAAATCTATATTTTGATCAGAACACGAGTCACGAAAAAGATAAATCTTAACGAGTCATGAAGATAATCTTCAATTGTAAATGTATCTCAATTACAATCAAATTTAAATTTTAGGTCACAATTATCACAACATGTATTTTCAACCATCTCATCGGCCATATTCAATATATCAATTCGATGAAGAATATTGGTTGTCTTTGCTCTCTTAGTGCTTATCTTAAGGTATGATCAATCTCCCAGTCAAAGGGTGCAATTTCATTGGGTCTAGTGTGGTTAATGCACTATTTCACAATTACCTTGCAAAACAAAAATTAAAAGTACTTAAAGAAATAGTTTAATCTTAAAATAGGTAATATAGTTCCAATATTAAACAAAGAATTAGTCATCGACAATGGTGCTAAAAACTTAATCTCTCAAAACCTAACAAATATATTAGTTAGTACCAAGTAATATAATGGGCATGGGTCAAAGCATCGATCTCTCAAGAACTAACTTATTTAACTATTGTAATTATAGAATTACTTATCTTAAGTTAAATCTATTAAATCTTGAGAATTTGATTAAATTAATTAATTAAAATAACAAAAAAAAATTGATTCAAACGACGAGTCAAACAAGAGAAATCAATGGATTTTGGTAACTAAGACACGTATATGAACCTAGCTATATAGTGCAACTTATGGATTTTATGTGAATGAATTAGTGAATTGAGTATGTCACGACAAAATCTCTTAATGTATTCATTATCTTATCTTTTGGTTATAACGAATCTATTTTCATTTAATTACTCCATATGTTTTTATGAAAGTTTAATTAAATGAAAATGTATTATGATTTGTGAAATTCCTGACTTATGATAAAACTACATAAAAAATTTAAATTTTATCTCTAGTCAATTTTATTTTATGGTGTATAGTACATATGATGCATTCCCCAACCAAATATTCACAAGCATTATAATTAATACCACACAACCATTATAAGCCAAATCATTTAATCACATAAAACCATAAAAATTGCATATTGTAGTTTTAATCATAACATTGCCTTAATTTAAGAAAATTAATTCATTGCCAAATTAATCATAACCCAAATCAACAGTGAGGGCATAAAGAGATAAAATTAGATTAAATGAAAAGTCTCCCCTACCTCAAATCTGTATTAGATCAAATCAAATATCTTTTCTAAGTTCTCTTGTACTCGTGCAATAAAAGCAATGAAATAGACTCCTTCCCCCCCCCCTCTCTCTCTCTCTCTCTCTCTCTCTCTCTATGTATATATATATATAGACATCACTCCTATCAACCTCTCCTGAGAGGTTGATAGGAGTGATTTCTTTTATATTAAATATTTATATCTTTCAGTGTCATCTCTTTGTCTCGCCCGTCTTTCTGTCTCGCCCTTTCTGTTATTCCTTCCACTGAGCGATTGTTGAACCCGTGAGCCACTATAAATCACCCTCTCCTAACAACCACCTTTTTCTTCATTCTCTTTTTATGCATTTCCTCAATGTTTTTCCTAAACCAAGTGATGAATGCGAGTCAAATTTATAAATAAGTATTTGGGTTAAATATATGTATAAATAAGCCAAAATCAATAATACAAGAAAAATTAATAAATTCATGCCTGGAATGAGTTCACAAAGTGTGGGAGATTAAATTAATAGTACGGCCATGGGTGGAACCATGCACATGAAGGCCACAATTGAAGCAAGCAAGCATGCATGAGAATTAATATACAATTAGAGGTGGCAAGGAATTGGAGATTGAATTGGCGGCGGAACAGCAAGCAAGCCGGAAGCATCCGGGTCCATTAATTTGACCGAGAGGCCACCACTCGGTCATAACCGAGTGGCCGCTCGGTCAACAACAATTGATTTAATAATCCATGTGCAATGCAAGCCTTGATATCATCATACAAGCAATTCACTTTAATCTACCGACTCCACTATATAAGTCACCAAGTGCACTTGCCAACTCCATTTCCCTTAATTAATTCACCAAGTGCACTTGTATTATACAATTCAATTTAATCCACCAACTTCACTTGCTGTCAATTGAATCTTCCAAATTCACCTTGCATTATATAATGCCAATTAATCTTTCACTACCGCTCGATCATGACTAAGTGGCCTCTCGATCATATGTGACCACTTGGTCACAAAGATTCTTTATTCTCGAGGGCCTCCCTTGTAGTCAACGGACTCTTTTGAGACATTCCTTAAATCAAATATACTAAAATTATTTTAAAATTCTACAAAATATGTCAAAAATATAATAGGAATATACCGAGAATATGTCACTTAGGAAACCCGGTGATAAACTCATAATTTTATATTTTTATTCTCTTAACATTTGTTCTATTTAACATGTTTTATGTCTCAAGGTGTTTATTTATGATGATCTTTCATGTATAAAATATTAGTGGCAAAGTTTAATAGATTATGTTTTAAAAAATAAAAATAAATAAATAAGTAATTTTTGTCTGTATTGTTACACATATTTTTATCTAATTTTTCTTGTGCTATTACGCCTACTTAATTAAAATATGTGCTTGTATAGATTTTTATATATTGAACATCTTTTCGTAGGAAAGGCAAAGAAAATTTATTGGCGCAATTTAAGATGATTTGGAAACTGCAACTACATAATTGGAAAAGAAATTAAGTGGAGAATGGGCCATGGCAACATAGAAGGATATATATAATATTGTTAAGAATATGTGAAAACAACACAACCAAATCTTTGACAGTATCACGATCCACGAATATCCAAACAAAAATGAAGAAATGAAAAAGTATGAACACACACATACAATGCAATGAAAACAAAAAATGGATAAGGCATGTATGTGTTCAAATCAAAAGATCCTACTCATGGCAGGGCTTCACTCACGGAATTTTGTAATATCCCAAAATTCTAGAATGTTACAAATTCTGCCTTACTTTAGTTAGGTGTAATTAGTGTAATTTACTTTTTATTATATCTATATATGCAATTGCATTTTATTCTATTTTATTTGATTTTTAAAAATCATTACTCTAAAAGTTGCATAATGAGAAGATATGAGCTTTGAAGTAAAGAATCATTTCAAATGGAAAAATGATATCAACTAAAAGAAAAGGCATCCAACAAGTTGGCAAAATGTTGGCCATAGTTTCTAACCAAATAACAAATATATGTAATATACATGAATTATGATTGGAATCTAACTAAAGTTATAGTGGGGCTAAAATATTCTTGGCCATACTTTTCCTTTTTTTTCCCTTTTTCAATTAATATATGTAATATATGAATTATCAGAGTCATAAATATATTAACATCCAGGGAGAGAAGTATAGAGAAGAGAAAGACCAATTAATGATGCAATAATAGTTATCAAAGTTTGTTAGAAAATGAATTTGTTTTTGATTAAACTGGAACTTCTTAGTCAATCTTTTGCTACCAGATAAGGATTCTGAAAACATAAAAGACGTGATGTGATGAGGGAAAATGCCCTCGGCTTCATAATTACTCCAATACCCCGGGAATACAGCTACTAATAGCAAAGACATGTGTCCGCCAGGGAGCCAATCCAAGGTTGCCATTCAACCTAAGTCCGGGAGGGACACGTGGCAGATACGCCTCAACAAACTGACTAGCCTTTTGCTCAACGAAGATTCCACGGATTCCTCGGCCTCAATCATCGTTCTAAAGATCATGGAGGTGGGGATTATCCTGAACCCCTCGAAAAATGATTACCGTATCCATACCATCAAGATCATGGCTCCGTAAAGGACGGGATCCAGATCCCGGAGGTTTGAAAAGGGAATTCTTCTCTTAACAAGAGGATAAAAGGGGCA
The DNA here is from genome assembly GCF_014633365.1 of Diospyros lotus. Lineage (NCBI taxonomy): Eukaryota > Viridiplantae > Streptophyta > Magnoliopsida > Ericales > Ebenaceae > Diospyros > Diospyros lotus. The sequence continues at coordinate 34,034,080 of NC_068343.1, read as the reverse complement.
ACCAAGACGATTAAAGGGATTCCTCTCTTCCTTTGAGTCCTCAATTACATACATTAAGCATTAATAACCCGGTGAACTGACTTGAGCCTTGGAGTGATCACGAGGGAGCGAGTCCCCAATTTCGTTTTGCAGGCACTTAGTCCAAGATAGAAGAGAGTGGTTGGCTCTGCATTATCATCAAGATGAAATCATGGGTAGCTTTCAAAGATCAAGATAGCTTGGAATAATTTGACCAAAATGAGCCAAGAATTGTATATAAATTGAAGTTGGTATTGCCTCCAAGTCCAAGGTTATAGTACTTCTCCTTCACCTTTCCCGCATACAGTGGACATATTAATCTTTATCTTGATCCATTTTTCATAGGTAGAGTATGCCTCTCGTGGTGTGCAAGCCCCCCGTTAACACCTTTCGACCCTTCACTGAAACCGATGTGAGGGCTATTTTGAAGAGAAATGACAAGAACAATGACAACCTGCTGGACTGGGACGAGATCAGTTAGGTCTTCAAAGAACTCGGCGCGATGTGCCCAACATATAGAGACTAGCATGTCTTTCGTCATGTAGATAGGGATGGAGATGGAAAGATCAGTGAGGCTGAGCTCAAACCCCTCGTCGATTACATTCTCTCTATGAAGTATTCCCCTAGAACCTAGTCTTGGTTATTATGATAACCATCACTACAACAGGAGCAGTTTTGCCGATTATATATTTAGTTGTATGCTTGCATCTAATATATATGTATGTGATCTATCCATATGTTAACTGGCTTTGTACCTCTTTGAAAGGGGAAAACAGTAGGGAGAGGTTGGGTGGACTTGAGTTGTATGTTCAAGTCAGATTTCATACTACCATATCTGAGTATGAATAAAGTTATCTATTATGTGTTTTGTACATGATAAGATGCTAATTCAGTAGTTATATTTATCGCATGGATGCAATCACTCAATCAAAATGTTTAGTTTCTTGTCAACATTTGGACCTAATATAATGAGATATGATAAATTTATAGACTACCTTGAGACAACTAAGACCAATTAAAATTGGTATTAGCATGAAGAGAAATTGAGCTCATCAAAGTAACATTTCAACATGCTAATTAAGACTCTTTGTCATCTTGTTTATTTTGTTTTTAAAACTCTTTTACTTTAGATCACTCTATATTTTTCTATAAATAATTAGACACTCATTCCTAAAAAGGTATAACATCTCTGATACTAATTTCAATACAATTTCTTTCATCATATTCAACCTTTTTTTTATCTAATTTTTCTTATTTTTGCAGATTTAGATAGTTTGACGACTATGTTTCTAGTCAACTAAATTTGTTATTGTATGCAGGCAACAATAGGAGCTTTTGTCGAATTCTATAAATTATTTTTCTATTTTTTGAAAGAAATTGTCAATCAATTGATCATACTAGCAAAGAGGCTTGATGATTCAACTCACTCCTCTCATTTGTTTGAACAGATAGTTTGTTCGAGTGTTAAATGATCAACTCAAATACAATGATAATCATTTGAATGAAAAATGACAGAAGGATGATTGACAACAACATGCATATACTCAATTGACCCCTTCAATATCTATCAAGATACACAAGTTTAGCCTCAAGCACTTATCTATTCAAATACTAACATATGATTACTCAAGTGTTGTTGTGAAATATGGTTAAAACTATATTTCCAATCACATTCATTTGAATACTTAGGAAGCTCTATTACGGCAAACAAAAGAGATACTTTAATAACATGGAATTTTATGAATTGTCAAAGAATAATAAGTTGAGTACAACGCTTGTTACTCAATTGAAATCATTCATTTCTTGATCAAAGCAAGATCATTCTACTTAACATAAAACACAACATATTTCAATGAAACACAACTATCCAAATAAGTTATTCATCTATATTTACCTTCTCAAATAAACTCACTTGAAATACACATAAGTCAAGTAACTCATTTGCCATTTGACTGCGACAGAGCATATATGAAGTCTATTCTTTAAACTTTGAAGCATTCTATTATCGATATAGGATACTGCACATAATACTCTAATACATTTAAGCTCTTATTCGAGTGAATTGATTTATAGCTCAATAATTATCACTCGATTGATAGCTTGATGAGATAGAATCTTAATAGCTTGACAATTTCTAAATTTATCAAACACTTGAATGATTTTGCTTTCTAAGAAACAAACATCTAAATGTTAAGTTCTTCAAATGTTATTTCATTAAATTCAAAACATTGAGAACCTTAAGAGTTTGATACTAGATATCAAATATGCAATTTAAGTTCTATGAATCAAAAACTAAGGATCACAACCTAAGTATAATAAACATTGTAATGCCCCGCTCCCACCTACGGGTGTTACTCACGAATAGCTAACTTACTATTCACACACTAGGGCAAAGATGAAGAGATGGTTACGTTTCAACGGGAAACGACCTAGGTGGGAACTAGGCTTTGCCCTCTCTTCGCTCCACTCGAGGGTCCAGGAATTATCAAAACGACCCATTAAAACCCGAAACCTCACAATCATCACCCCTTCTCAAACTCTTTAATGAAGAGCTAAGGGTGACCTCTCAGGATCGAAAGAAATAAACTAACTCCATGCTTCACATAAATTATGGCATAATGCCTTAATTGTAAGAGAGTAATTTTTTTCTTTTTCTTTGCCCCAACCATTAACCCATTTATCTCACTTCCAATTCCTTTGGAAAATATTTGGATTAATATTTCTTTGGAAAAATTTAAATAAATTTTCCTCATTAAATCTCCATTGATTTTCCCTTTAATTATTTCAAAATACCATAATTTTCCAACCATTAGGAAATTAATTCTTTCGAAATACAAACCTTAAGGCATCCTCATCCAATTTCAAAATTTAAGAAAAATACTCCACTATTTTAATTTCCCAAAATATAGAAATTTTTCCACAATTGCCTCAAATTCATATTAATTTAAAAATTAATTTGGAGGCTAAAATACTCCTTTATTTATTTATTTAAATATAATTTATTTCAAAATTTCCAAAATAACATAATATATTTAAATAAACAGAAATAAAATAAAATTAAAATAAAAAAAATCCCACAGCAGCAGCAGGGGGGCGTGCGACAGCCAGCCGCGCCCCCCAGCACAGGCCGCGCGCGCGCATGGCCGCCCGCGTTGGCCGCCAGCTGCGTGTGCGCGCGCATGCCATGCGCGGCCGCACCCGGCCGTGCCCAGGCGCGCCCAGCCCGCACCCTGGCACCAGCACACTGCCACCTACCTTTTTTTATTTTAAAAAAAATATTTTTTTTTCTTTTTAAACTCAAATTTTCCAGAATGCTTTTTCACATCAAATGGCTTCCAAAACATTCAAGTTTGCCACTTTACAACCATATTAAGCATTAATGACATATTTAACAAAATAAATACCACATTTCTCACTAAACCCACAAAATACATACACTTCACATGCATTTCCCATTTCTTCATTACCTTCAACCTTGTAAAACTCCATTTCCCTTAGATGATTCTCCACCTACATAGAGGTCAAAGGACCTTATGAGCCAATGCTCAGTAAGGGTGCTATGCAAATGTAAATGAAGTATGAGAAACATAACATGTAATGCAAATGCAATGCATATTAAGGGTAGTTCTCCATGCCCTCATAACCACTTAGGTTAAGGCACCAACCAACCCCTCACTCCCATCACAAGTCCTCCTTATGGCCATAGGTCCACTAGGGCACAAAACATGCAAAGAACCATCACATGCAACTCATACAAACCATGTAATGCAAGCAAAACCCCACCACTTGGGGCTATCCCTTACCTTGTTTTCTTTGAAGCTTCAACACTTCCACAAGCCAAGAATCTCTCTTAGACTTTAATCACCCTTAAAGAAAATAATAAGGAATTTTTAGCTCTTATACATAAGCATTCAAACTATTTCAAGAGAGGGAACTAGGTTTACCTTGCTAGCCTTTCTCTTCCTTCTCTTAGTCTTGATTTCCTTCTTGCTTCTTTCACTTCACATGTGGGGAAAACTTTGAACCAATTTCCCCACTCCCTATTTATAGAACTTTTCTTCTCAATCCATGCCAAATCTCAAGATTGCATCATAGCCATAGATTTCTTCTTAGTTCAAGAGACTAAATCTCCACATTTAAACACTAGCACAATCCTTGTGCTTCTCCCAAATTTAATCCTAGCCATTGATTTTAGGAGAACACTTCTCTAGACTCAAAGAAAACACAAATCCAAGAGACTTTGTCTCCTTGAATCTCATCCATTGATCTTTCTTTGGAGACTAAATCTCCTCCCTTGGATCAACCCCAATTTCCCATAATTCTCCTATTTTCCAAATAATTAAATAATGACTAATTTCAAGATTGACTAATTTCTCAATTTTCCATTTAATTTAAATCCATAACTTTTCAAGCAATTAATGGAGACTAAAAATAATTTTTTTTATTTAAATTTAAAGGCTCTTGAAAGACATAATCCATTTACTTTAACATTTATTTAAATCTACCATTTCCCACATAAATGCTTGACTATTTTCCATTTAATAGGGAATTTCTTTTAATTCCCTCCATCATGGCTCTCATTTAATGCTTGAGAGACTAATTTCTTTTTCTCTTTTGCATTTATTTTAAACATCATTCTTGATTCATAAGATCATGCCATGTGTCACCAAATTCTCTTAATTAAATAAATCCTTGTTCTCCAAATTTAATTAAATCTCATTCCATAAGATTTTGCCAAGTGTTACAACAAGACACTAACCTTGGCTTCCAAGTTTAATCTCATCTCTCCATGTGGCATTACCACATTAATTCACCAACTTAAGGAAAAATATAATTATTCTCCTCAAATAATTTAATATCCACCATTTCCCTATATTCCATAATTAAATTCCTTTATGGAATTAAATTCTAAAATTCCCAAATATTCTTGGTGAATTTATTAATCCCATATATCTCCACATAAATACCAAATTGGGATTTTTATTCACTTACACACCTAATCCCACATAGGAATTATTTTTAATTTATCAAAATACCCTTTATTGGACTTTACTATCCAAATTACCAAAATACCCTTCTCATGGGCATTCTCAATCTCAAGGATCCATCTCCTTCTCAAGGGCATTTTTGGAAGTTTACTCACTTCCTTTCCTATTCTCTTAACACCAGTTACACCGAGTGTTACAAACATTTACTCAAGAACTTTGATGTTTGATACATAAACATCAATTATGAATATGAAATGCATTGCTCTAAGATTTTGAGTAATGCTTCCACATAATTTGAGCATTTAAGATATTATCCAACCCCAAAATCGCTCTAAGTATCATGAAGTCCACATGACACTCATGCATTACAGATAATAAGATATCCCTTAAAGTCCTAAAAGAAATAGATAAACCATGTTAGAAGATAAACCTAGTGAGGTTCCTTGAGCATTCCATTAACATGGAAACCTTATCACAACAAAGCATTAGAATTCATACTATCAATAAGAGATGAGAGCTTTACGAGAAGATAAATCATAAAGCTTGAATCAATATAGTTTTACATAAAGCATTCACCATCAAAACATGCTTAACTGCAAGCTTAACAATATCTAACAAAGAGACCTAATCATAAGTGAAGTATTTTCTCTAACCTGCCATAAATAGAACATGATCTCTTCTTCGTATTAAGCATTCTCAATCATGATGCTAAGCTTTCTTGGTCAATTATTGCTATTGCTTTACATATGATTCAGGCATCAAGGTGACTTTCTTGACCAATCCTAGGGCAATCTCACCATTCCTTTTTGTAGAACATAAATTCAGGATTCCAAAGTTCAAGGGTTTCTTGCCACTTGGTATGTTTTCTTCAAAAGTAGTATATTAGTGACTAGTTATTTGCATTATCAGTACATACAAATATTTTGACAAATATACTAAATGTATACAGATACTTATTATTAATGAATAAGAATAAAATATTTTAAAAAATATGAAATTATACAAATTAGATATATGAAATTTTATTTTGTAGTAAATATTTATGTTCGGAAGGTCCAAATTCGATCCATTAATATATATATATATATATAATTCAGCTTGTGTTTTGTGTTAGAATATTTTCTACCAATTTTAATACATGAGAATCTAAGGTCTCGCTCTTGAAAACATACTAGGTCTCTCTTTCTATCCGGAACAGATTCTATTCTATGGACAAGAATGGATGCTCCAGGGTCCAGAGCTAAACCGACCAAGCATTTTAGTTCCATAAGTTTTTCTATCTTTTCTGAATTTATCTTGTACTTATGTAATTTTGAAGCTAGTTTTAAGCAATTTGAAGAGGGTATTAAGGACTTTAAAGCTAACAAACCATTTGATTAATTGTGATGAAAATTCAAACCACTTTCTTGTGAAGCCTGGGTGATGTGGTGGAGGGTATAGGACCAAACGCAAAGCGTCATAAGAAGAGATCTCAATTAAAAAGAATTCCTTGGAAGCTAAAGGTTTTGGTAGATTAGGAGAAATCATGTGTGATTTGCTTAATTAGCAGTGGAAAAACATAAGAAGTTAAAGCATAGAAGGCAATAAACCCCAATAAAATGAATATTAAAAAAATCATCTCTCCCTATTTATTCACTCATTTCCATTTTTTCTCTTAGCTTTCAACCATTCTGGCTTTAACTAAGTATCCTCGTATATTTTCTTGACAAGTCTCGAACAATCCTTCTATATTTATGAGATGAATTGAAATTGAGTTTCGATTCAAATCATGATTGGGTTCAAGACACCACTTTAATTAAATTTTTGAGGATTCTACTCCTTGATGTGTAGTTTTTCTTCTTTAAAATGCACCGATCACAACAATTTTTTTTTTTTTTTTTGTTTATAATAACTATTTTTAGTATACAAAAACATAGATTAGAAAGAGGATATGGTTACTTGGGAAAGAAATAGATAAGGTTGAATCTCATGAGGTAAATATATTGTCCTAAAACTTAAAAATAAATAAATAAAGCATCCCAACATTGGTAAAGATGAGGTAAGGATGGAAAGTTGCAAATTGTGGCATCTTTTAATCCAAACATTTGTTGAATAAACTAGAAAAGTATAATATTTTCTATAAAGTTGGAATAACACTGACAGGTTGATGATTCCCCTAAAACATTTTTCCCACTCTCTTTCTCAAAGAATATTTTACCAAAATATCATGAAAAATAATATTTTTTATTTATAATTTCCTTTAATGAGTAAAAAGATTTTGGGTTATTGCAACTAACTTCTAACAAATTTTTTCACATTGACTTGCATAGATGGATTGAATGAGACTATTAAAAGAATAGCAGATTTTAGTTGAGAGTTTTCACTTAGTGTGAAATTTAAGTATAATTTAAACTTTAAACTGAGTTACCCCTTTTAGTCAATTTGGACTATGATTTCAAAACTGATTTTATGTTTTTCATGTTTTAATATTAAATAAAGTTCAAAAAAAGAAAAAGAAAAAGCGAATGTATGGTGTGCAAATTCAGATATCTATTTCTAAACAATTGACATAAACATAATAAAAAAAAAAATTAATCACAAGTCTAGCATTTGGATAAATAAGGTCAGTTACCTAATTAATTCTAACATTTTGTCCATCTCATATTGAAGGATGTTGCGCCATAATGGGTCAAACATCTCTTTGGACACGTACTCTCAAGACATCCGACTGGGCCAACATCCCGAGTTGTCTTGGGATTATATGAGACACAGTCCCAGAATTACCCAAGATGGTCCAGGCATTGTCCCAGACAACCACATTAGGTGTGGGACATTGTCCCACTTAACTTTAACTTATGAAGAACCAAGAACACAATGGTACAAGTAGATTTCACAATCGACTCTTGGATTGAAAATAATTGGATTGTAATAATTAGGTAATACAATTAATAAATTATGATCAAAGTCTCCTCTAGAAATGATCCTTGCTACCTCGAGAACAAAAGTACTTTATCCAATCCCTCTAAAACACTTCAAAACGTAAGCAATTTGATGAAGAAATCTTAAAAACCCTCGGCTCCCTATTTATAGCAAAAACCCGACCTCTCTCGACCAATCAATGATCGATCCTTGGTCGCCAAGCATCCTTGACAAGTCTTTAATGGCTTGAGGCTTATTTCTGAGTGTTTATGGCGGCCCACCAACTGATGGCAGCGTGCATAGTGCGATGACCGATTTTTGGTTGTACTGTTCACACTACAACTTTGCTAAATTGTACTTTTGCCCATCTGAAACTTCTTTTTGGATTTTGGCCCTCATTTCAAGTCCTTAGATTTTTTATATTTTAAAACTTGAACCCCTAAGTTCCATGTTTCTCAACTGGCCCAACAAATTTGAAAAAAAATTCATTTTCAACCCTTTTTCAACTAGAATAAAAAATTACACTTAGGCCCAAAAATCATACTTAGGCCTTATCTTCCAAAAATTTCCATACGAAACCACTTCAAAGTTGTTCCACTTACAAAATCAAAGTCTCCTTAACTTTTCATTGATCTTTTGGAAGTCCTTTACGACCATTCGATTTTTCAAACCGAATCATAACTGTACCAAAAACTGTCTCTGTTTTAATTTCTTTCAATGTCATATATTTCATCTCGAGACACTTGTCAATGACATACATTTTTCCTTAAATATCTAAACTCCAGGGCATTCCCTGCAGTTGAATTGGTTACTCTCAACTTTGAAAAATTCCACTTAAGTCCTCAAAAAAATCTTGAGTGTTACAATTAGCCGTTCATTGTTCACAGTATTTCCTGTCACGATAGTTGGCTATGTTTTTCTCCAAACACTCAACCATCACCATCAAATGCCACCATTAACCATTCATTTTCCCGTAGATGGCCTTTTTTGCTCTTCGATAGACCACCAACGGTCGCCTTTATATCGGCCACCTCTACTTCCTATTAAGTCCTGCCATCACTGTCAATCGACGGCTCTTTTTTTGCCAGTGACATCACCACCTCCACTATCTCTAGTCATTCAGGTTACCTTACTCTGTAGCCTTTATCCAGTATCGAAGATTGTCGGCCTACCCTTTTGCCTGTTGTTGGATGCCTCGCCTTGCCTTTAACCATTAAAGCTATTTTCTTTTGCCATTGTTGGTTGTTTTTAGCCAACCCAGATCTGGTTCAGATCCAACCCGACCCTATTGGGCCACTCTAGATTTAACAAATCTAGATTTATTTGTTTACCTAGATTTGCTTTCCAGATTCAATATTTTGGTTTGTTTTCTATTGGAATTTATTTATCGATCATTGGGCATTATTTGGGGTTATTTGATTTTTGTAATGGTGATCTTGAAGTATGATATTCCATTGTTGGATCAGAATATTAGATTTTCACCATAGCAGGTTAAAATGTGTGCAATTTTGGTACAGATGGATTAAAATGAAGGTGGATTCATTAAGGTGAATTTATATTGGTGAATGTGGGGTCATTAAGGTTAGTAAAGAAAGGTTGAGTCTGATTTTGTTGCCTATATTTTGAGCATAGCTGAAGATATCCACTACAATGAGCATTATGTGGATTTGGTTTGTATTCCCCAGTGTGTGGATTTTGTTGGTATTGGTCAAGGAGATTAATTCTCCATGATTTTGTTGGAAGAAATAATTATGAATAATTTCATATTTGAATTTCGTGTCAAGGTGGAACTTGTTATAATTGTAACCCATAATTTAAATTCGCCTGTTACTGGGTTTTCTAATTTGACCGTGATTAGGATTTTGAATTTGACGGTGATTAGAATGTTATCAAATTTGATTTTGATTGAGATTTAACGCATATAGAGGAATATCCTCTTGAATCATTTTTTTGATCAAAATAGAATTTTTATGTATATCTATAAATGATTTTAGGTTTATAAATAGGTGCTCAATACCATGAAATTAGTGCAACTATATCACTTTTATAGTAGCAATATCCTATTAGTGATATTTTATTATTTCTGCTTGTGATTTTTTTATTTAAATATTTCACGTTAAATTATGTGTTCGTTTGTGTGGTTGATGGTTTGATTATTGTTTGTTTTTCGATCCAAAATCCTAACACTGATGTATACCAATCGATAAAGTAAAAAAATATATCATCTCCTTATAAACAATATCGTTAATACAAACATGTATCTGCAAGAGTAAAAGTAAAACTTGTACATTTTGATGAATCTCTATAAATTTGTCTATAAGATAATCAACACACTTATCCTAGGTAAGGAGAAATTATTTGTGGAAGGAAACAAGAGAAAAAAAAATGTTAGATCCCATTTAGTCATGCTTTTATATTAGTGGGCATCCCAAATATAAGGCTTGATTACAAAGAACACCCCTCAATTTTTAGACATTGTAATGAATATTTCAAAGTTTTAAAATGTTGTAACACTTTGTCCACTACCATTAATTAAATAACCAGCATTAAATTTTATAAAATACCCAAAATAGCCGCAATCTCTCTCAAATCTTTCTTCTTTTCTTTTCTGTATCTCTCTTTTTCTTTCTCTCTTTCTTTCTTTGGCAACTTCTTTTATTTGGTAATGGTGGTGGTTCCTTTTTTCTACTTTCTTTTTATGTGATTTTTTCCTTAGTTCGGTTGAGCGAGAACCCAACAATGGCATTGTTTGTTTTTGATAATGATGGTTATGATTGTGGGAAAAAGGTTGGTAAATAATTATCTTAACTTTTTTATCTATCAGTCATCTCTGTTGTTATTTTCTCTTATCACTCGTTTTTCTTTTTCTTTTTTTTTTTCTTTTCATTTATATAGCTGCACCTCTTGTTAGTTTCCATGGAAAGGAAATTAATGGTTGTCGGATGTTTGGAGTTTAATTAGAGTCCCACTTGATAATTATTGGCATGAAATTCTTCTTAGTTTTTTGTTTCCTTATTCTTTTTAAGAGTGAAATGAATGAAGGTTTATTTTAAGAAAAAAGAAGAAATGAATGAAGGTTAGGAGTGAAGAATTGCAAGCATAATCTTGTTTTTGAATAATGAAACTTTCCTAGTAGAGTTTAAACAAACCTTTTTGACATGTTCGATTTACAACAAATATTGTCCGAGATTTGAGATTACCCATACTAGGGTTGGAACCCACCTTGCTGAAGCTAGATTCAATTAAACTTAACATCCAATGTTGGATGGGTTTATAATGAATCTACTATCTCCCTACCTCATTCTATTCTTCTCTTTCTTTTTATATTTCTCTTTAACCTAGATTTGGCTTTAACTACAATATTGAACCAAAGATGGTCTTCAGTTGACAAGTGTTTTCTTAATTATTTTGTAATTAGATAGAAAGAGAGACAAGGGAGAAAAATAAAGTTAAAACTATCTATTTAAATCTTTAAATTTTTGCCAATAACATGGGTGTTATGGTAAATATTTGAAAATTGAGGGGTGATTTTTGTAATTCTGCCTTACTTTAGTTAGGTGTAGTTAGTGTAATTTACTTTTTATTATATCTATATATCCAATTGCATTTTATTCTATTTTATTTTATTTTTAAAAATCATCACTCTAAAAGTTGGATAATGAGAGAATATATAGAGGATATGAGCTTTGAAGCAAAGAATCCTTTTAAATGGCAGAATGATATTGACTAAAAGAAAAGGCATCCAACAAGTTGGAAAAATGTTGGCCATAGTTTCTAACCAAATATACTAACAAAATAATAAATATATGTAATATATGAATTATGATCAGAATCTAACCAAAGTAATAGTGGGGGGCCAAAATGTTCTTAGCCATAGCTTTTTTTTCCCTTTCTTTTTTCCTTTTTCAGTTAATATATGTAATATATGAATTATTAGTCATAAATATACTAACATCTCTTAGCAAAGATAATAATAATAATAAAAATAATATTAATAAGTATACTAACATCCAGGGAGAGAAGTATAAAGAAGAGAAAGAAGAAATGATGCAATAGTAGTTATCAAAGTTTGTTAGGAAATGAATTTTTTTCTAATTAAACTGGAACTTCTTAGTTAATCTTTTTCTATGAGATAAGGATTTTGAAAACATAAAAGATGAGATGAAATCTTGGGTTGCTTTCAAAGATTAAGATAGCTTGGAATCGTGTGACCAAAACGAGCCAAGAATTGTATATAAATTGAAGTTGGTATTGCCTCCAAGTCCAAGGTTATAATACATCTCCTTCACCTTTCCGGCATACAGTGGACTTATTAATCTTTATCTTGATCCATTTTTCATAGCTAGAGTATGCCTCGTGTGCAGTACAAGCCCATTAACACCTTTCGACCCTTCATTAAAGTCGATGTGAGGACCATTTTGAAGAGAATTGATAAGAACAATGACAACATACTAGACTGGGGTGAGATCAGTCAGGCCTTCAAAGAACTCGACGCGATGTGCCCACCATATAGAACCTGGCGCGGCTTCTGTCATGCGGATGGGGATGGAGATGGAAAGATCAGTGAGGCTAAGCTCAAACCCCTCATTGATTACATTCTCTCTTTGAACTATTCCCTTAAAACCTACTCTTGGTTATTATGATAACTATCACTACAACAGGATTGGTTTCGCCGATTATATATTTAGCCGTATGCTCATATCTAATATATATGTATCTGATTTGTCCATATGTTAATTAGCTTTGTACCTCTTTGAAAGTGGAAAATAGCAGGGAGAGGTTGGGTGGAGTTGTATGTTTAAGTCAGATTTCATACTACCATATGTGAGTATGAATAAATTTATCTATTATGTGTCCTGTGATGAGATGCTGATTCAAGTTGCATCTATCGCATGGATGCAATCGCTCAAATCAAAATGTTTAGCTTCTTATCAACATTTGGACCTAATATAGTGAGATATTATAAATTTATAAACTAACTTGAGATAACTAAGACCAATTAAAATTGGTATTAGCATGAAGAAAATAGTAAAGAGCAATTAATTATTGACCTAGTTTACTAAACTGAATTGTAAAGAACAAGTCAATAAACCATGTTTCATTGTTTTCCAATGAAGTTGATAGAGAAAACTAGAAACCTTGAAAGATTACTTAGTTGACCCAAGAAAATTAGGATGAGAATGAACTTAAAAAGTGAGATAGAGTGTATAATGAACGAAAAAAAGAAGCCAAAGTTAATGCCCCATGTAACGGCCCACCTCCTAGAGCTCCCGCTAGCTTAGGAGATCCGTGAGAAGGTCGTCGTGCAGTGGCACAAAGCAAACCTAAACAAACATCCACACGGCAAGCACCAATGAAACTTGACATAATAGAAGTGAACCCACAAAACACATACATACACACATAGCCAACCACTACCCTCGCAGTTACCTGGACCATATATACAAAATCCATACCGGTACATCACAAAAGAAAAGACAAAACAAATTTATGACACTCCCAGAGACTCTAGACGCCACAAGACTTGAAGGGCTAGGACTACTGCCACCCTCACCCATAACCTTGGCTTTTTCCTTTGCCTGGAATGATGGTAAAAACAAGAGTGAGTCACAAGACTCAGTAAGTATAATAAGAAACAAGGCTAGTATAGCTGAAGATATAACCCCAAACCACCCACACACCACGTACAAATAAGTAACAACCTGCACCTCGTGCCCAAGACATACACATGCATAGCATGAACCACAATTCAAATGAAAACCGCATAAATAAACATGCACGTAATGGTCATTGGGGCCCACATGGAAGACACTAGCACCCAAGTCCCTAACAAACCTGCCGCTGCCATGAACTGGCAAGCAAGAAACCACGAGCCAAATATAACCTCAGGTTGGTACTCTTGCCTGAAACAAAATGATACTTCTGTTTGTAATATCAACCTCAAGTTGGTACTCCCGCCTGAAACGGTATGGTTCTCCCGTCCGTGGTAATAGCACCAACCTCAGGTCAATACTCCCTCCTAAAATGGTACGGTTCTCCCATCCGTGATTATAGCCTTGGATCGATACTCCCGTTTGAAAGATGTACATCAAGAAATTAGAGTCACCGCGCGCATAGAACCATGCAATGCACAAATAGGAATGCAATGGCGTAGCAAGCATAAACATGAGACAATGCCCCCATAAACCAGGGATCAGGTCATGCTTCATCCACATAGTAAAACACACTCGATGCAGTGCTCGTGCAGGACACACTCTAGACACCCTACGATGCCTATGCTCAAGCATTCACAAGATATGACCCCCCCTTAATGCAGTTCCCAACCCTAATCCACACTGTCAACATCAACTGTAAATAAATAATAACTTCACACACAAAGATCCAAAACCCACAACCAATACACACACAACCATTTGGAACCTAACCCAATAAAGTACAACATCATTCCCAAGGAAATGGGGCGATGTAAGGCCCCATGTCAGTTATTAAGAAATATTACACCAATAATAAAAATAGTTGTCACGCGTAGTTATATAATTAATACGCGGAATTGAATAACAATAAGGGAAGACATAAAATATGAATAATGGCAAGGACTTGTAGAGGAATTTAAATCCACGGAAGAAAGGATTAGGAACTTTCCTTATTAAGCTTCGCAAGCTACACAAGAGGTTCCTGATGCTGGAAAATTCACTCCACCAAAAGCTTTCCACTCGCTATTCAACTCGCTTCCTAGTAGGAGAAGAAAAGAAAGAGAGAAATAGTACCCCAACTCTCCTGTACAGCCTCCAACTCCCTACCTTGCGTTGTTGCCTTCTACTTTTCGTTCTTTTTCTTTCTTTAGCTTCCTTGCTCTCACTTCATATCCTCCTGAATTCCTCACCGCCTCACGCTGCCTTCTCTAATCTCTCCCCTTAGAATTCTGATTACTTCCCACTATTTATAGGCTATCTACATGGGCTTGGAAGAAGAAGGAAGAAGATGGGCGAAGCAGCGAGGCAGCCCTGGAAATGTTAGAGCAGGATGCTATAAGTTGCGTTGCACAGGGGAAATTCGAGACACAGGAAGAGACGCTAAGTAAGGATTGCTGTTGTTGCTGCCTTTTGGCTTTTGTCCTCAGTTTATATCATCAGATATTCTAATATATATATATATATATATATCTCAATAGCACATGAGAGAGAGAGAAAACAACGCCAAGAATATTCTACCAACTGCTCTCCTCTTTTGATTTCTTTGATTTTAGTACAATTACAATGTATATATTGTATATACACCACACGTATATCACATTGGAATTGACAACCTTAGAGGCTAGGCTTGCCCTCCAAGTCTCATCTTTCATCCTCCCAGGCGCAATCATGCTCTCTACCATCCCCCTTCCCCTTTAGTCTCCACCTCTCAACCAATTTCCAGAGCAATTGTTGACTTTAAACCAATGGCATGCATATATATATATATATATATATTTTATATAATATTAAATAATTTAAGAAATTAATATAATATTATTACTAATCCAACATAGCTTACATTCCCATATATAAACTAATGCAGCAAGGCACGGCACCCATTCTATTACCTTCTCACATCCTTGCTTTAATAATGCACATTAGTTATATATTAAATTAATATAATATATAATCTTAATATGGTATGTTAACTAAGTTAATATATGTAATTATTATAATATATTATCACATATA
The DNA here is from genome assembly GCF_014633365.1 of Diospyros lotus. NCBI lineage: Eukaryota > Viridiplantae > Streptophyta > Magnoliopsida > Ericales > Ebenaceae > Diospyros > Diospyros lotus. The sequence goes on along the minus strand of NC_068343.1, from coordinate 34,018,470 downwards.
TACGCATACAGCTATGCTCAGCAACCCAATTTCACAATTTGTCTCCCACTTCCTTGCTTTGTTATTATTATTATTATTATTATTATTATTATTATTATTATTATATCACAAACTAATACTACATCTTAACTATTATATTAATATTTTTTTTTGTTAACTACTGTAATACCTAGTATTATATGGTGATAAAAAATAAATAATTTTCAGTGATTTTGAAAGGAGCTCGGGTGGTCCGAGAAGTCCGAAAGTCGATTTCAAGAAGTAACTTAATAAAATTTCCGAATCAACGGTAAAGAGTGTCCTAGGACTTGAATGTCTAGGAAAGAGGGCATGAGGTTGGTGAACGTCTCGAGGAGAGGCTAATGATGCTAGAAGTAATCAGAACGGGAATAATTTCTGAAATAAATTTTGTATAAGCTTGAATGAGTGCCGGTATTGAATGATCATAGGGGGCCTCCGAGAATCCTAGGGGACCCTATGGGTAGTCCAGTTTTGCTAGTAAGGCAACCTTAAAGTATTTTAGAGTAGAATGAAAGTCCCATGCATGCGCATGGATGAAGTTGGCATTTCCGAGTAAATGTTGGTTATTAAATTGAGAAAAATCAAGTTTTGGTGAGGTTCGATGAGAATTAATTAAGGCTTGGAGGGTTCAAGTGCAATAAATAAAATTTCTAAGTGGAATTAAGGTGTTTTCTAAGTGAAATTAATGAGAAGTTAGAAGGGAAAATATGTAATTTGTATATACATATATATGTATATATGCACGAGAGCTTGGGGAGTAAGTTTTCTATAGTGTCCAATTTATCTTTGGAATTTAAACACACAGAGAAAGAGGGGGGGAGCTCTGCCAAAGCTCAGCGCAAAGAGCAATGCGATAGAAAGAGAGATTGTGAGGGAGATGGCCGACCAGTGCCGAATGGGTTGACCGACAGTAAAGGCGATGCCGAGCAGCAGCCATGACTGCTCGGCGATGACAGTTGCGAGCAGCATTGCCGGCAAGGGTTGGCGGGGGTAGCAATAGTAGGGAGGGGTTTAGTGGTGGATTCCAACAGCTTGAGGCACATAGTGGTGCGCGGATATGGTGACGGTGGCCGGAGGCTGCAGTCGTGCTTGGGGCAGGGTCGATCTGCCTTAGCAACGCTGGTGCAGCTGTTGCGCTCGGGAAGCTGGGTCACGCCTGACTTAACGGTGGCAGTGGTTGCGTTGGCGGCAGGGAGCGGGCGAAGGAGGCGAGTCAGCAGACGACAGTGGCGGTGGCTCGTGGTCATGCTTGGAAGCTGCTGTAATACTCGGGAAATCTTAAGGTTATAAATGACATTTTATGAAGGGTATAAATTGAATTATTGAAAGAATGGGGCTATAAGGCACACTAACACAGTTTTAACTGACCGAATTAACCGAAGGAGTACCCTCAACCCTAGATATTTAAGGAAAAAGGTATGTCATTGATGAGTGTCTTGAGACAGGATTTATGACACTGAAAGCAATCGGAACAGAGACAATTTCTTGATACGACTAATTTTAACTTTGAAAATTGAATGATCATAAAGGATATAATACTCGAGATTTTTAGATTTAGATACTAGAGAAAATAAGATATTTCAAGGGATTGTGGATGTTTGGAGACAAAAGTTCAATTTCTGAGCCAGGGGTAAAATTGTAATTTTTTAGGTGAAGGTTAAAAGTGTAATTTACTTAAAAATTAGGGGTATTAGAGTAATTACTCCTTTCTCCAGGGACTAAAATGTAATTAAAAATTGGGCCGGAAACCATGTTGAAAAGGGTCTAAGTGCAATTACCTAAAAGTTAGGGCCAAAATATAATTCTTGAAATATTTTTTCTATGGCATTTGGGAGATTTAGGAAAAAGCCTCATAATGACTTTAGAGATAAGAAAGAAGCCTCATGATGACGTTAGAGATAAGATGAAAGCTCATGATGACTTTGGACATAAGATAAAGGCTCATGATGACGTTATAGATAAGATGAAAGCTCATAATGACGTTAGAGATAAGATAAAGGCTCATGATAATGTTAGATATAAGATGAAGCCTCATAATGACTTTAGAGATAAGATAAGATTTGATTTGGATAAGATTTGAAATGATTATAGAAAATCTTAAAAGATTTTAGAATGATTACAGAAAATCTTATAAGATTTGAAATGATTGGAGAAGATCTTAAAAGATTTGGAATGATTATAGAAAATCTTAGAAGATTTAGAATGATTGCAGAAGATCTTAAAAGATTTAAAATGATTGCAGAAGATCTTATAAAATTGAAATGATTGAAAAATATTTGGAAGATTTGAAATGATAAGGAATATTGTATTATAATGTGACTTATTTGGTGGCTAAGTTTTCAAAACTTATAAATAGGGTGTTCATGGCCAAAGGTTTTCTCATTCAGAATTGTGATAAATTCGTGCTAGACGAAAGTGTTTCGGGTTTAGTGGATAGAGGGCTTTTAAAGCATACGAGGCATCACATGTGCATAGTACTTGGGCAACACGTGAGGGCGTTGTAAGAAGGTGGTTTGGTCAAAAGACTTGAGGAGTTGCATAAAAATCGAGGTTGGAAACAAGATTTCAGGTGTTTTTGAGTTTCATTCAAGGTGAGTGTTCAACCCAAAACTTGATTTATTGTGGGTGTTTCTACCTTAAAAACTTGATATTTGTGCTACCTAAATGTGTTATGATTTCATGCAAAAATGGTTTTGTTGCATGCAAACGGTAACCGGTGACGGTTGGTTTCATATGGGAGGTTCCTCCCAAACGTTTTATACATGTGCATTGTATTTTATAAAATGTTGTTTATATGATGCATTGAGTTGTGATATGTGGCATTATCATGCGTTTTGTGTTGTTCATATGGAATGTCAGCCTAGAATGTTGTCTGGATAGTGTAGCTATAATTCTCCAAGGGTGTTGGGAATAATATATAGGGGTATCTTGTGTTGGTATGCATGCCAGGATAGCCGTCTAGATTTTTGTGCCAGGCCATATGGTCAGGGAAGTTGCACTAGGGCGACTAGGTAGTCCATAATGGATTTGAGTTCGGATTGGATAGTGGTTCCTGGATGCTTCTGAGTGGGAACATAATCCCTGATGTAATTGTGGTGAGTCGGGTTCCTGCATTGATGTGACCCTCTTGGGCCGAGAGTGGTAATGATTGTTCACGAAGATGTTGGGGAGATGCGTTGACCTTACCCCTCTCAAGCTAGAACCGCATCGTGTCGATGTGTTGGTATGGTGGTGTGGCCTTTTAGAGAGATTACTCTCTCCATGGTAGGGTTAAGCGCTTTGTGGGATTCTCTTGGGCAAGGGCCCTACCAGGTTGTGTTAGTTTATTTCATATTTTGCATTCATTCATGAAAACATGCTTTTGAATCTTACTTAGATGATTCATCATCTATGGTTGGGTTTTTGTGTGGTTGCATCTAGGTTCTACTAGAGAGGCGGCGATCCTAGAAAAACTTGCGTTCATGCTGAGGTAGGAGGCTCGAATTAGGTAAGGGATGACCCCAAGTGGTGGAGGTCTTGCTTGCATTTGTAGGTGTTTATTTATGAGTTGCATCTAGTGGTCCTATTTGCATGATATGTGTTCTAGTGTACCTATGGCCATATGGAGGACTAGTGTGGGGGAAGGGTGGTTGATGGCTTAACCTATGAAGGTTATGAGGGCATGGAAGACTACCCAAGTTGCATTGTATTTTTGCATTACATGCTCTCTTATGCTTCATTTACTTATGCATTGCACCTTTACTGAGTCTTTAATAACTCATGAGATTACCTCATGTTGTAGATGTTACAAGTCCGAATGCCAGCGATGATGATGTCGGAGGGGTAAAGTGGCCACTAGCGTTGTTACTCGAGTTTGTGAATTGTATTATCTCCTGTATGTAATCATGTGAATGTATATGTTGTTGAGTGCTAGATGTATCTAGTTGTTGTAGTCATCTTAGTGTGGTATGTAGGTGCTTGTGAGATTGCTTGATGTATATGGCTTAGTTGGAGGAGCCGAGTTTCGGATCAAGTAATGATAAAAAAGGTATGTTCCCAAATCCTCAGTACTCAGTGGATGTTTGATGCGCTAGTTTTGTGCCTGGGTTACCTTTGGCTCATGTGAGACGAGCTGAAAAAAAGTGAAGCTCACTTGGGTTTCAGGTTCCGGTTCACTGTTTTTTCTTGTCTGTGTTTTGGGACCGATTTTTCGAGTGGAGCGAAGGAAGGACAAGCCTAGTGCCCACTTAAGGCGTTTCATGATAAAATATAGTCCAGCCATTTAGTTGTTGGTTTATCGTGTGAGCAATCCGGTCGATTATTCACTGGTGGCGCTCGTAGGTGAGAGCGGGTTGTTACAACTACGAAGACTTAACGAGGGTTTAGTTTTCATTCAAAAATTTAATAAATTTAATATTCCTCACTAAATTCTTCATATCCACAAAACTCCATAAATTATAATCACTTCAAATTAATTATATTTATTAATTTATTTATTTCTAAAATACTGAAATGTTACACACCATCTATAAGTTCTCTAATCTCAATTAGAATCATGGAAGAAAAGGAAAAGAAGGAAAAGTTTCCTTCCTACATTTTGTTAAACTTCAAGC